>NW_028270171.1:30073290-30392829 GCF_037043375.1 Chiloscyllium plagiosum
TTGAGGAATGGTGGCAAATATTTAAGGTAATAGTTCATAGTTCAAAACAAAAACATATCCCAGAGAGAAAGAAGGATTGTGGGAAAGGGGTGAACTAACCATGGTTAACCTAAAGGTAGCATCGAATGGGGCAAAGATTACGAGTAAGCTGGAGGTTTGGGGAAGTTTAAAAACTAACAAAACAAATTAAAATGGGGAGTGAATAAAGGGGTTTGTTGGCAGTGACTCCCTCCACGGCCTCCATTGGCCATCTCCTGGCCCGGCCTGGCCCAGTATGGCGGTCCCTTGGCCTGAAGTGTTGTTTTCTGGCCCCGAGGTGATTCCCCACCTCGCCAGCCTTGGACTGAGGCCGACTACAGGCTGGAGGCCAGGTGCCAGTGTGGACTGGGTCAGGGGACTGTTATTCTGAATGTTTTTTTTCCTGAAGAATTTGTACTACAGTGGGTCCTGCAGGAGCAGCACCAGGCATACCTGAAGATGAGGGGTCAACCTGATGAAGCTACCAAACAGGATGACCTGTGTGCCAAACAGCATCAGCAGTAAGTGATGGACAGGGGAGAAAGTAAGGATGGCAGATGCTGAAGAGTCAGAGCCCAAAAGTGTGGTGCTGGAAAAGCACAGCAGGTCAAGCAGCATCCGAAGAGCAGGAAAGCTGATGTTTCGGGCGTAAGCCCTTCATGAGATGCTGCCTGACCTACAGTGCTTTTCCAATGCCACCCTTTTCAACTCCAACAAGTGATAGACAGAGCTAAGCAATCACAACCAAGATCCAGGTCTAAGTTCTAGAGTTTTGCTACATCTAGTTGTGAATGGTGGTGGACATTTAAACAACTCATTGCAGGAGGAAGCTCCTCAAACATCCCCAACCTCAATGATGGAAGAGTCCAGCACATCAGTACAAAAGATAAGGCTGAGGCATTCACAGCACCGAGTGGATGATCCATCTCAGCCTCCTCCAGTGGTCCCCAGCATCACAGAGTCCAGCCTTAGCCAATTCGATTCACTCCACGTGTTATCAAGAAACAATTGGAGGCGCTGGATACTGCAAAGACTATGGTCCTTTAAAACATTCTGGTAATAGTCCTAATAATCCTAGTTTTAGAAACTGCCATGCCGTGAGCCAATATCTACCTGACAATGTGGAAAATTGCCCAGATATGTCCTGTGTGTAAAAAGCAGGACAAATCCAATCTGGCCAATTTCTGTTGTCTACTGTGAAGACATTTATTCAACTTCCCTGCCATTTCTGAGATCCCCCAGCCTCGTTCTCAAAGTGTCTATGCTCACTTTGGCTTCTTTCTTACTTTCTACATATTTTAGAGAAACTCTTGCTGTCCATTTTGGTATTACATGCAAGTTTATCCTCAAAGTTTATTCACTCCCCATTTTAATTTGTTTTGTTAGTTTTTAAACTTCCCCAAACCTCTAGCTTACTCGTAATCTTTGCCCCACTTGATGCTACCTTTAGGTTAACCATGGTTAGTTCACCCCTTTCCTACAATCCTTCTTTCTCTCTGGGATATGTTTGTTTTGAACTATGAAATATTACCTTAAATATTTGCCACCGTTCCTCAACTGTTTTTACTGATAAAACCCTCTCCCTGACTATAGACCAGTGAGCCTGATGTTGATGGAGGGCAAGTTGTTGGAGGGAATCCTGAGGGACAGGATGTACATGTATTTGGAAATGCAAGGACTGATTAGGGATAGTCAACATGGCTTTGTGCATGGGAAATCCTGTCTCACAAACTTGATTGAGGTTTTTGAAGAAGTAACAAAGAGAATTGATGAGGGCAGAGTGATAGATGTGATCTATATGGACTTCTGTAAGGCGTTTGACAAGGTTCCCCATGGAAGACTGATTAGCAAGGTTAGATCTCATGGAATACAGGGAGAACTAGCCATTTGGATACAGAACTGGCTCAAAGGTAGAAGACAGAGGGTGATGGTGGAGGGTTGTTTTTCAGACTAGAGGCCTGTGACCAGTGGAGTGCCACAAGGATCGATGCTGGGCCCTCTACTTTTTGTCACTTACATAAATGATTTGAATGCGAGCATAAGAGGTACAGTTAGTAAGTTTGCAGATGACACCAAAATTGGAGGTGTAGTGGACAGCGAAGAGGGTTACCTCCGATTACAACAGGATCTTGATCAGATGGGCCAATGGGCTTAGAGATGGCAGATGGAGTTTAATTTAGATAAATGCGAGGTGCTGCATTTTGGGAAAGCAAATCCTTGCAGGACTTATACACTTAATGGTAAGGTCCTGGGGAGTGTTGCTGAACAAAGAGACCTTGGAGTGCAGGTTCAGAGCTCCTTGAAAGTGGAGTCGCAGGTAGATAGGATAGTGAAGAAGGCGTTTGGTATGCTTTCCTTTATTGGTCAGAGTATTGAGAACAGGAGTTGGGAGGTCATGTTGCGGCTGTACAGGTCATTGGTTAGGCCACTGTTGGAATATTGCGTGCAATTCTGGTCTCCTTCCTATCAAATAGATGTTGTGAAACTTGAAAGGGTTCAGAAAAGATTTACAAGGATGTTGCCAGGGTTGGAGGATTTGAGCTATAGGGAGAGGCTGAACAGGCTGGGGCTGTTTTCCCTGGATGGGTTGGAGGCTGAGGGGTGACCTTATAGAGGTTTACAAAATTATGAGGAGCATAGATAGGGTAAATGGGCAAAGTCTTTTCCCTGGGGGTGGGGAAGTCCAGAACTAGAGGGGATAGATTTAGGATGAGAGGGGAAAGATATAAAAGAGATCTATGGGGCAACATTTTCACACAGAGGGTGGTACGTGTATGGAATGAGCTGCCAGAGGAAGTGGTGGAGGCTGGTACAATTGCAACATTTAAGAGGCATCTGGATGGGTATATGAATAGGAAGGGTTTGGAGGGATATGGGCCGAGTGCTGGCAGGTGGGACTAGATTGGGTTGGGATATCTGGTCAGCATGGTCTATTTCCATGCTGTACATCTCTATGACTTTATGACTCTAAACTATTAGCTCTGCCCTCATCCCCTTCTAATTATCTTTATGTAAGCTTAGTATAGTTGTTCTAGACCCGAGTTCCTCCCTCTCAAACTGAATGTTAAATTATATCATGTTATAAACACTGTCTCCAAGGGCATCTTTTACTCTGACATCATTTATTACATGTGCCTTATTACACATCATCAACTCCAAAATAATTGTTTCTTGGTTGAATCCACAATAAATTGTCCTAAATACACTCTATGAATTCTTCCTTGTGCCTACCATTGTCAATGTGACTTTGTCAATCGAATGAAGATTAAAGTCACTCATGATTAATGGATTGCCCATTTTACATGCTCTCCTTATCTCTTGATTTATTCTCTGCCCTACCCTGTAGTTACTGTGAGGGAGCCTATAGATTACTCCCACAATGCCTTCTTCCCTTTTTCATTTCTTACCTCCACCCATAAGGATTCTATACCATTTGATCAAGTTCATTTCTTGCTATTGTACTTACTCCATCTCATACCAACAAAGCCATCCTACCACTCTTTCCCTCCTGCCTTCCTTTTGAAAATGCATGTAGCCCTGAAGATGTAGTTCCCAACTTTGATCTCTGTGTAATCATATCTCTGTCACAGTGATAAGATCAAACCCATTAACCTCCATTTATTTCATTTATTTTGCTGTAATTACTTCATGCAAGTAAAGAGCCATTAAGTTTGCTTTTTTTCCCCCATTTTCTCCCACTTTTGCACATATTTACTGCTGTTTTGCTGTATTTGTACACTCTGAGCCTTCCTACCCCTTGCTGGGTATGGTTATATAAATAGCTGCCCTGTAATGTTGCCATATCCTCTTACTTCGTAAGTCTACATTCACCCTCTCCCAAACCCCACCTCCCTCTAATTAATCAGAAGTCCTCTCTGCAGCCCTAGTTATTTGATTCTGCCCCACCAGGACATCTCCCTTCTGCTGCAGTACTGGTGCTAGTCCATAACAAGCTGAAACCCATTCCTCCCACACCGATCTCTGAACCATGTCTTTAACTCCTTTCCTTTATTTATCCAATGCCAATTTACCCATGGCTCAGGTAGCAATTGCGATTATTTACCTTAGAGGTTCTGCTTTTCAGTTTGGCTCCTAACTGTTCAAAATGTTTCAGCAGAAACTCCTTCCTCACCCTAAACACTGTGCCGATAGTAGTCATGATTTGGAGATGCCGGTGTTGGACTGGGGTGTACAAAGTTAAAAATCACACAACACCACGTTATAGTTCAACAGGTTTAATTGGAAGCACACTAGCTTTCGGAGTGTTGTGCGATTTTTAACTTTAAACACTGTGCTATTGCATCTATTACAATAATTTCTAACATTTCCCCAATAACAGATGTCAAGCTAATTAGTCTTTAGTTATCCTTGTCTCCTTCCCTTTTTGAAAAAAGGATGTTACTTTGGCAGTTTTCCAATCCTCTGGCACTCTTCCAGAATCTAAGGATTCTTGGCAGATTACCGCAAATATATTCACTATCTCCGAAACTACTTTCTGTAATATCCTCGGATGACTCCCATCAGGTCCAGGAGACTTATCGACCTTTAGCCCCACCAGTTCCCTAAATACTTATTTCTCCAGTAATAGCTATTGTATTTCTTGTCTCGCCCACTTTTGATCCACGACTATTAATTTTTTGGAATGACATCAGTATCTTCTACTGCGAAGATTGATGCAAAGTATTTATTTAACTTCTCCACCATTTCCTGGTTCGTTATGATTAATTCACCCCAGCCTCATTCTCTATGTCTCTTTTGGCCTCTCTCTTCCTTTTGATATATTTATAGAAGCTCTTCCCGTCTGTCTTGATATTACTTGCAAGTTTACCCTAAAGGGTCATCTCTGGTTATCTTGGTCATGTTTTTGTTGATTTTTAAAAAAATTTCCCAGTCCTGTAGCTTATGACTAATGTTTACACAACGGCGTCAATTTTTCTTTCAATTTGAAGCTATTTCCACTGCTTGGGAATTCTAGAACTGGGGGGTGGGGGGGGGGGGGGGGGGAGCATAGTCTAAAAATTAGGATCAGACTATTCAGGAGAGATGTTAGGAAGCATTTTACACACGAAGAATGGTAGAAGCTTGGAACTTTCTTCTACAATTGGTAGTTGATGCTAGATCAATTGTTCAATCTGAGATTTTTTTAAATTAAAGAAATATATTAAGGGAAATGGGCCAAAGGCAGGTGTTTGGAGTTAGGCCACAAATCAGCCATGATCCCATTGAATGATGTAACAGGCTGGAGGTGCTGAATGGACCTTACCTATACCTATGCTTCTATCCTTAACTTCCATGGGTGGCTGATCTCTTTTCCAGAATCCGTCTTTCTCACTGGGAATATATATTTTTGTTATGAGCCATTCAACTTGCTGAAATCTACATAGGCTGCATTAAACACATTACCTTCATTGATATTCCTGGTTACCTCCTCAAAACATTCAAACAAATATGTCAAAAATGACCTTCCCTTAACAAATCCGTGCCGACTGTCTCTGGTTAAGCTATATCTCTCCAAGTGCAGATAGGGTTAGGGTTCTTTCCTGGTAAAAACAATGACTGCAGATGCTGGAAACCAGATTCTGGATTAGTGGTATGACAATAAAGCTTTATTCCTGATGAAGGGCTTTTGCCCGAAACGTCGATTTCGCTGCTCCTTGGATGCTGCCTGAACTGCTGTGCTCTTCCAGCACCACTAATCCAGAATTAGGGTTCTTTCCTGTAGAATTCTTTCTCATAGCTACTCCACCACTGCAAGTTAGACTGATTGGCCTGTAATTTTCTAGTCTGCCTCTTCCTTTCTTTTTAAACAATAGAATAACGATAGCATTGTCCTCTATTCTTCTGGCACCTCACCTGTGGCCAGAGAAGATTTGAAAATTACTCCTAATTACTGCTACTAAGGCCCCTAATGTCTCCTTCATTGCCTCTCTCTGCAGCCTCCGCTCCATCTCATCCAGACCTGTATATTTATCCACTTATAAAGCTGCTAAACCTCCTCTCCATCTAAATTGCTCCTAATATTTCATAGTCCCACACCCCGATGTCGATACCCTTGTCATCCTTTTCCATTGTGAAGACTGACTATTCACTGAGGACTGTGCCCACACACAGATTATCTCTGCGCTCCCTACTCTTCCCCTAATTATTCTCTTGCTCTTAATAGATTTGAAAAACCCCTTTGGGTTTTCTTTTACACTCTCTTTCCTTCCCTAATTTCCCTTATAAATTCCCCCCTCCCCACACGTTTCATATTTCGAGGACTTGATCATACTTCGCCCTTGGTAATTGCCATACGTTTTGGGTTTTTTTTTCCCTTTTAACAATATCCCTTGATATCCAGGCTTCTCTGGTCTTGAGCTCACCCTTTGCCTTTTCGGGAACAGACTTGGTTTGTACTCTCACTATTTTTCTTTAGTGCTATCTGTCTATCACTGCTCTAAGGTAGCTACTCTCAGTGCAAATTGGACCAATTTATGTCTTGTCACAGTAAAATTAGCCTTTCTCCAATTTGTTCCTGGCCCATCCTTATCCTTTTCCACAGTTGTCGTAATGCTTCCCTACTGATATGCCTGGGCTCATTTCTGAATTACAGGTCCAAAACTGCTTGTTTCCTTGTTGGGCTTTCTCACATCAAGTCAGCGTGTGGCCTCAAGGAGACAGAGCAGAACCGTAGTCAATGGGAATCAGAGGGGAAAATTTCTGTTGTTTGGAGCCACATGCACAAGGAAAGTGGGTTGTGGTTGTTGGAGGTCAGTCATCTCAGCTCCAGAATATCTCTGTAGGAGTTCCTCAAGCCCAACCATCTTCAGCTGCTTCATCAATGACCTTCCCTCCACCAATAAGGTCACCAACAAGAATGTTTATCGATGATTGACTGCTTAGTATCTGGTGCTGGGCATTGCACAATGTCCTAATACAGCAAGAGCTGGATGATATCCAGGCTCAGACTGACAACTGGCAAGACAAATGCCAGTCAAAGACCATCTCCAGAAAGAGAGAATTCAACCACTGAATCCTCCACTTATCAACATCATGGGGACTTACGATTGATGAGAAACTCAACCGGATTTGTTATTTAAATGATTGTGTGATTTTTAAACTTTGTCCACCCCAACACCAGGTTATAGTCCAACAGGGTTTATTTTAAAGCATCCCAAAGTTTGTACTTTCAAATAAACCTGGCAATTTCATTTTGTGAACATAGCGGCTACAACAGCAGGTCAGAAACAAGGAATGCTGTGGTGAGTAACTCACCTCCTGACTCTCCAAAGCCTGTCCACCACCTACAAGGCACAAGTTTGGAGAGTGAGGGAATATTCTCCATTTGCCCGGATGACAGCAGTCCCACAATAAAAGAAACTTGATAGCATTCAGGACAAAGCAGCCCGCTTGATTGGCACCACACCCACAAACACCCACTCGCTCCATCACCGACAACCAGCTGTTAGTACAATTGTAGGCAGTACACATTGCTCTGTGCTAAATCACTAGGTTCCTCTGATAGTACCTTCCAAACCTGTGATATCTACTATCAGGAAGGACAAGGGCAGTCGATATGGGGGAACACTACCTCCTGCAAATTTCCTTCCAAGCCACTGACCATCCTGACTTGGAAATATATTGGCTGCTCCTTTACGGTCGCTGTGTCCAAACCCTGGAATTCTCTCCCTAACAGCAGTGTGGGTCAACCCAGCATACAGACTCACCACCACCTCAAGAGCCGCTAGGGATGGGTAGTAAATGCAACATGAAGTAAACAAGAAATAAATCAACTGGCTCACAGATGTCATGACGTCTCTGCAGCAGGCTGGATTTAAACCTGGGTCTCGTAGCCCAGAGATGGGGACACTACCATCACAACACAGGGGGCCCCTCCGCCCAACCCATTCCTGCATACCCTCTTCTATTAACAGTGATTTTGAGCCATTTAACCACAGCGCTTCATGCTGGCTCCTTAGTGACAAATCGAGGTTTCATGTCACTCCACTGCTTTGTGTTTTGTTTCAGGTCTGAGCGATCGTGCAGTGACCTGTCTGATATTGTAACACTGATCTGTTAAAACTGGCAAGGAAACAAACCAAGTACTTTGATATATGCTGCGCCTGTTCCCATTCTCATGTTTTTAAGTTCTGGCCCAGAATTAACCCTTAATTCACAAAGTTTAAAGTCACGCAACACCAGGTTATAGTCCAACAGGTTTATTTGGAAGCACTAACTTTCAGAGCGCTGCTCCTTCATCAGATGGCTAGTGGGGCAGGATCATAGGACACAGAATGTACAGTAAAAGATCAAAGTATTACGTAACTGGTAACAATAAAGTTGAACAAACCTAGACAGTTTGTTCAATATATTGGATCAGTTGCATGCCACTGTGATCTTTTACTATACATTCTGTGTCCTATGACCCTGCCCCACTAGCAATCTGATGAAGGAGCAGCGCTCTAAAAGTTAGTGCTTCCAAACAAACCTGTTGGACTATAACCTGGTGTTGCGTGACTTTAAACTTTGTGCATCCCAGTCCAACACCAGCACCTCCTCAACATTAATTCACAATGGGAGCCCTCAGCTGACGTCACAATTAAAAGTTGTCTTTGGCATTCGAACAGTTAAAGTTGGACCTGTCATCTCAAAGAATGTTCCTGTAGTGACAGAGGTTCCCAGGGTACAAACACTCGACATTAGTGTAACACCTTTGGTATGATGTGGATTCCAAGAATGCTGCGCTTGAGAGCAGCTCCTTCACATGCAAAGAACTGAGGGGAGCAGACATTCATGAGAGAGAGAGAGCGAGAGCGAGAGAGAGAGAGAGCGCGCACACACAAACAGAGAGACAGACAGACAGACAGAGGGAGAGAACAAACTCTTTCAAGGGTCAGTCCCTCAGGGAAGACATATGCTGTGGATTGGAGCGGAGGGTAAAATAGACTCTTGTAGCTAAGAGTTGAAACTTTATTGCTGGAACAGCACAGCAGGTCAGGCAGCATCCAGGGAACAGGAGATTCGACGTTTCGGGCACAGGCCCTTCTTCAGGCCCTTCCTGAAGAAGGGCCTGTGCCCGAAACGTCGAATCTCCTGTTCCCTGGATGCTGCCTGACCTGCTGTGCTGTTCCAGCAATAAAGTTTCAACTTTGATCTCCAGCATCTGCAGACCTCACTTTCTCCTCTTGTAGCTAAGAAACTAGAGCAACTGGAGGCCATTCTGTCCAACAAGATTGTTCTGCTATTCAAGACACTCATCGCTGACCTTCAACCTCAACTTGCCTTTGCTGCCTGTGCCTCAGATTACTGACTGAGCGATCCAACGTCTGTCACCCCTCAACTTGAAATATATTCAACAATGGGTCAGCCATTACACTCCGACAGAGAATTACAAATTTTTAACTTTGCCAAAATGCTTTCAATGAAGACGTTTCTCTTCATCTCTGTCCAAAACAGTTAGCCCTCCCCCAATCAGGAGGCTATGTCCCCATGTCCCAGATTCACCTTAACCAGAGTAAAACAGCCAGCGTCAACCCTGCCAAAGCCCCTTCGGAATATGGTTTATATCAATGAACCCGGGACATCAAACATTCCCAGGTGAGGTACAGCATAGGGTTAGAGACGGAGTAAAACATTCTCTACAATGTCCCCAAGTACACTCAGAAGATGTAGAGCATGGAGTTAGATAGAACAAAGATCTCTCTATTCCTTTAACATGAAAGAAAACATCCCTGGACTCTGTCTCCATCAAACACTCCGAGGACAGGTTTAGACAGAGAAAAGCTCTCTGTGCTTGAGCTACACTTGGCATGTTGCAGTTGTACCTGCTCTCGGCACAGTGAGGTTTGTTATATTGTTATTCAGAAATGCTCTTATAAAAGGAAGATGCTCTTCTCATCACCAATGGCATTTTTCATCTACTAACAACCACCAGTAACTCCATGTTTTCCAGTTGCCTGTTAAGGACAATATAGACCATTAAAAAACTAAATCAAAATGGAGCAATGGAGTGGAATGAGGTGGTATTGAAGTTACCAAATTAGCAGCAGTGTTCTCTGCTGGATTAATTCAGGCTGGCTAATGGGGTAACTCAGAATGAAGTCAAGAAACCCCATACGACCAGGTGATAGAATCATGCAACATAGAAACAGACCCTACAGTCTAACCAGTCCACTCCCACCAGGTTTCCCAAACTAAACTAATCCCATTTGCCTCGGTTTAACCCATGTCCCTCGAAACCTTTCCTATCCATGTACCTGCCCAAATGTGTTTTAAGGGTCGTAATTATAGCTGCATCTACCACTTCCTCTGGCAACTTTTTCCATACACAAACCACCCAGTGTGTGTGAAAATGTTGCCCCTCAGTTGCCTTGTAAATCTTTCCCATCTCATCTTAAACCTATGCCCTCTAGTTTTGGCATTCCTTCCCCCTTCACCTTATCTATGCCTCTCATGAATTTATAAACCTTTATAAAAAGGTCAGCCCTCAGCCTCCTATGCTCCACACACAAAATCCCAGCCTATCCTTAATAGTCAAACTGCCAAGTCCCAGTAACACCTTCATAAATTTTTTTCCTGTGCCCTTTCCAATTTAGTAACATCCTTCCTATAGCAGGGCGACTAGAACTGTGTGCAGTATTGCAAAAGTGGCCTCACCAACATCCTGTATAGCTGCAACATGACATCCCAACTCCTGTACTCAGTGCACTGACCAAAGAAGGTAAGTGTACCAAACACCGTCTTCACCTCCTCTCCCTGTGGAATGTTCAACAACCTAAAGGCCTCTGTCTGACAATACTCCCCAGGGCCCTACCGTTAACTGTATAAGTGCTGCATTTATTTCAATTAAACTCCATCTGCCAATCCTTGGACTATTGGCCCAGCTAATTAAGATTCCACTGTACTCTTAGATAACCTTCACTGTCCACTATACCACCAAATTTGGTGTCATCCACAAATTACTAACCATGCTTCCTATATTCCCATCCAAATTGTTTATGTAAATGATGGACAACTGTGGATCCAGCCCCAATCTCCCAGAAAATTGAGCATCCAGTCCTGTCCTTCCCTCAACCATGTTTCTGTAATTGTTCTAATATCTTCTTGCTATGTTCCCACCCATGCCGTAAGTTCAATCTGCCTAACCTGTAAGGCCTCAGACATTGAAATAAATTCAGATTAATTCATTAGTCATCCCTCATCCCCTGCTGTGTTGTTGCCTACCTTGTCTATTTAACGTGCTGTCTAACTTTGAACCATCCTTCACCCCCTGTTATCTCACTACTGCTTAGAAATCACCTCCACCCCACTGCCAGACTAGTTTAAAGCCTCCCAAGTAGCTCTGGCCAATCTCTGTGAGGACATTGATCCCCCTCCATCCATCTTGTACAGGTCACGTCTACCCCAAAAGGGGAGGTCACAATGATCCAAAAATCTGAATCCTTGCCCACACTGCCAGCTCCTCAACCACTCGCTCATCTGCTCTATCCTCTTGTAGGTCAGCAGCAAATTGGAGAGCTTCCTGCCCTTGTCAGTCAAGACTGAATCAAGAATTCCGTGGCATCTGTTAGGAGTGTCAGGTTGCTACTTGATCAAGAAGATAGAGCATAGACTCTGCATCAAGATGAATGTTGGTGCAATGGTCCTCAAAAACTTCAGTCAGTCAGTCAGAGCCTAAGGCAATCCAGAGCAGCTCAGGATAATTAACTGACTGTCTCCAAATTATTTAGTTCACATTCCCAGTCCATGTTCTAGTTGGAATGTGTGACTCAGTGAAACGGATTCAACATGTTCCTTTGCACTTGGGTCTAACACAGGGATCACAAAAAGCCATTTATTGTGTTTCATATAAATCTTTACAACTTTAAATATATAAATAATTAGTCATAATATTTATCCTGAAAAAAAAAGAGATTCCATTCCAGTGTATAATACAGGTGAGCTGCTGAGGAGAATTCCCCGCTGTTTACAGCCTCTAGCAGAATAACGTCACCCACACCAGCCCCTGCACAGAGCAATCCATTTGCTGTTTCCTGCCCCCTCCTCTGTTCTGTGTTCCGGTACCTTTGCCCCTCGCTGGACAGTGCTGCTGCAGTTAGATCCACAGTTGGGGTTTGATCACAGTCCTGGCTCTGAACCAAATCGAGGCCGATCCCTTGCCTCAGGCAAGTGTAAACAAGTAGCAAGGACCAGGCGTGCCGTCAGCTCAACTATGCAGCATGCTTCGATCCCAGGAGCAGGAGGGGCCGGGTCTCCCTGAGCAAGCGAGTGACTGAGCGAGCATGGGGCTTCTGTGGCCATGCCTCAGGCCACTTCTTTCAGCTCCAGCTTAGTTAACTGTTGCACAAGCCAAATCTGCAGGGACACAAAGTCACAGCTTTCACAGACCAGCATTGAACCCTGATCTGGCCTGGTTTCCAATCCTGGGCCTGGGGTCTGCACGAATCCTGAAGGAGGTTAGGAACCAGGCAGGCACCGTGCAGTTAGCATCCTGGGCTGGGAGGAGGGTGGAAGTGGGTATTGAACATCAGCACCTGGGGGGTCTGTAGGTACCCCTGTAAAATGCCACTCAAAACGGGCAGAACCAGCTGGTGACCTGGCTTCCCCTCACGCTGTTCACTCCGATCACAGTAACCAACATTAAATACACAGAAAATATATTTTAAAATAAGCAAAATATACAGTGCAAGCAGCCTGGGTCTCCATGCAGAATCAACCACTCTCTGTCCATTTCTCACCCCAACAGAGGCATGAAGCTAAAAATCCAGTCGTCATTAGCATGGTGTCCGTATTAAGAATCAGCTTCAGTCTTTAGTGCAGATTTGTCTCTGGTTTGCAGGAGTTTGCCATGAAGATGTTAAAATCCAGTCGATCACAGTTGGAGTGATTGTGAGCAGCTGCCCTGACAGATAGAGCCCACTGACCGACTGCGATTTCAATTGGATTCTCCGTGGGATCCGAGTGTAGGACACCTGCAAATTCAGACAGGACAACGTGAATGTGACAGACAGGAGGACGGCACACCCAGCACAGGGCCAGGCCTGGAGGGTCACTGACCTACTCACAGAGCCTTTAGTGTTCATAACGCACGGCCCACCAGATCCGACCATCCTCTCGGGATACATAGCCCTCTCCCCCACCCCTTCCCCTACTCAATTGGGAACCTCTCAGCTGAGCGGAGAGCCAGAAGGCTCTTTACCTGAATCATGTTGCCTGCCCCTATCTCGGGGGGAGTCCCTTGCCATCGCTGATGTGCTTGAATTTCCGATACTTGCGCTTCCTGTGTCCTCGAGGCTGGATCACAGTGGGAGCTGCACTCGCCAGAGATCCTGGGGGGAAAAAGTCAGTCAGTCAGCCAGCCAGCCAGCCAGCCAATCAGCCTCCAGGGCTTCACAGAACCAGAGAGCAGGAGTAGGCCACTCACTCCAATCATGGTTGATCATCCAACTCATTGTTCCTGTTCCTCTACATTTCTTTTGATCCCTTTGACCCCAGGTGTTATGATCAGCTCTTTAAAATCATTCAATGTTTTGGCCTCAGCTGCTTTCTGTGGTAGGATGACTGCTTTCTGGGTGAGGAAGTTTCTCACCACCGTCCTAAGTGGTTTACCTCAAGTTCCGACCATGATCCCTGGTTCTGGATTTTCCCACTATCAGGACATCCTTCCTGCCTTTACCCTGTCTACTCCTGTTAGAATGAGGGGTTTCTCAAAGAAACTGAAATTCTAACTCCAATGAGTATAGGCCTAATTGACTTAACCTCTTCTCATATGTCAGTCCTGCCATCCCCAGGAATCAGGTGATTTTCCTGCTCCTCGGATGCTGCCTGACCTGCTGTGCTTTTCCAGCAACGCTCTAATCCATCCCCAGGAACCATCTGGTAAAGCTTTGCTGTACTCCCTCCAGAGCTAGAGCACTCATCCTCAGTTAAGGTGACCAAAAAAAACTGCACACAACACTCCAGATGCAGTCTCACTGAGGCCCTGCTCCTGTACTCACTATGAAGGCCAACAGCCCATTTGCCTTCTTCATCGCTGTTAGACCAGCAATGCTTACTTAGAGCGACTGGTGTCATCACACATTCCCCTCTCTCTATTAACACCCAGACAGTAATCTACCATCCTCTGTTTGCTCCCAAAATGAAGAACCTCACATTTATCCACATTATACTGCATCAGCCATGGATTTGTCCACTCACTCAGCCTGTCCAGATCCCACCTGAACCATCTCGGCACCCTCCCCACCCAGCTTTGCGTCATCTGCAAATTTGGAGGTTTTACATTTACATCCCTCATCTAAATCATTAACATATCCATCAGCCTGGATCTCGGCTACTCTGAGCTTCTAGTTAGCAGCAATGTTCCTGCTCTTGGTCACTATCTGGGCTCCTCAGCGTAGTGTGTTGGCTCTCTTAATTACAGTGCTCTCTCCATCACAACCTTCACTGCTCAGGCTCCCTCACACTAATAAGGAACATGTTGGTGAGGGCAGTAACAGAGCAGATCGAAGGGTTCCAATTGATATTGGCACTATATGGAAAACATGAAAGCAGTGACAAAACTTGGAAGCAGTATTAATGAGAACAGGATATTACTACATAACACTCAGCAACACCCAAGATCCACCCAGAACCCAAAATAGTCCTCAAGACTCACCCAGCATCCAACATATTACTCAGAAGCCACCCCCAGCACCCAACACTCTCCCAGCACCCACCTAGTACCAAACGTACCACCCAAGACCACCCAGCATACCACTCAGAATCCAATATACTACTCAGGCCTACTTAGCACCCAAGTGCCACTAAGACCCATCTAGTACTCTACATTACTGAGAATCCGCCCAGCACCCAACATACCACCTCAGGACCCACACTGCACCCACCCAGCACCCAAAATACCCCCCCAGCATCCAACATACCCCAGGACCCACCCAGCACCCAACATACCCCCCAGGACCACACCAACACCCACCCAACATATCCCCCCAGCACCCACCCAACATACCCCCCCAGCACCTGTTCTAGTTGGTCACTCCCATTTGCTTGCCTTGGGTCTGACGTGTGGACACTCACCCTGTCTCTCCCGCGAAGCCGTGTTTTCAGCAGTGGTTACACACTTGCACTCGACGTGGTCTAACAACACAATCACTGCATTCTTGTTTTTACAGTGTCGGTGGGGGCATATTCTCCTCGTTACCACCTGAGAAAGAGACCGTTCAGTTAGAGCAAACCATCATCAATAAAAATAACAGCCCAGAAAGACAGAGCCTTCAGTCAGTCACAGTTTGCTGTTTGCGTTTAGCACGAGGGGGCATTGCCATCAGGCGATGGGACTGCACAGTGAGGTAGTTTACTGTTGCCTCCAGACTCCAATGGGATGTTGCACTTTTTCAGAATTTTCCACCAACCCAAAGTCCTCAATGGTACCAGGGTGGTGGTAGGGGGGTTGGGTAAGCCAGACCACCCCGCAAGCAGGCTCCACAGCTCCCGCACTGTCCCTGCTCTCAGCACTGAAGATTCTAGAAGCCTCTCTTCCTGAGTTGGGGTCCCAAACATTGAAGAGTCAAGTGTGGAACGTTTCCCTGTAGGATTTGTTGTGGAAGCTTGCAAGGGACTGTCCGCAGTATCTTTGACTTAAGCAGAGACTGAATGAGGGGGTCAAATCCTTCCCTCCATCACCCAGACCATCACTAATCCTGCAGGTTAGACAGAGCAAGCCCAACCCTATCGCAGACCAGTAAAACCCCGACTTCCCTTTGACAGCCTCCTTTCAAGATCCCCTATACAACCCCCACCTTCTCTGCAATACCTTCCTGTACCCCGCTTCTCGCACTTGCTCCCATAGTCCCAAAGCCACCACAGACCCTCATACGCTGGCACTATCTGACCCCCCCCACCCCCAGTGATGCCATACGTCCTGCTCCTCACCTTGACGTGTCGCTCTTGTACCTTGGTTGCCTGGCACTTGTAGTTCCTGGTGTTGCAGCAACCAGAACATCGCTGCACCTCCACGCAGGATGGCCACACAACAAAATTGGCGCTGGTGTGATCCACCATGCTCCGGGTGATTTCGATGACCGTGGGCCTCACCTTACACTTGGCGGGCTTGGCAAGTTCCACCACCGGCTCTGGAAGAGATCAGCAAAGCAGCTCACCACAACAACCTGGGCAAATAGAGAGAACTCCGAAAGCTCTCACCGAGTCAGGCCAGAGCTCCATCAGTCAGGGTTAGCATAATCCCTCCAATATCCCCAAAGACAAAGGGCAGACTGGGAGACAGGAATTAGCAGTGCTGCAGGCACGGCCCGCAATGGACAAGTGACAGGACAGAGGAATGAAAGGCAGAGTCAGAAGTGCAGCAGTTTGATGTAGGGACTCCAGATGGGTAGGAGCAATCCCTCCCTAAAGTATTGCTTTAAAAACCTTCCTCTTACCCAGTGTGCCCCAGGGAGTGAGCTAACGCTCTCTTCACACAGGCACACTCTCCTCTCTGATTCCACCCTCTCCCAAAGAGAGGCCTGGACAAAAGCCTCCAACATCAATTCTGGCAAGAGTTTACAAACCTTCCACCCCTTCAGCCCAGAAATCACAACTAAACACCCTCATTGCTGGCGATCCCGATGAGTTGCCAAGACAGACATCCAACGCCCTCCTCCCGAGGCACTCAGAAATGTGACCAATGGCTACAGCAGGAAAAACAAGTGTACTTAGACACGGGCACCCCGTCTCGATCTGTTTCGCAAACGTACCCCCCCCCCCGCCAACCAGACATCAGCAGAAACTCATTCCTCCCAGAAAAGGCTCTCACCTGGGCTCTGTGTCACTTGGACAGCTTGCCAATGGCCTTTTCCAACCACAGACACCGAGTAAAGCTTCTCCGAATCCTTGGCATCTGCACCTGAAATCAGACCCATCGCTGCTCATTATTTTGGCCCACCTCCAATTCTACATTCACAGAATGGTTTTTGGAAACAACTGACAGCTGGAGACTGATATCACGCATTTGCGACGTGCACTTTTGAAATAAACTGAAGAAAAAAAGAAGTCACATTTAAAAAGAATGCATTTATTTAAAAAGTGCCATTTCAAAACCACCAAATGGTGGGATTCAGTTGACACTGAGAAATATTGAGAGAATAGGAAACTAATCATGAACTTCAAATTAAACTTCAGTTGCCAATTGCATACCAACGTGGATACGTGAGAGGATGTGTAAAAACAAAAGTCGTTGTATCCTCAAACAAAAGCAAAATACTGTAGATGATGACAATCTGAAAGAAAACCAAATTGCTGGAGAATCCCAACAGGTCTGGCAGGAGAAGTAGAGCCAATGCTGATATGACTCTCCTTAGTCCTTGGAAAATGTGCTTGGTCATTCAGAAATCTACCTACAAAATCAATACAAGTACTGATGCATTTAATAACAGAACTTGGATCAGGCCAACACAATGCACAATTCAGACCTCCAGATTATATTAAAAGGTTGGAAGCACGGGAACAGATGGATTGAAATGACATCAGAACAGAGAGGTTAAAGCTATCAGGAAAGATTTTAAATGGACAGATAATCAGATGGAGGTTTTAAAGATCATGAAAGGATTTGATAGAGTAGATGTCATGAAGATGTTTCGACTTGTCGTGGCGACTAAACGCTGTCAATAGTAGATAGCCGCTGATAAATCTAACTGCAAATTGGGAAGAAACACATTTGCCCAGAGAGAGTGAGGAAACAGTGGAACTCGTTTCCATAAGGAGATATGTCAAGGGGATGCTGGAAAAACACAACAGCAAAAGGAATAATAGGAGATGGTGACAGTGAGAGATGAATGGATGGGAGGAGCTCATCTGAGACAAAGATCAACGCAGAGCAGTTGGACTGAAATTGGTTTTGGTGCTGGAAATATTTTGGAATTAAAGTAATACCATGTCCAATTAGTTTCTATTGAGTACAATGTATCAATATCTTATGACTTCCAATATCTCTAATGATAAGAAAGTTAGCATTAAGGCACTTTACCTGAATGCTCGTAGCATTCGTAACAAAGCAGATGAACTAATGGCACAGATCATCGTGAATGATTATGATGTGGTAGGCATCACAGAGACGTGGTTACAGGGGGGTCAGGACTGGCAGTTAAACATCCAAGGGTTTTCAACTTATCGAAAAGACAGGGAGGCGGGCAGAGGGGGCGGGGTGGCCTTGTTAGTTAAGAACAAAATTAAATCTATGGCACTGAATGACATAGGGTCGGATGATGTGGAGTCTGTGCGGGTGGAATTGAGGAACTACAAAGGCAAAAAAACCATAGTGGGAGTTATGTACAGACCTAACAGTGGTCAGGACCAGGGGCGCAACATGTACCGGGAAATAGAGAAGGCATGTCAGAAAGGCAAGGTCACAGTGATCATGGGAGACTTCAATATGCAGGTGGACTGGGTAAATAATGTTGCCAGTGGATCCAAAGAAAGGGAATTCATGGAATGTTTACAGGATGGCTTTTTGGAACAGCTTGTCATGGAGCCCTCAAGGGAGCAGGCTATTCTGGACCTAGTGCTATGTAATGAACCAAACTTTAAGATTTTTTATAAAGTAAGGGAACACTTAGGAAGCAGCGATCATAATATGGTAGAGTTCAGTCTGCAGTTTGAAAGAGAGAAGGCAAAATCGGATGTAATGGTGTTACAGTTAAATAAAGGTAATTATGAGGGCATGAGAGAGGAACTGACGAAAATAGACTGGAAGCAGAGCCTAGCAGGGAAGACAGTAGAGCAAAAATGGCAGGAGTTTGTGGGTAAAATTGAGGACACTGTACAGAGGTTCATCCCCAAGAAGAGAAAGATTATCCGGGGAGGGATTAGACAGCCATGGCTGACAAAGGAAGTCAGGAAATCTATCAAAAAAAAAGAGAAGCCTATAAAGTGGCCAAAAGAGCATGGGGAAATCAGAAGATTGGGAAGGATACAAAAACAAACAGAGGATAACAAAGAGAGAAATAAGGAAGGAGAGGATTAAATATGAAGGTAGGCTAGCCAGTAATATTAGAAACGATAGTAAAAGTTTCTTTCAATACATAAGAAACAAACGACAGGCAAGAGTAGACATTGGGCCACTTCAAACTGATGCTGGAAGCCTAGTGATGGGAGGTAAGGAGATAGCAGGAGAACTTAATAAGTACTTTGCGTCAGTCTTCACAGTGGAAGACATGAGTAATATCCCAACAATTAAAGGGAGTCAGGGGGCTGAGTTGAGTATGGTTGCCATTACAAAAGAGAAAGTGCTAGAAAAGCTAAAAGGTCTTAAAATTGATAAATCTCCTGGCCCTGATGGGTTACATCCTCGAGTTCTGAGGGAGGTGGCTGAGGAAATAGCGGAGACTTTGGTTGAGATCTTTCAAAAGTCACTGGAGTCAGGGAAAGTCCCGGATGATTGGATGATCACTGTTGTAACCCCCTTGTTCAAGAAAGGATCAAGGCAAAAGATGGAAAATTATAGGCCAATTAGCCTAACTTCGGTTGTTGGTAAAATTCTAGAATCCATCATTAAGGATGAGGTTTCTAAATTCTTGGAAGAGCAGGGTCGGATTAGAACAAGTCAACATGGATTTAGTAAGGGGAGGTCGTGCCTGACAAACCTGTTGGAGCTCTTTGAAGAGGTGACAAGTAGGTTAGACCAGGGAAACCCAGTGGATGTGGTCTACCTAGACATCCAAAAGGCCTTTGATAAGGTGCCACACGGGAGGCTGCTGAGCAAGGTGAGGGCCCATGGTGTTCGAGGTGAGCTACTGGTATGGATTGAGGATTGGCTGTCTGACAGAAGGCAGAGAGTTGGGATAAAAGGTTCTTTTTTGGAATGGCAGCCGGTGACAAGTGGTGTCCCGCAGGGTTCAGTGTTGGGGCCGCAGCTGTTCACATTATATATTAATGATCTGGATGAAGGGACTGGGGGCATTCTAGTGAAGTTTTTCGATGATACAAAGTTAGGTGGACAGGCAGGTAGTACTGTGGAAGTGGGGAGGCTGCAGAAGGATCTAGACAGTTTGGAGGAGCGGTCCAGGAAATGGCTGATGGAATTCAATGTGAGCAAATGCGAGGTCTTGCATTTGGAAAAAAGAATAGAAGCATGGATTATTTTCTAAACGGTGAGAAAATTCTTAAAGCCAAAGTACAGAGGGATCTGGGATTGCTAGTTGAGGATTCTCTAAAGGTAAACATGCAGGTTGAGTCCGTGATTAAGAAAGCGAATGCAATGTTGTCATTTATCTCAAGAGGGTTGGAATATAAAAGCACCGTTGTGCTACTGAGACTTTATAAAGCTCTGGTTAGGCCCCATTTGGAGTACTGTGTCCAGTTTTGGTCCCCACACCTCAGGAAGGACATACTGGCACTGGAGCGTGTCCAGCGGAGATTCACACGGATGATCCCTGGAATGGTAGGTCTAACATATGAGGAACGGCTGAGGATCCTGGGATTGTATTCATTGGAGTTTAGAAGATTAAGGGGAGATCTAATAGAAACTTACAAGATAATACATGGCTTGGAGAGGGTGGACGCTAGGAAATTGTTTCCGTTAGGCGAGGAGACTAGGACCCGTGAGCACAGCCTTAGAACTAGAGCGGGTAAATTCAGAACAGAAATGCGGAGACATTTCTTCAGCCAGAGAGTTGTGGGCCTGTGGAATTCATTGCCGCGGAGTGCAGTGGAGGCTGGGATGCTAAATGTCTTCAAGGCAGAAATTGATAAATTCTTGATGTCACAAGGAATTAAGGACTACGGGGAGAATGCGGGTAAGTGGAGTTGAAATGCCCATCAGCCATGATTGAATGGCGGAGTGGACTCGATGGGCCGAATGGCCTTACTTCCGCTCCTATGTCTTATGGTCTTAATAAAACTTCCATATTAAATGGTGACAGACATTGTTGCATTATCTAGATCAAAGTAACATGATAAAGATTTGTTATAAAAAAAATCACTAGTCTGGGATATATACAGTGCAAGGGAGACAGACAGACAGGAGATACCACATAGAGATAGACATGCCTAGATACAAAATCCTCAGGATAACTCATTGTCAGGGTGTGCTGTAATCAGCAGGTGCTAAGGGGTCAAAGGCCAGAATATTGGGAGCGGTGATAAAGCTGGGCTTTAAGAAACATCTGAAGTGGATGAGACAGAGGTATAGAGAGACTTACAGAGGGGACTTCAGAGCTTAAGACATACACAGGTAAGGATATGGCCAATCAATGGGAGATCAGAAAGGAAGTCTGCAAAAGAGCTCAATTTAAATTAGTTTCAGATTGTGAAGTGACCAGTACAGTATCCAGTTAGCAGGATAGTTCCCTGACAACTAATAATTAAGTTATCTATTTACCGCTTACTGTTACCAATACGTATATAAAAACATAACAGATAGTTGCTAATATAATAGCTTTTCTGCCAATATTATAGCTTTTCTGCCAATATTCCAATGACCAGTTCAATTCCCAGCAGACCCATGCCCTGGTTACCAGAATCAATCCCAGTCTTTACAATTCACATTCATTAGCAGCCCCCTAATCCTCTCCCTTCCATTCAAATTCTGCTCATTTATCCTCATCTTTCACACATTTGCACAAATTGCTTCCAGCTAAAAGTGTGAAATACCAGCGAGAATAAACCTCATCCTTCAATCATCAGCTTCTGGAGCATTTCTAGCAATCAGTCCATCCCAGGTTGCAACTCTGTGGAACCAAACTGCAATGAATCAATGGGAATTAACAGACTGGAAAGAGTTTGCCTGGGGTTTACCAACTGTTAGCTGAAAATAGTGAAGTCACACCAGGCTAAAGGTAAAGTACAGAAAGCTCCAAGTTGTTGCTTTCTTCATATCTTCATTATACAAAGAATGTTTTTCAAACTCTGGCCAGGATTTGTTGCAAAAACTGCATCAGTGTTAGACAGAACAATTCTAACTGCCCAGTAATTGACCTGAACTTCAGCAGGACAAATAGGATGCCATCCAGCTCCTCAAACCTGCTGGAAAGCCACATGAGGAGGCCACTCCATTACTTTGCTGTGCTGTGCTGTGCTGGGGTAGGTGGAATGACCACTATATTCAATCGGTTATTGGTTAATCCCTACTTCAAATGTTAATTCTGCTGTGGTTTCATACCTGCAAAACTCTGAACTCAAAAACGCTTCAATCTCAGTTTTGGAATTTTCAAATGACCCCACAGACTCAAGTGCGTTTTGGGTGGGGGGGGGGGGGGGGGGGGGGAATGTTTTTGATCTGTGAGTGATAAATGAGGAAGGTGGAACGTATTTCCCTTGGGATGAGAATGTTGTCGTCTGCATTCAGATATATGGTGACCACAGACTGCTCACTATCATCTGTCCATCTTTGTAATTACTGCTCACAGGAACCAAGTGCTCTGATCACTTTTACTTGATTAATTCCTGGGTTTCTGTTTTCCTCTTTTCCCTTCAATCGCTTGTTGTACCTAACCTTCAATTTTGACAGTTTCCCTTCCAACCATGAAACCTGAAGGTGAATTCTGAAACCTCTCAAACCTGTGTGTAGAAGCAGAGTTTTAAATCACATGTATTTTATCTTTATCTTGTGCCACCCTGTTCTTAAGGCTTCTCTACAACTGGACCAAACCTAACTACTTCAATCCTACTGTCTGCAATCTCTGCTGCTCCAACAAGTCCATATGCATTTTCCATCGTTTTTAAAATTATGAGGAACGCGACAAAATCAAATCAAGAGAAATTACCCGCAACAACTAAATACTATTCCATCCTCTGGGATTTGAAGTAAGTGGGAAAGTTAGGAGCCAAGGGATGGGCGAGTTTAATTTACATTCAAACAAGAATTAAGTTATGGGATAATTTACCAGGAAAACTGACGCAGGTCTGGACAAAACACTTGAGCATCAACAACCATAGCTTGCATTTACACAACAATTCTTTCCCAGTAAGGAGCTGCCTTCTGGGCAGGGAAAGGGTCCAGAAGGAAAAAGGTGGAAGTTGATGTCAGTTCAAAACTACAGATTTAATATAGGCTGTTGTAAATATCTGACAGTCTGCAGAATAACAGATACCAATGATGATATTTGATTAAAGTTGGCCAGAGTTGGAGGATTAGATGGTAAGCCTGGTGAACACCCCCAATGTGAGCGGTCTAGTGTGCGGGGGAAGAGGTTTGTATGCTTTCCACTTTGGTGTGCTAGTTCGCATTTCATTTTTAGTGTCTACACCACTGGCTAACAGCAATACGACAAAGAGAACGCTGCATGTGTCAATCTCTCCCAGTTAGTTCACAGCCTCGCCATCAGAGAGTTCAGTTCAACATATGGAAACCAGCTTTGTTTTGGCTGCAAGGCTAAGCTTTGAAGGGGGTTCCATCCCCAGACATTGCAGCACATCCCAGGAATCATCCAACTTGCAGATACAGGCCAGAAACCTTGTTGACGTGGGAGAATTGGACATTAAAAAGATGCAAATGCAGACAGGAAATTTGGAGCGGAGTCCAAGTATGGATGGAAGTCTAAATTATTGTGCACCGGGAGGGGAAATGGGGAGCTCTTGAAATGGTTTGGTTCTGAGCAGAAATGCTGACCTCATGCCAACTGTCAGTGCCTTAGTACGGGATAACCGCCTCACTTGATCAGACAAGGATCTCCACACAGAAAGAAGAAGCAAAACGGAACATTGAAGGCACCTTTCATAACGGCACATTACCAGTGCAAGAGCAGAAGAATTGTGGTCTGAGGCTAATATCATTGTAAAGGGAGCTTCCATTGAGACCATGCAGACTGCTCCTGTTCATTGTCAGAGATATCGAGCAAGGAGACTCTGATTGCAATAACAGCTACTCAAAGTGAAGTCCAACAGACCGTGAGATAATGTATTAGTGACTACCGGTTACAACTTTGCCAGAATATCCATAATCTCGTGGAGTGAGTGAATGGGACAGGTACGCAGCAAGGAAAACTGCTCCATTGAAAACAAACGCAGGGAGGTCACTGGCTCTAATAAAGCAGCTGGGGAGATGGAACAGCACTCCAAGCAAACTGCCATTCAACAAGCTCCAAGTAGCATAGAAAGGCACAGCAGAGTATGATCTCGAGCACACACGAAGGAGCTAAGGAAAGTTAGGACTCACTCGCGCGGCAGAGCTAAGGTGCAGCGCCATCTCAATCAACACTTGAGATTGCTGATAGCTTGACAGATCTAAACTCCACAAATCACAAGCACTCGACGCTGAAACCCCAACATAACACCATGAAAGCTGCAGCTGTTATACCTGACTTGAGTAAGGCAGTGTGGAACAACAGAAACCCGACTGAGAGCACCAGATACGATCTAGCAACTCTGCACTCTCGGTGTATTTGCCATTGCAGGGAGTCCTGGATAGCCTATACCGAGGAGGAGTAAAGGCTGAAAAACACCAAAAAAACCCAGAAGATGTTGGAGACACTCAGCAGATCTGGCTACACTTGTGAAGAGTTAACACTTCAAATCCAGTGACTCTTCAAAACTGGAAACAGCTTGGAAATGGTATTTATGCTAAGGGGGGGGGTTGTGAGGGTTGAGGTAAATAAAGAGGTAGATAAAGGGATTGTTGATAGGAAGCTAGGGAAGACGAGATAGGCAATAAGGACCATCAGTGGGTGAAAAATGGGTTGACTCTGGTGAAAGCAACTGATGTGATGACTGGGCTTGGTGTGGGAGTTGCGGTAAAGAACATGGAAAGAGGTGCTCATTCTAAAATTATTAAACCCAATATCGAGTCCTTAAGGCTGCAGGGTCCCCAAGCAGAAAATGAGGAGCTGTTCTTCCAGCTTGTGCTGGAGCCCTACAGTGAGACAGATGTTGGCCAGGGAACACAGTGGGCTGTTGACGTGGCAGGCAACTGGAAACTCAGGGTCATTCTTGCAGACAGAACATAGGCGCTCCATAAAAGCGGTCACCCAGTCTGCATTTCGTTTCCCCAGTGTAGAGGGGACCACATTGTGAGCAGCCTGAACACCTCAACGTTTTAAGACGTATCTGTCAGAAGGATAGGGTCACTTCCTCAGGTTCCGCCACGCGCTAATTCCTCTAGCCAACAACCCATTGCTAAGCCAATGGCGTCCGCGCTGGCTCGACCACTTTCATCACGTCAATAACAGAAGTTTACCCAACACTGGGTTACAACAGCCTGAAGGACCAGACTCTCTGCTCAAAGGACACCTGACAGGAAGATATGAAGACAGCATTGACAACTGGGAGACAGACACGGATGGCTGTGACCTCTGGAAGGAGGGGAGCAGATAAGAGAAACACTCAGCTGGCTGAGAAGAGGGTCTAGAGAAAAGGCAGGCCATGAATGCTGCTCCTTCCCAGTCTGTCATCCACTGCAGTAAACCCCACAGAGACAGCAATGCCGGGGAGGGGGTGGCCCTGTACTATTATACCAAGAGAAGCTCAACACAAGTTTACCATCATCTTGCAAACAAAAACAGCCAGGTAATTGGGACGTTGTGTGCGAGAGAGAGTGTGCGAGCATGGAGGAGGAGGTTAGGTAGCAGGTGCGCTAAAATCGTTTTGGGAAATGTCTTTATTCAGTGGACTGGACCCTTACTGTCTCCAAAATGTCTCAATACCATTATAAACAAAAGCTCAAGCAGGTCAAGGGTTAAACAGAAATCCTGGCAGCAAGACTGAATTTACTGAAATGCTAACTATCATATTTGAGCAGCTGAAATGTTAATGTGAAGGTCATCAGCTCCAGCAAAAGAAAGAAACTTTGTTCATTTGAGTGTTCCAGACAATTGGAAATACAAACGATCAGGAAATAATTCCACAGATTCCATCCTTGTCGGGATGTGAGGAATGCTAACACACTGAGCCTATATTTAGAAGCACATTCATTGTGTTTGGAAAAAATACAAGAAGAAAGAGACTGGCATTAACAATGCTGGGCCCGAACCCAGGCAAAGAGATCAGCCTCACGCGATGCCTTACTCTGTTATACTGGTGAGGAGATACTGCAGCCTTGCCAAACCCCATTCGGATTGTAGACAATTGCAGGAAACACTGGGCTTTCTTAGATAGTAGCTGAGCTGAGGTTGGAATGGCCAGCAGACAAAACAGGCAAGAACTGAAATGCCGTTCCAGAATGCTGTGAGGAATGTGACCTAATCGAGGAGGTAGCCCAGCCCAGGAGAGCAGTTAGAAGCGACAGGGCTCACTCCTGTTTGAAACTGTATAATCTGCTCAGGTTTATTCACTCTGTCTCCCTTCTCAAGGGCAACAAATGCTGGCTCAGACACAAAAGCCCACTTCCTGCAATCCGTTACAAAGTGGCCCACATTCTGGGCACTGTGATGTTGCACTCTGTCTCTCAGCCCCACGGTTTCACCGTGCCTCCTGTTAGCATGCACTCCCTCCCACACACTCTCCATTCTCAGTGTTAACAAACCCTGCCAACTCCCCCTGCACACCCCCCTGCCAACTCTCCAGCCATTTCAAAACCCCACAGCTTCCCATCTGTGGATGTCCACACTCGCAAATCCCAGCATTCCCTCATTTCTTGTCAGCTGCAGATCAGCTTCACACTTTCACATCCCTCCCATGGCCTTTGACACCAACCTCTGGGTGGGTGAGACCAACCCATCAGCAGTCACCCTCTGAAATGACCAGTATCTCCCCTTACCCTCCCAACCTCACTTCCTGCCAACTGTTGTACCTACTACCAACAGCTTAGTGAAGCAGCCACACCTCTCCATGCCTGCACATGAGCCACAATGTATCTGTGATTTACCTTTGGCTTGATGAGGGACGAAATGCTGGGATCTGCTGTATTCTGAAGGAATCCAGTCACCCTGTTGGTATGGAAGAGACATAGTAATGATCAGTAACCCACAGAGACTGCCCTAACCCTCAGTAAGCCACCCACAGGCTGGAAACCAAGTGGCAGGGCGAGGGAGGGCACCAGATTGGCAGGGGGTAAAAGGGGGAGCACTCTCAATGTCACCCACACCTATCCCCACCTGGAAGGATGATTCAGGTTGCAAACTGACCCAGCATTTTACAGTCCCGTTCTGGCAAACTCTGATTAATGACAATAACTGCCCCACATTTACCCTTTAGTCTATGAGCCCCATTGCCTTCTCCCCCTGCCCTCACCACCCTGCCCTCACCACCCTCCTTCCTAATGTATCTCAGTACAGGCGGCAATAATCAAATCAAATCTGTGCTATTTGTTCTCGTCCCCTCTAACTGAAGCTCTGAGCAGGCTCTGAGTTCCCCCCCCCCCCCCAGGGGTTACAGACCTCACCCAACCCAAGGGGGCATGGAGAAGGAGCCAAAGTGGGGAACTCGAGCTCTGATCCTACCCCCTCCTCATGCTCCCCACCCCAACGCCCCATATCCCCAGACCCTGATCCATGTACCCCATGCTGTCCTGCCCCCAGCCCATATAGTTGCACGCCCTACCCCCCCAGTTCCCATACCCCCGCAGCAGACTCCCCCTACCCCCCCAGTTGCTCACCTGAGTGACGGCCCACAGACAGCCCAGTATGAACATTGCGGTGTTCAGATCCATAGCTCGGCTCCTGCTCTCAGAGGCTGCAATCGGAGCAGCTCATCGCCCCAACCCCCGGGGGCTAGCAATCCAGGGGCTTGTCCCGGGGCAGCTCGGAATTCCCTGCAGCCTCTCCCACACACGCTGGGAGTCCGCAGGTTCTGATACCACCGGGAGGGAGGATCCGGAGCAACAGGTGTCGCTCGGTGACCAGGAGCGGGTCCAGAAGCAGAGCCGGAGTGCCCAGTCCACGGCTACCCCTCACCCCGATGTCGTCCTTGCCCCTCTCCCCCCGTGTGCCTGTCGGTCAGTCTCCCAGTCTGTGCCCCTCTCTCTCCCCCCCGGTGTCTCTCAGTCTCCCTGTGTGTATGTCTCCCAGTGTATGTGTGTGTGTGTCTCTCTTTCTTTCCGTGTCTCTCTCTCTCTCTGTGTCTGTGTGTGTCTGTCTCTCTTTCCCTGTGTATGTCTCCCTGTGTGTGTGTCTCTCTCTCTTTCTCCCCCTTTGTGTCTCTGTGTGTGTCTCTCTCTCTCTTTCTCTCCCTGTGTGTCTGTGTGTGTGTGTGTGTCTGTGTGTGTGTCTCTCTCTTTCCCTGTGTATGTCTCCCTGTGTGTGTCTCTCTCTTTCTCCTCCTGTGTGTCTCTGTGTGTGTGTCTCTCTCTCCCTCCCTGTGTGTGTGTCTCTCTGTGTGTGTGTGTCTCTCCTCTCTGTGTGTGTGTGTGTGTGTCTCTCTCTGTGTGTGTGTGTGTGTGTGTCCCCCCCTGTCCCTGTCCCTGTCCCTGTCCCTGTCCCTGTGTGTCGCTAGGTCACTGCCTCGCTCCCTGTGTCTGTGTCCCTCAGGTTTTTCCCCCCTGATTAACTCTAGCTGCCTGCCTGGCTCTATGCTGTAAACTCCCTGTCACTCTGCTCTCTCTGGAGTTTTATAACCAAAGGCTGTGGAGGTGTGGGTCAGGATTGCGCATGTGTTGCGGGATTTCCCCCTGTCTTAAAGGGAAGGCGCAGCCCGTTAGCCGATAGAAAGGCCCGCCCTGGGGCTGAGACATGAAACATGACAAGTGTTGCACAGTCGGAGGCCAGGCCACCTCCTGTTGATGTTACATCACCATCGTCAGCTTTTTACAGGTCGCATTTTCTTTTCGTTATGTGTGTTCCTATGTCTTTCCGTTCTTTTCCACACCTGTCTTTTGCCTCTCCACACTTGTCCCTTTCTCCCCGTCTTTTCTCGTTTGTTTTGCTTCTATCTATCTCCCTCCTATTTATTTCTTTTTGTCTGTTTCTATCCATCTCATTTGTCTCTCTTTTATTTTTTAAGAATCACTACTGCATGGAAACAGGCCATTCATCCCAACAAATCCATACCAACCCTCTGAAGACTATCCCACCTGTCTGGCCAATCCACCGGTTTCCAGCATCTGCAGTCATTGTTTTTACCACCTAACCTGCACATCTTTGGACTATGGGAGGAAACCCACACAGACACGGGGAGAATGTGCAAACTCCACACAGTTGCCTGAAGGTGGAATTGAACCCAGGTCCCTGGCACTGAGGCAGCTGGGCTAACCACTCAGCCACCTAACTGTTTCTCTTCTCTCTTTGATTTTCTATCTCTGTCTCCTGTCCTCTATTTTCTCTCTCCTATTTCTGTCCTTCGGTCTCCAACTGTCTTTTCCCTCTTTTTCCCCCTCCTGGTCTTTCTCTGTCCTATTCACTCTCACCTGCTTCATCACTCCCTGTCTGTCTCCCTCTACTTCTCTCCTGCCCTTTTCCCTTGATATCTATCCAGGTGTTATTTTCCAGATCTTTTCCTTTGTTACCCTTTCTCTCTCAACCTCTCTCATTCTGATCTTCAAACTTTCCTTTTCTCTGTCTCTCTCTCAATATTTCTGACTCCTTGTTTTTATCAGTTTATGCTTCAATTCCTTTGTTTCTCGAGACATTCTCTTTCTTTTTCATGTCCCTCTTTCTGCATCCATCTTTTTTCCACTGTCTGTGTGTCTCTCTCTCTCTGTGTGTGTTTCTCTCTGTGTCTGTGTGTGTCTCTCTCTCTGTCTGTGTGTGTCTCTCTCTGTGTGTCTCTCTCTGTGTCTGTGTCTGTTTTGCTGATTCTTCTTTTATCCCTCACTATCTTTCTCTTTCTGTCCATCCGTGTCTGGGCCTGTCTCACTGCCTCTCCCCGCTCTCTGCGTGTCTGTCTCCCTGTCTGTCTGACCCTCTGTGTCTGTCTGGACCTGTCTCACTGACTCCCCTTCATTCTCTCTCTGCACTTCTGTCTCGCTGTCTGTCAGACCCTCTGTGTGTGCTTGTCTCACTGACTCCCCTCCATTCTCTCCCTGTCTGTCTGTCTCTCTATCTGGGCATGTCTTACTGGCTCCCCCCTCTCCGCCCCCCCCCACTTCACTTTTTTTCCCTCTTTGTGTCTGTCTCTCTGACTCCCCTCCATTCTCTCCCTGTCTGGGTCTGTCTCTCTGACTCCCCTCCATTCTCTCCCTGACTGTGCCTGTCTCTCTGACTCCCCTCCATTCTCTCCCTGTCTGTGCCTGTCTCTGTGACTCCCCTCCATTCTCTCCCTGTCTGTGCCTGTCTCTCTGACTCCCCTCCATTCTCTCCCTGTCTGTGCCTGTCTCTCTGACTCCCCTCCATTCTCTCCCTGTCTGGGTCTGTCTCTCTGACTCCCCTCCATTCTCTCCCTGTCTGGGTCTGTCTCTCTGACTCCCCTCCATTCTCTCCCTGTCTGGGTCTGTCTCTCTGACTCCCCTCCATTCTCTCCCTGTCTGGGTCTGTCTCTCTGACTCCCCTCCATTCTCTCCCTGTCTGGGTTTGTCTCTCTGACTCCCCTCCATTCTCTCCCTGTCTGGGTCTGTCTCTCTGACTCCCCTCCATTCTCTCCCTGTCTGTGCCTGTCTCTCTGACTCCCCTCCATTCTCTCCCTGTCTGGGTCTGTCTCTCTGACTCCCCTCCATTCTCTCCCTGTCTGGGTCTGTCTCTCTGACTCCCCTCCATTCTCTCCCTGTCTGGGTCTGTCTCTCTGACTCCCCTCCATTCTCTCCCTGTCTGGGTTTGTCTCTCTGACTCCCCTCCATTCTCTCCCTGTCTGGGTCTGTCTCTCTGACTCCCCTCCATTCTCTCCCTGTCTGGGTCTGTTCCCTTGTCTGCATCTGTTGCCCTGACTCCCTTCTGCATTTCTTTCTTGCACTGTCACCTTTTCTGACTGTCTGTCTTACGTATCCACTTTGTGTATTTGTCCATCTCTCTCAATCTGTCTTTCTCATTTCCTGCCTTTCTCTGCCCCAAACAAAGATTGAACAGATTGGAAACTCAGGTTAATAGCATCTGTAGACAGAAAAATGCAAAGTTTTCAGAACTGTTTAATTGGCATCTCATCTATCATCTTCAACATTAGCTCCCCTCACCACTGTGACAGTAATGTGCACTAACTAACTGTTTACTGCAATAATTCATCAAGGATACTCAGACAGCATCTTCCAAACCCACAACCACTTCCACCTGGAGGAACAAGGGCAACAGGTACATGGTAACACCACCATGGCAAGATGCCTCCCCACCCCCCAGCTCCTCACCATCCTCACTTTGAAATATATCACTGTTCCTTCAATGTTGCTGGGTCAAAATCCTGCAATTCCCTGATTTACAACGCTGTGGCTGTCTCTACACTACCTGATGAAGGAACAGTGCTCCGAAAGGTAGTGCTTCTAATTAAACTTGGTGTTGTGTGATTTTTAACGCTGTCTCGACAGTTAAAGAAAGGAGCTCACCTCTACCATCTCCAGGCAGTAAGGGATGGGCAACACCCACATTCCAGCAATGAATAAAAACTTTCAGTCCTTGATGCTAAAACGGACGCTTATTTTTAAAGAGAATATGAAAACAAGATTGAAGAAAATAAAATGTTTCCGCTGTGTGCCTGGATTTCTGTCTCTAAACAGAAAGGCTTGTATTAATACAGCACATTCGATTGGATGTGTTAAAGCAACTTAGTCAATGATATGTATTCAAGGAGTAATCACTGGAGAAGGAAGCTTTGAAGGGAGGTAGTGGCAGTAATGTCACCAGATTAGTAATTAAGGCCAATCATCTGGGGATGTCAGTTTGAATCCCATTGTTGAGAGAGTGGTGCTGGAAAAGCACAGCTGGGCAGGCAGCATCGGAGGGGCAGGGACATTGACCTTTCGGGCCGGAGCCCTTCATCAGGAATGAATCCCATTGTGTCAGGCTGGGAACGTTTGAATTCAATTAAAAGAGAACTGGAATAAAATAGAAAGGATTTCATGGTGATTGTTAAAAACTCATCTAATTGAATGGATACTTTTGTTATGGTATTGTACAAGTAATAATGCCCTCTCTCCTGTTCATTGTTGGACATGGTTGTGGACTGGAAATATGCTGCGAAAAGAAAAAAAGAGAATAAAAAACTCATCTAATGTCCTTTAGGGAAGGAAAACTCCCCCCTTTACCTGGTCTGGTTCACATGTGACTCCAGACCACACTGCAATGTGGTTTGACTGTATAAATACTGTTGACCCACCTGGCAACACTCACTTCCCATGAGCAAAAACATAGATACCTATTGGGCATTGCACACACATAGCGATGTGATAATCAGATGTTTTCTGAATGAAGGGTAAACATTAGCCGCGATACCAGGGAGAACAGCACTACTCTTCAAAATCGTACCTTCTGCCCAAACAGACTGAAATTTAAAAGATCTGTTCAAACAATCAGCTACCAATCAAGTAGGTGGTTTTGTTCTGGATGGTGTCCAGCTTCTTGAGTGTTGTTGGGATTGCACCCATCCAGGTGAGTGGGGAGTATCCTATTCCTGATGAAGGGCTTATGCCTGAAACGTTGATTTTCCTGCTTCTCGGATGCTCCCTGACCTGCTGTGCTTTTCCAGCACTACTCTAATCTAGACTCTAGTTTCCAGCATCTGCAGTCCTTGTTTTTACCTAGTATTCCATCACACTCCTGACCTGTGCCTTGTGGTGGATGGAATTTTGGGAGTCAAGAGATGAGTTACTCGCTGCAGTGTTCCTAACCTCTGACCTGCCATTGTAGCCTTATTTAAATGGCTTGACCAGTTTCTGGCCAATGGTAATCTGCAGGATCGGGATTTCTATTTTCTCAGCATTATGACATATTCATGCTTAGTAAGACATCACATTTTATGGGCAGTAAGTGTGCCACCCCCACCACTGGCACAGCCATATTGAATGACAGAACAGGCTCAAAGGGCCGAATAGCCAACTTGTGCTCCTATTTTCTTACAAGGACCGACCAGACACCATGTTTAAAAGACTCCAGGAGTCTCACGAGCATGATCCAGCCTCTGCTTATCAGCCCCTCGGAGATGTCAGAGACCAGGCACAAAACGAAGCCTGTTTGGATAATGCCCTTCCTAGATATTGTCCTGGAGGTGGTCAGGGGACATAACAGTGTTTCGTCAATGCTTCACCCCCCTAGGAGTGTGAATTAGTGCTGTCACACTGCCTCCTTGACCCTGCAGCACAACCAGGAGAACATACACAGCTGATATCTTTTACCAAACACTTCCATAGGGTGAGGACACAGCTGCCAAACATGAACACTCCCCATCTATTCCAGGCACACACATCGAATAAGGTTTTACTGGTTTTCATCAACTCAAACTCTTTGAGAACATTGAACCCCCTTCATTCAGAGCTGCTTAACATCTAAAAGCCTCTGAACAACATTCTTCTTACAAGTAACGCACAAGGATAACCAACGCTCTGGGTGTTGACACCTCTATTTGTATCTGTCAATGCAGACAAAGTGCACACGTGCCTGTGCACATGGCCTTTCCCGTTAGTGTGAACATGTACAAACAGCAGAAGGAGATGTCTGATACCAGGCTCCTCAAGCAGGCCCCTGAACTGACAGGAGAGCAAGGAGAAGGGGCCAGGGCTATCCACAGGTTGGCTCAGTGGTTAGCACTGCTGCCTCACAGTGCCAGGGACCCGGGCTCGATTCCAGTCTCAGGCGACTGTCTGTGTGGAGTTTGCACATTCTCCCCGTGTCTGTGTAGATTTCCTCCGGTTGCTCCAATTTCCTCCCACAGTCCAAACATGTGTAGGTTAGGTGAATTGGCCATGCTAAATTGTCCCATAGTGTTCAGGGATGTGTCGGTTAGGCGCATTAGTCAGGAGAAATGTTAAAGTAATAGGGTAGGGGTCTGGGTCTGGGTGGGATACTCTTCAGAGGGTTGACATGGACTTGTTGGGCTGAGTGGTCTGTTTCCACCATGTGGGGATTCTACGACTCTAGTGAGGAAACCTTCAATCAGCTACTCCCAGACCACATCCAGCAGCACCATCTCAATGAAATCTTGCCTAAGGGTGGTAGCTCGCGACACTAACCAATCTTCACAGCGCCCGCGCCGGACAAACGGATGTGCTTTCCTGTTGAAGGTGTTGGTGACCTCCCGGATACATGCGTGGGTCACTGATTTGGTGATACCACATGTGGAGGTGGTTGCAGGTTCAACGTTCAGCCGCACTGGCACAGCAGTGCCTCCCCAACGGTCTGCCCACAGCATCAGTGTTCACCCATCGGCACCATCAATACAACAGAAAGCTTGGATCCCCACTTCAATCCCTGTCTGTTCATCCCCAGCTGCAGCTCTACTTCTGTAGATCACTTCTTCTCCTTCTCATAATTAGGAAGGCCAGTACAATATTATCATTCATCTCAAGTAGACTGGAATATAAAAGTAGGGATGTACTTCTGAGGCTTTATAAAGCTCTGGTCAGACCACAGTCAGAGTATTGCAAGTGATTTTGGGCCCCATACCTCAGGAAGGATGTACTGGCTCTGGAGCGGGTCCAGAGGAGGTTCACGAGAATGGCCGTAGGAATGATTGGCTTAACATATGAGTTCTGTTTGAGGATTCTGGGTCTATACTCGATGGATGAGGGGCGATCTGGTTGAGACTTACCGAACAGCCTGGACGGAGTGGATGTTGAGAAGGTGTTTCCTTTGGCAGGAGAGATAAGGAGCCGAGGGAACAGCCTTAGATTAAAGGGAAGATCCTTTAGAACAGAGATGAGGAGAAACTTTTTGAGCCAGAAAGTGGGGAATCTATGGAATGCATTGCCACAGAAAGCTGTAGAGGCCAGATCATTGAGTATAGTTAAAACAGAGATAGATTGGTTCTTGACTGCAAAGGGGATCAAAGGTCACAGGGCAAAAGCGGGAGAATGATGTTGAAAAACCTATCAGCCATGATTGAATGGGGGAGCAGACTCGATGGGCCGAATGGCCTAATTTCTGCTCCTATGGTCTTACGGAAACAACCTGATCAGGGCTGTGATTACACACATCTGCAGCAGGTGAGACTTGAACCGTGCCCCCCCCCCCGGCTCAGAAGGCCATGAGAGTCGCCCCCACCCCCCACCTCCTTTCAGCCTGAGTACAGCAAATTCAGCTGCTGGGGGGGAGTTGTTTAAACATCTGGCTTGGGAGGACCCACCTGTGAAGAAATCCCAGGAACGAGGAGTATGTTTTCAAGTTGACAATCCAGCTTGTGCATTGGGTGACAGGTTGTCCTCCAGCTCCCTCGCTCTACAAGGGGTCATGCATCCTCCAACACCCACCATCTCTCTGATGGAGACAGTGAGGACTGCAGGTGCTGGAGATCAGAGTCAAGAGGATGGTGCTGGAAAAGCACAGCAGGCAGCATCCGAGGAGCAGGAGAATCGACATTTCAGGCCAGAGCCCTTCATCAGGAACCTTCCTGAAACATCGAACTTCCTTTTCTCTTTCTGATGCTAACCATTTACAAGATCTTAGCCTTGATCTTTAAGTTGTTTTTCATGCAGGTGACAATGAGCTCCATCTTCTTCATGGTGGCCTTTGTTATCCCCTGTCCCCTGTGAGACAGCCCTCAAGCCGGAAATCTCCTGCCTGCTGAACTATTTCATCCCAATATGTGAACCTTTCAGATACACGGCTGCAGATGCTGCTGTCCACCTGGATGTTGGGTAACTCTCCAGTGCCGTTCCCAATGTTGGTGATTCTTTGGTGTTCCTTGTTCAAGGTGAATGAATGCTGGAATACCATTGGGAATGCTGGTGTTTATTCACTGAAATTCTACAATAAGAGCAAAGCCCTTAATGAGTGCACCTACAATAGTATTTTCCAGTTTCTGTACTGGTTCCATCAGGTTGTGCAGGAACTCATAGACACAGAGTGTGGGTCAATCCCATTAGCACGGACCATACTCTGAGAGGTCTGGTTTGGAAACCGATTTTGAGAAAGATGGTGGATCTAGACTTTCCTTTGCGTGGTTCACCCTGTGTCCACCCCATTAACAATAACCATCTACTCCCATCACTGGAGAGCCTTATCAATTTCTCTCGTGTCCCCCTCTAATCTTTATTTACTGTTTAGGTTAGATTAGATTCCCTACAATGTGGAAACAGGCACTTCGACCCAACCAGTCCACACTGACCCTCTGAAGAGTAACCCACCCAGACCCACTTCCCTCTGACTAATGCACCTAACACGACGGGCAACTTAGCATGGCCAATTCACCTGGCCTGCACGTCTTTGGACTGTGGGAGGAAACCGGAGCACCCGGAGGAAACCCACTCAGACACGGGAAGAATGTGCAAACTCCACACAGACAGTTGCCCGAATCTGAGACCCTGGTGTTGTAAGGCAGCAGTGCTAGCCACTGAGCCACCGTGCCACCCCTCAAAGTACAGCAGCATCCTCAGCAGGGAATTGAACCCCGGCCTCCAGCATGATAGGCAGGGATACTAACCACGATACTACCGAGGACTGAATGTGATTTTGTTTTCCCTGTTGTGCTGTTTTGTTCCTTGCTGCCAATGTCTCTTTGCGTCTTTCTCTCCCTGTCTCTTCCTTCTTTTCTATCTTTCTATCCTTTATTTGTGCTTTTTGCTGAGTTTTCTGTCTACCTTCCTTTATCTCTTGTTCTGTTTTTCTGAGATTATTTTTCCTTTGAAGTTTTGTTGGGTATAATAAAGCACACCTGCTCAGCACTTGAAAGGTATTCTATTTTTGTTCATTTACATTTCTGCTTTCAAACTAATTTCTGGCCATTGGAGTATAACACGATTCCATGAGTTGTCAGTGACTCTTTGAAAGTAGCACTTGTTGCAACCTGTTCACTCCCAAGTGGCTGTGTTACAGAGAGCTCACTGTACGATTTAAAAACATCAAAATTCAAGCAATAAACTACAAATGGATCTCCCATTGAATTCCTGACTAAAGTCTGTTCAGTGTCAATCCTCTTCAACAGGTATCCTTTAGGTTTTGGGGTTCTTCACCTTTTTGGGATCTGTCTACTATGATGTTCCTCACCTGCTGGAATCCCATGGATTTGAGGTTCATCACCTGTTGGGATCTGGCAGGCTTGCGGTTCCTCATCGTACAGTGAGCTCTCTGTAACACAACCACTTGGGATCCCTCAGATTTGGGGTTCCCATTTTTGTAGGATCCCAATTATCCCGGCTCCAATGGTTAAGCAGTGGATTGGAGCCTTGTCTGTGATGAGCATTTCAGGGTGTATGGGGATAAGCTCGAGTTTGAGGTCGGGTGGGAAGGCCGAGAGTGAGGGACAGCATGCAATAAAGGAAGAGGGTAAGGGATATGGAGATAGGGAAGTGGGTGAGGGTAAGGGATATGGAGATGGGGAAGTGGGTGAGGGTGAGGGATATGGAGATGGGGAAGTGGGTGAGAGTGAGGGATATGGAGATGGGGAAGTGGGTGAGAGTGAGGGATATGGAGGTAGGGGAGTGGGTGCGGGTTAGGATGTAGAGGAAGGGAAGTGGGTATGGAGATTGTGTGGGTGGGGAGCAGGGTGTGTGTAGGTGGGGAGTTGGGTGTGTGTGGGTGGGGAGCAGGGTGTGTGTGGGTGGGGAGCTGGGTGAGTGGGTGGGGAGTTGGGTGTGCGTGGGTGGGGAGCTGGGTGTGTGGGGGTGGGGAGTTGGGTGTGTGTGGGTGGGGAGTTGGGTGTGTGAGGGTGGGGAGTTGGGTGTGTGAGGGTGGGTAGTTAGGTGAGTGAGGGTTGGGGAGATGGGTGTGTGGGTGTGGCATTGGGTGTGTGTGGGTGGGGAGTTAGGTGTGTGTGGGTGGGGAGTTGGGTGTGTGGGTGGGGAGTTGGGTGTGTGAGTGGGTAGGTGGGTGTGTGAGGGTGGGGAGCTGGGTGTGTGAGGGTGGGGAGTTGGGTGTGTGTGGAGAGTTGGGTGTGTGTGGGTGGGGAGCTGGGTGTGTGGGTGGGGAGTTGGGTGTGTGAGTGGGTAGGTGGGTGTGTGAGGGTGGGGAGGTGGGTGTGTGGGTGGGGAGTTGGGTGTGAGGGTGGGTAGCTGAGTGTGTGAGGATGGGGAGTTGGGTGTGTGATGGTGGGGAGCTGGGTGTGTGGGTGGGGAGTTGGGTGTGTGAGGGTGGGGAGCTGGGTGTGGGTGGGGAGTTGGGTGTGTGAGGGTGGGGAGTTGGGTGTGTGTGGATGGGGAGTTGGGTGTGGGAGGGTGGGGAGTTGGGTGTGTGTGGGTGGGGAGTTGGGTGTGTGAGTGTGAGGAGTTGGGTGTGTGGGTGAGGAGCTGGTTGTGTGAGGGTGGGGAGTTGGGTATGTGGTTGGGGAGTTGGGTGTGTGAGGGTGGGGAGCTGGGTCTGTGGATGGGGAGTTGGGTGTGTGAGGGTGGGGAGTTGGGTGAGTGGGTGGGGAGTTGGGTGTGTGAGGGTAGGGAGTTGGGTGTGCGTGGGTGGGGAGTTGGGTGTGTGAGGGTGAGGAATTGGGTGTGTGGGTGGGGAGTTGGGTGTGTGAGGGTGGGGAGCTGGGTCTGTGGGTGGGGAGCTGGGTGTGTGAGGGCGGGGAGCTGTGTGTGTGGGTGGGGGGTTGAGTGTGTGAGGTTGAGGAGCTGGGTGTGTGTGGGTGGGCAGTTGTGTGTGTGAGGGTGGGGAGCTGTGTGTGTGGGTGGGGAGCTGGGTGTGTGTGGGTGGGGAGTTGGGTGTGTGTGTGTGGGGAGTTGGGTGTGTGGGTGGGGAGCTGCGAGTTGTGGAACTGGGTGTTGGGGAGTTTAGGGAGCTGGGTGGGAGCGTTCTGACCTGGGTGGGAGAGTATGGTGCTCGTTGGGAGCATATTGAGCTTGGTGTGAGCGTATAGAGCTGGGTAGAAGTGTATAGAGATGGTTAGGAGCATATACTGCTGGGTGGGAGCATACAGAAATGGTTGGGAGTGTATAGAGCTGTGTGGAAGCCTATAGAGCTAGGTGGGAGCGTATGGAACTGGGTGGGAATGTATAGAGCAGGGTTGGAGTGTACAGTGCTGGGTGTGAGCATATAGAATTGGGTGGGAGTGTATCGAGCTGGGTGGGAGTGTATCGAGCTGGGTGGGAATGTATAGAACTGGGTAGGATTGTATCGAGCTGGGTGGGAGCGTACAGTGCTGGGTGGGATCATAAAGAATTGGGTGGGAATATATAGAACTGGGTAGGAGTGTATCGAGCTGTGTGGGAGCGTACAGTGCTGGGTGGGAGTGTAGGGAACTGGGTTGGAACGTAGGGAGCTGGGTGGGAGAGTATAGAGCTGGGTAGAAATGTATAGAGCTGATTGGGAGCATATAGTGCTGGGTGGGAGCGTATGGAATTGGGTGGGAGTGTATCGAGCTGGGTGGGAGTGTATAGAGCTGTGTGGAAGCGTATAGAGCTGGGTGGGAGTGCATGGAGCTGGGTGTGAGCATATAGAGCTGGGTGGGTGTGTATGGAGCTGGGTGTGCGTGTATAGAGCTGGGTGGGAGCATATAGAGCTGGGTGGGAATGTATAGAACTGGATGGGAGTGTACAGAGCTAGGTGGGAGTGTATAGAGCTGGGTGGGTGCGTATGGAGCTGGGTGGGAGTGTATGGAGCTGGATTGGAGTGTATGGAGCTGGGTTGGAGCATATGGAGCTTGGTGGGAGTGTGTAGAGCTGGGTGGGAGAGTACAGAGCAGGGTGGGAATGTATGGAGCTGGTTGGGAGTGTATAGAGCTGGGTGGGAATGTATAGAACTAGATAGGAGTGTATAGAGCTGTATGGGAGTGTATAGAGCAGCATGGGAATATATAGAGCTGTGTGGGAATGTATAGAACTGGATGGGCGTGTATAGAGCTGGGAGAGAGTGGATGGAGCTGGATGGGAGTGTATGGAGCTGGGTGGGAGCGTATGGAGCTGGGTGGGAGTGTATAGAGCTGGGTGGGAGGGTATAGACTGGGTGGGAGTGTATAGAGATGGTTGGGAGCGTACCGAGCTGGGTGGGAGCGTAGAGAGCTGGGTGGCAACATATATAGCTGGGTGGGAGTGTATAGAGCTGGGTGGCAACATATATAGCTGGGTGGGAGTGTATAGAGCTGGGTGGGAGGGTATAGAGCTGGGTGGGAGTGTATGGAGCTGGGTGGGAGCTTATAGAGTGGTTGGGGGGGTATAGAGCTGGTGGGATTGTATCAAGCTGGTTGGGAGTGTGTACAGCTGGGTGAGAGCATATAGAGCTGGGTGGGAGTGTATAGAGCTGGGTGGGAGCGTATATAGCTGGGAGGGAGTGTATGGAGCTGGGTGGGGGTATATAGAGTTGGTTGGGAGTGTATACAGCTGGGTGAGAGCATATAGAGCTGGGTGGGAGTGTATAGAGCTGGGTGGGAGCGTATATAGCTGGGAGGGAGTGTATGGAGCTGGGTGGGGGTGTATAGAGCTGGGTGGGAGTGTATGGAGCTGGGTGGGGGTGTATAGAGCTGGGTGGGAGCGTATAGAGCTGGGAGGGAGTGTATAGAGCTGGGAGGGAGTGATCCTAGCTTATCTCTCCACGCTTCAGGCTCTCTGCCTTTATTCCCGATGAAAGGCTTTTGCCCGAAACGTCGATTTCGAAGCTCCTCGGATGCTGCCTGAATTGCTGTGCTCTTCCAGCACCACTGATCCAGAAAGGGAGTGTATGGAGCTGGGAGGGAGTGTATAGAGCTGGGAGGGAGTGTATAGAGCTGGGAGGGAGTGTATAGAGCTGGGTGGGAGTGAAGGGAGCTGGGTGGGAGTGTAGGGAGCTGGGTGGGAGTGTATAGAGCTGGGTGGGAGTGAAGGGAGCTGGGTGGGAGTGTAGGGAGCTGGGTGGGAGTGTATAGAGCTGGGAGGGAGTGTATAGAGCTGGGAGGGAGTGTATAGAGCTGGGTGGGAGTGAAGGGAGCTGGGTGGGAGTGTGTAGAGCTGGGAGGGAACGTATAGAGCTGGGTGGGAGCGTATAGAGCTTGGAGGGAGCATATAGAGCTGGGTGGGCGTGTAGGGAGCTGGGTGGGAGTGTAGTGATCTGGGTGCGAGTTTCGGGAGTTGGGTGGGCATGTATAGATCTGGGTGGGAGTGTATGGAGCTGGGTGGGAGTGTATGGAGCTGGGTGGGAGGGTATGGAGCTGAGTGGGAGTGTATGGAGCTGGGTGGGAGTGTAGGGAGCTGGGTGGGAGAGTATGGAGCTGGGTGGGAGTGTATGGAGCTGGGTGGGAGTGTATGGAGCTGGGTGGGAGCGAATGGAGCTGGGTGGGAGCGAATGGAGCTGGGTGGGAGTGTATGGAGCTGGGTGGGAGTGTATAGAGCTGGGTGGGAGTGTATGGAGCTGGGTGGGAGTGTATGGAGCTGGGTGGGAGTGTATGGAGCTGGGAGGGAGTGTATGGAGCTGGGTGGGAGTGTATGGAGCTGGGTGGGAGCGAATGGAGCTGGGTGGGAGCGAATGGAGCTGGGTGGGAGTGTACGGAGCTGGGTGGGAGTGTATGGAGCTGGGTGGGAGTGTAGGGAGCTGGGTGGGAGTGTATGGAGCTGGGTGGGAGTGAATGGAGCTGGGTGGGAGCGAATGGAGCTGGGTGGGAGTGTATGGAGCTGGGTGGGAGTGTAGGGAGCTGGGTGGGAGTGTATGGAGCTGGGTGGGAGTGTAGGGAACTGGGTGGGAGTGTATGGAGCTGGGTGGGAGTGTATGGAGCTGGGTGGGAGCGAATGGAGCTGGGTGGGAGTGAATGGAGCTGGGTGGGAGCGAATGGAGCTGGGTGGGAGTGTATGGAGCTGGGTGGGAGTGTATGGAGCTGGGTGGGAGTGTATGGAGCTGGGTGGGAGTGTATGGAGCTGGGTGGGAGCGAATGGAGCTGGGTGGGAGTGTATGGAGCTGGGTGGGAGCGAATGGAGCTGGGTGGGAGTGTATGGAGCTGGGTGGGTTCCTGTGTAGATTTGACATTTGACTGGACTGAACATCCTATTCCTGGTATGAGGGAGATGGGATTGTTTTCCATTCAGAACTATATCAGAATAACAGGCAGCCCCGGGGAATGAAGATTCCACTCTGGAAGATTTGATATAATGTCCTGTTTATTAATGTGATTCGATTTCTCCAGACCCTCCAAAAGAGATGGATAGCAGACACCAACATCTAAAAAATGAGACGTATGAGCAATGAGTGTGCAGCCCACTGGCCTGGCACTATGTCAAAGGGTTTCTCAGTAAGACAGGGCAGGGTGAATGATAAATACTGAGCATTGAGAGACACAGTGCGACTGAGACTGAACAGGTAACACTGAGCTGCCTTTTTGAACTGCTCGCATCCCACCTTTCACCTTACAATGCTGGCATTGATGAAGCAGCTGAAGATGGTTGGGCCAAGGACAGTGCCATAAGGAGCTGAGATAACTGACCTTGAACAACCATAACCATCTGCCTTTGTATCAGGTATGACTCTCATCAGCAGAGAGTTTGCCCCCTGATACCCAAGGGTTTGCACGGGCTCTTGAGCGTTCACTCATTTGAATGCAGCCTTGATATCAACGGCTGTCCCTCTCCCCTCCCCTCTGGAATTCAGCCCTTTTGTCCATGTTTGACCCGAGGCTGTAATGAGATCAGGAGCTGAATGACCCTAGGGGAACCCAAACTGGGCGTCACTGAGCAGGTTATTGCTGAGCAGGTGCTGCTTGATAGCACTTTCCATCATTTTACTGATGATCGAGAACAGACTGATGAGGGGGGGGTTGTCTGAATTGGATTTGTCCTGCTTTTTGTGTACAGAACCTGGGCAATTTCCCACATTGTCGGGTAGATGCCAGTGTTGTTACTGTACTGGAACAGCTTGCCTCGGGGAGCGGCAAGTTCTGGAGCACAGGTCTTCAGTCCCATTGCAGGAATGTTGTCAGGGCCCATTGCCTTTGCAGTGCCTTGCCTCTTCAGCAATTATTCGCTGTCACATGGAATGATTTGAACTGGCTGGAGAGTGACTTGTGATATGGGGAACTGCTGGAGCGGACTGAGATGGATTTCCCTGCTCGGTATTTCTGTCTGAAGGACTGATGTACTGCACTCCCCCAGCATCGAGAATAGGTGTATTTGTGGAGCCTCCTCCTGCAGTTTATCTGTTGAATTTTTACGACCACTCCTGACTGAATGTGGCAGTTCTGTGGAGCTCAGAGCTCAGATCAGTTGTCCCTGTGTACGGCAGTCTCTTTCTGCGAGTGAGCATGTTGCTATGGCTTCACCAGTTTGGCACCTCATTCTTTTCGATATACCTGAAACTGCTCCTACCGTGCTCCGATACACTCAGCATTGAGCCAGATTTGATCTCCTGAGTTGATGGGAAAGGCAAAATGGGCAAACGCCAAGCCATGACATTGTGTCGGATTATTCTGCAGATATTGATGGCCCACAGCACCTCCTGGATGCTTAGTCCTGAGTTGCTAGATCTATTTGAATCCTTTTACATGACAATAGTACCACGCAACACATTAGAACACAAGACATAAGACCACAGGAGCAGAAATTAGGCCATTGGGTCCATTGAGTCTGCTCTCCCATTCAATCATGGCTGATAGGTTTCTCAACCCCCATTTTCACGCTTGCTTGCCATAACCTTTTACCCCCTCAACAATCAAGAACCTATCTATCTGAGTCTAAAATATCCTCAATGATCTGGCCTCCCCAGCCTTTTGTGGCAATGAATTCCACAGATTCCCCACTCTCTGGCTGAAGAAGTTTCTCATTATCTCCGTTCGAAGGGATCGTCCCTTTACTTTTAGGCTATTCCCTTGGGTCCTTATCTCTCCGGCCAATGTCTTCCCCCCGTCCACTCTGTCCTGGTTGTTCAGTATTCTGTAAGTTCCAGTCAAATCCCTCCCTCTTCCTTCTAAACTCCATCGCGTATAGACCCAGAGTCCTCAAACATTCCTCATATGCTAAGCCTTTCATTCCTGGGGCCATCCTCGTGAACCTCCTCTGGACCTGCTCTGGGGCCAATATATCCTTCCTGAGGTATGGGGCCCAAAATTGCTCACAATACTCTGAATGTGGTCTGACCAGAGCCTTATAAAACCTCAGAAGTCCATCCCTGCTTTCATATTCTAGTCATAGAGTCATAGAGGTGTACAGCATAAAATCAGACCTTTTGGTCCAACCCATCAATCAGATATCCTAAATTTGTCTCGTCCCATTTGCCAGCCCTTGGCCCATATTCCTCTAAACCCTTCCTGTTTGTTTACCCATTCAGATGCCTTTTAAATGTTGCAATTGTACTACTACTTCCTCTGGCAGCTCATTCCATACACATACCACCCTCTGCGTGAAAAAGTTGCCCTTAGCTCTCTTTTATATCTTTCTCCTCTCATCCTAATCCTATGCCCTCTAGTTCTGGACTCCCCGACCCCAGGGAAAAGACCTTGTGTATTTACCCTATCCATGCTTCTCAGGATTTTATAAACCTCTATAAGGTCACTCCTCAGCCTCCAATGCTCCAGGGAAAACAGCCCCAGCCTATTCAGCCTCTCCCTGTAGCTCAAATCTTTTCTGAACCCCTTCAAGTTTCACAACATCCTTCCGATAGGAAGGAGACCAGAATTGCACACAATATCCAAAAGTGGCCTAACCAATGTCCCGCAAAAAGACCTCCCAACTCCTATACTCAGTGCTCTGACCATTAATGCCACGCATACCAAATGCCTTCTTCATTATCCTATCTACCGACGACTCCACTTTCAAGGCGCTATGAACCTGCACTCCAAGGTCTTTTTGTTCAGCAACACTCCCCAGCAACTTACCATTAAAGTGTATAAGTCCTGCCCTGATTTGCTTTTCCAAAATGCAACACCTTGCATTTATCTAAATTAAACTCCATCTGCCACTTCTCAGCCCAATGCCCTGTCTGATCAAGGTTAGACTTTTTTTTAGATTAGATTACTTACAGTGTGGAAACAGGCCCTTCAGCCCAACAAGTCCACACTGACCCGCCGAAGCGCAACCCACCCAGACCCATTCCCTGACATTTCACTCCATAGATCCCGCTGTACTCTGAGGTAACGTTCTTCTCTGTCCACTACACCTCCAATTTTCCTCGCGATGAATGACAACGCTGTATTTGCCTTCCTAATTACCGATTCATCCTGCAAGTTTACCTTGGCAGAATCCTGAATGAGGACCCCCAAGTCCCTTTGCACTCCAGATTTCTGAACATCCTTCCCATTCAGAAAATAGTCCATGCCTCTACTCTTCCTGCCAAAGTGCATGACCTCACACTTTCCCAGGCTCCACTTGCTCAGATGTTTGAATATAGGCTGGGACTTTTTTTTAAGGTGAACTTAGGAGGTTGAGGGGTAATCTTATAGAGATGTATAAAGTCATGAAGGGTATAGATAAGGTGAATGGCAGGTAATTATTTCCCCAGGGTGGGGGATTTCAAGACTGGAGGGCCTATTTGTAAGGTGAGAGGAGAGAGATTTCAAAAGTAAGGAAAGGAAAATGTTTTACACAGAGAGCGGTTCACCTGTGGAATGAACTTTCAGAGGAAGTGATGGATGCAGGTACAACGAATAAAAGACATTTAGATAAATACATGAACAAGAAATGTTTGGAAGGATAATGGGCTCAGCACAGGCAGGTGGGACTAGTTTAGTTTGGGAAGGAAAAGGATCTAGGAAAATGATAAGCTGACCATGGATGAGTGGTGAAGTCAGGACAGCATCAAATTGAAGGAAAGAACATTCAACATGGCAAAGATTAGTGATAGACCAAAGGATTGGCATAGTGGACTCTCGGCGTGGTGCGCTGATCTTAATGTCTGGCGCTGTGCCCTCTTGGCCTGGTGTGGCAACTTTGTGACCATCGTTCTGAACTTTTAGTTCTGCAATGTTGGACGTTCTAATTGTCAATTTTCTGAGATCCTGTAACTGAAGAAGCTGTACCTGGATACCTCTGTACCTAAATGGTGCTCAAAGTGACGACATATAAACTTTTGCATTCATTGAGCATATGTGACAATAAAAGTTAATCTAATCTAATTTTAAAAACATCAAGAGATGACCAAAAAAGGGAGAAAATAATCTTTGAGAGAAAACTTGCAAGATAGGCAACAATATGTAAAATTTAAATATTTAAAAAGGGCTAGAGAGGCTAAAGAGAACATAAACTGGGGAAATAAGAATGAGGAACTACAAAATGGCCAATGAGTAGGGTAAATATTTTGCATCCGCTTCATGGTAGAAATCATAATAACGTTCCAAAATTACTGACTAATCAAGGGGCAAATTGTGGAGAGGAAATAAATACAATAACTATCACTAGAGAAAAAGTACTAGGGAAACTAATGGAGCTTAAAGCAGATAAGACCTGACGAGATATAACCTGGGATATCTAAGGCAGTGTCTACACTGATAGTGAATGTACTGTTTGTAATCTTCAAAGAATCATTAGATTCTGGAGGAGCGCCAGCGAGTGGAAAACTGTCAATGTAATACCTTTATTCAAAAGCAGAAAGAGAGAAAAACAGGTCATTATAGGCCAGTTAATTTAACATTTGTTGTTGGGAAAAAGTTAGTCTATTATAAAAGATGTAATAGTTTAGTGTTTAGAAATACATAACCTGCTGAAGCAGTCAGCATAGCTTCAGGAAGGGGCAGTCATGTCTGACTTATTCCAATTATTTTTTATATTACTTATAGTGAGGAAACAGGCCCTTTTGCCCAACAAGTCCACACTGACCCGCCACCCACCCAGACCCCTTCACCTAACATTACAGGCAATTTAGCATGGCCAATTCATCTAACCCGCACATTTTTGGACTGTGGGAGGTAACCGGAGCAAACCCACGCAGACACGGGGAGATGTGCAAAACTCCACACAGTCAGTTGCCTGAGGTGGGAATTGAACACAGGTCTCTGGTGCTGAGAGGCAACAGTGCTAACCACTGTGCCACCGTGCCACTCACTTAAAAGGAATTCACAAACAGAATAGACAAAGGAGACAAAAGCAAAATACTGTGGATGCTGTAAATCTGAAACAAATACAGAAAATGCTGCAGAAACTCAGCAGGTCTGGCAGCATCTTTGTAGAGAGAAACAGAGTTAATATTTTGAGTCCAATATGACTCTTCTTCAGGATACATAGATTAAGGGAAGTAATGGATGTAATAAATTTGTGTTTCAGAAGGTATTTGATAAAGTAAGCATGTTAGACTACTTTAAAAGTGATAAAGGGGTAATAAAGGTGCATGGATGGGGGATTGACTAACTAGGAGCAGACAGAGAGTTGGATTAAGGGGATCACTTTCAAGATGGCAATCTGTGTGGTACCAAAGAGCCCTCATTTAGTTGAAGTCACTGGGAATCAGACAGAAAACTTACCAACTACTGGAGTCAAACATGGTGCACCGGAAGGTAAAAAACAATGAGGTAAAAACAATGACTGCAGATGCTGGAAACCAGATTCTGGATCAGTGGTGCTGGAAGAGCACAGCAATTCAGGCAGCATCCGACGAGCAGCAAAATCGATGTTTCGGGCAAAAGCCCTTCATCAGGAATGATGCACAGGAAGATGATCGTTGGAGGTCAGTCACCTTAGCTCCAGGTCTAAGGGGGTGGGGGAGGGGCAATGGCCTCGTGGCATTGTCACTAGACTATTAATCCAGAAACTCAGCTAATGTTCTGGGATCTGGGCTTGAATCCTGCCAAGGCAGATGGTGGAATTTGAATTCAAGTGAAAGAAAGTCTGGAATTAAGAATCTGATGACTATGAAACCACTGCCAATTGTCAGGAAAAATCCATCTGGTTCACTCATGACCTTCAGGAAATTAAATCTGCCATCCTCACCTGGTTTGGCCTCCATATGACTCCAGACCCCATAACTGACTCTCATCTACCTCCTGAAATGGCCTAGCCAGTCACTCAGTTCAAGGACAGCTAGGGATGGGTGATAAATACTTACTGGCCAGTGACATCCGTGTCCCAGAAGTGGATAAAAATAAGGACATCTCTGCAGGAGTTCCTCCCGTTAGTGTCCTAGGCCTAACCATCTTCATCAATAGCGTTCTCTCCATCATAAGGTCAGGAATGGGGAAGTTTGCTGGTTGACGGTGTACTGTTCACTACAGGAATTCACCAGAAAGTGAAGGGGGTGAAACCTTACAGGGGTCTAAGCGAAGTGGGCAATGGTGGATGTGAAAGAGATTCGGACGAGAAGTGTGATGAAGCCCATCCTGAGCTCGAGGTCATCTTACTCCATCTTTTAAGCTTTTCACAAGAAATTCTCATTTGGCAGTGACGAGATGCCACTCGATGGGGACAAATGCATGTTAAACACCTGGTTTAGGCACAAGTCACCTTATTAATATTCAGACTGCCATCTTATCAAACAGGTCAATGTCAGGAAAACTTGACAAGGAAGCCAGATGGAGTACCAGCTTGCATCTTGCTCCCAAAGACCTCCAGGTTGGGAGCTAGGCACCAGGACATCTCAGGGCATGGTCCATGGACAGGAGCCATATACACTCACATTCACAGACATTGACATCTGACATGTGCCATCTCTACCAGCCCTCACACCACATCCCTGATCCTTTTACAGAATACCTCTGTACTCCAATGCTGCACGGACATTGAGAGAAGATGTTTCAGGCAAGAGTGAGGGTGGTAGAACGTGACACTTAGTGGGAAGTGGAGCCAGAAGCAAAGACAGAGTGAGTGTGAGGTATCAGAGAGAATATACTGGCACTTACACTGGCAGAGGGGAGAAGATCATTGACCATCTTCCATCGGTGGTGGGCCTTCAGATGGCAACCTCAGACCTGGCATGGTCTGTTGTTGTGACCGCTGCTGGTCACTGGGGGAACAGTGTGTGTACCATCTTGCCCAGCAGGACCTCCAGGTTCCTGCCCACAATGTGGTGAGCCAGGTTTTCCCTTATCTAGTATTTCTGGGGCATATATCAGCAATTTCAAATTCCTCTCCAAGTCAGACACACTCCTGAGCTCAACATGTATCATCAATCTCCCAATGCTTCCAGGTTATAGGCTTGGAATGCTCAACTAACAGCACGGGGGGGGGGGGGGGGGGGGAGGTGGGGGGGGGGGGGGGGGGGGCGTACCACCATTACCTGGACAAGCAGAAGATGGTACATCACCAAGTTCCCAAAGAGAAACTAGGGCTGGGAAATAAAGCCAGTGACTTCCCTACCAAGAAAATACCCAACTCTTTTGGAAAGGTCCTTGAGATTTCGAGGGGCAGCACGGTGGCTCAGTGGTTAGCACTGCTGCTGCACAGCGCCAGGGACCCAGGTTCGATTCCAGCCTCGGGCGACTGTCTGTGTGGAATTTGCACATTCTCCCTGTGTCTGCGTGGGTTTCCTCCGGGTGCTCTGGTTTCCTCCCACAGTCCAAGGATGTGCAGGTCAGGTGAATTGGCCATGCTAAATTGCCTATAGTGTAAGGTGCATTAGTCAGGGATAAATACAGGGTAGGGGAATGAATCTGGGTGGGTTTCTCTTCGGAGGGTCGGTGTGGACTTGTTGGGCCTGTTTCCATACTGCAGGTAATCCAGTTTAAAAAAACATCTAACTTTTGTCTGTTTTTCCCTCATCTGCCAGACTATCCCAAAATATTGTATATTGAGCTTCACCCATCCCCCCCTCCCATCCCCCACATATTTTGTCACATAGCACTGCCTTCAGCCTTGGTCATTCACAGATCCTAATCTCCGTATAATCTCTCTATGCACTGTCATTATCACCTCTTTATTGCTACCTTCCCTCAGCCTCGTATAAATACCTCCCTATTTCTCCCATTTTTTTAGCTTTGACAAAGGGTCAGTTAGACTCAAAACGTCAGCTCTTTTCTCTCCTTACAGGTGCTGCCAGACCTGCTGAGATTTTCCAGCATTTTTTCTTTTGGGTGTCCCAAAATATTCTCCTCAAATAAATAAATATGGTTTTTCCAACAGAATTGATTAAAATGATCCTTCCCCACATTGAATTTTTCTGTTCCTTCTTACTGTATTGGCTCGTTTTGCAGCAATTTTCTCAGAGCTCACTTCTGGCCTTTCAGCCGAATATATCAACCCTCCAGATGTTGCACCGTCAGGCACCTGTGCAGAGTTTGGAAACGGAGCTGGATGGACAGGAAGCTGTTTGTCCTGTTTCTCTGATGATAAGGAACTTCAGAACTTCCAGAGGAAGCTTGGAAGTGAAGGAGCCAGATTGAAACACCTGTTTACCCAAATCCCTTCCTCTTCCTCCACTTTCTGTGAATTCCCAACTGGCTGGATGATGTCATGCTCCCTTGTTTTGTTTGTCATTAAAATGTTCTATAAAGAAGGACAAAGCAGCTTTACGTATTGCACGCATCTTGAGCCAATTCATTCACTGACTGGATCCTGCAGCAGGTGTATTAATGTGCCTCAGAGTTGCTCGGAGAGCGTGCCGCCACTGGGTGAACAGATGTACCATCCCCTCAGCAACTTCTTGTCAGCTGCTTTCTTTTTCAGTTGTTAAGTGTGCTCAAGAAAACTTTCTCAATCAATATGGAGATGACTCAACTAGAGGAGGGGCAAGACCATGCTTTCCTTGGGAAATGAGGCAGTGTAAGTGTCAGTGGGAGAACAGTTTCTGACCATAATTTTAAATAGTTATGGACCACAAGTTAAAGTTGCAAATTAGAAATAGCTCCATTTTGATGGTGTTAGTCAGGAACTTTCAAAAGCTAATGGGTGGGGGGGGGCGTGGGGGGTGTAAGGGACGTCTGGCAAGTGGGAGGCTTTCAAAAGCGAGATAACGAGAGTTCAGGGCCAACGTGCTCCTGTTAGCATGAACTTTCCAGCATCTGCAGTTGCACCATCTCCAAGTGTGAACGTCAAGGCTGGTGGGAAAAGGGCATTCTGGATACCTCGAGATATTGAGTTGTGGAGCTAAAAAAAGAAGGAGGTATATGTCAGGTAAAGGCAGATGGGATCAAATGAATCCCTTGAGAAGTATAGGGGATGTAGATGTAAATGTAAGAGGAGGGTGAAAACGGGACATAAGACAGCATTGGCACATAATGTAAAAGAGAATCCAAAGAGATTCTATAAGGATATTAACAGCAGAAGAGTAACTAGGGAGAGAATAGGGCCCCTTAAAGATCAGCAAGGCTGTCTATATGTGGGACCACAGGAGATGGGGGAATATTTTGCATCAGATTTACTGAGGAGAAAGAAATGGAAGTTAGGGAGCTCAGACAAATACATAGTGATGTCTTGAAAAGAGTCCACATTATAGATGATGAGCTGCTGAAGGACTTAAAATGCAAGAAGATAAATAAATTCCCAGGATCTGATCAAGTGTATCCCAAGGCGTTGAGGGAAGGCAGGATCACAATTGCAGGTCCCCTCATGGAAATGAAAATGTGTTGCTGGAAAAGTGCAGCAGGTCAGGCAGCATCCAAGGAACAGGAGAATTGACGTTTTGGGCATAAGCCCTTCTTCAGGAATATGGATGTAGGTTTTGCAGGGATTCTGAGAGACAAGACCTGCATGCATTTGGAAAGGCAAGGACTTGATTAGGGATAGTCAGCATAGCTTTGTGAGTGGGAAATCATGTCTCAGGAATCTGATTGAGTTTTTTTTGAAGAGGTGATCAAGAATATGGATGAAGGCAGAGCAGTAGACATTGTCTACGTGTACTTCAGTAAGTTAAAAATCACACAACACCAGGTTATAGTCCAACAGGAGCTTTCGGAGCGACGCTCCTTCATCAGGTGATAGTGGAGGGCTCGATCATAACACAGAATTTATAGCAAAAATTTGCAGTGTGATGTAACTGAAATTATACATTGAAAAATTGATTGTCTGTTAAGCCTTTCATCTGTTAGAATACAGTGATAGTTTCACTTCTTTCATGTGTAAATCACAAAACCTTTTTTTTAAAAAGTTGCAATCTCGGGTTAGCTGTTAACAATGGTGATAGCTAGACAATATGTTGTCTAGGCAGTTTTTAACCTGTAATTTACCAGTCCAAATCATGAGTACTGTAGTAAGGCCTTCAGCAATGTACTGCATGGTGGACTGGTAAGTAAGGTTAGGTCTTATGCGATCCAGGGAGAGCTAGCCAATTAGATATAAAACTGACTTGAAGGTAGGAGAGAGAGGGTGGTGGTAGACCATTTTATTGGAAGCCTGTGACCAGTGGTGTGCCAGAGGGATCAGTGCCGGGTCCATTGTTGTTCATCATTTATGTAAACGGTTTGGATGAGAATATAGGAGGAATGGTTAATACTTTCATGGATAACATCAGAATTGGTGGTATAGTGAACAGGGAAGAAGGTTATCTAAGAGTACAACATGATCTTGGTCAACTGGACCAGTGGACTGAGGAATGGCGGATCAAGTTTAATTCAGATAAATTGTGAGGTGTTTCATTTTAGTAAGAGAAACTAGGGCAGGGCTTACACAATTAATGTTAGGGGCCCTGGGGAGTGTTGTTGAACAGAGAGACTGAGGGGTACAGGTACATAGATCCTTGAAAGTGGTGTCACAGGTAGACAGGCTAGTGAAGAAGGCATTTGGCACACTTACCTTAATCGTTTAAAGTATTGAGCACAGGAGTCCAGACGTTGTGTTAAGCTTGGAGTTTTTGGAGTATTGCATAAAATTCTGGTCACCCTGATAATGAGAAGGATGTTATTAAACTGGAAAGGATGTGAGAAAGATATTACAAGGATGTTACAGAGACTGGAAGGTTTGAGTTATAAGGAGAGGCTGGGATCTGGACTGTTCTCCCTAGAGCATGGGAGGCTGAGGAGTGACCTTGTAGAGGTTTATAAAATCATGAGGGGCGTGGATAAGGGCAAATAATCAAAGCCTTTTCCGCAGAGTAAGGAGAGTCCAAAACGAGAGGGCACAGATTTAAGATGAGAGGGGAAAAATTTAAAAGCGACTTGAGGGGCAATGATTTTACACTGAGGGTGGTGCGTGTCTGGAATGAGCTGCCAGAGGAAGTGGTAGAGATGGGTACAATTACAAAATTTAAGTGTTTTATACAGGTACATGAATAGGAAAGGTTTGGAGATAAATGGGTCAAACACATGCAAGGGCCAAACACAGGAAAATGGGATGAGTTCATTTCACGAAACCTGGATGAGTTGGGCCGAAGGGCCTGTTTCCATGCTGCATGACTCTAAGGGCTTGTCATGCTCATGAACCAAGGGCCAGGGTGTAAATTAGAGCTGAAAATGTGTTGCTGGAAAAGCGCAGCAGGTCAGGCAGCATCCAAGCAGCAGGAGAATCGACGTTTCGGGCATGAGCCCTTCTTCAGGCAGCTACCTAGCTCATGCCCGAAACATCGATTCTCCTGCTCCTTGGATGCTGCCTGACCTGCTGTGCTTTTCCAGCAACACATTTTCAGCTCTGATCTCCAGCATCTGCAGTCCTCACTTTCCCCTCCAGGGTGTAAATCACATGCCTCCAGCATTCATTGGCCAGTCCCAGTCACCCTTGAGAAGGTGGTGGTGAGCTGTTGCAAACCATTTGGTACAGGCCTCGTCTGTTAGGAAGGGGGTTCCAGGATTTTGATTCTATTGCCCATGAATCTGTAAGCCAGTATTAGTCAGCCACACCTTTAGGAGAGAAGGGGGAAAAAAATTGATGCAATTTAAAAACAAACCGATCAACCCTGTCGGTAAATGTGTCAGCAATCTCCATCCTGGCGGGAAACTGCAATCCTGAACTCACATGAAATGTGGTTGACTGTTAAATATGAGTTATGAAATTTGGACTTCAGACTCAAGCCTAGAAAAAACTTTCTGGAGGATACAGTTGAATGAATATCGAGTGCTTTTTTCAGTGTTAATTGGACTGTCAGTTTTTCCATGAACAACTGTATTGAGAGTTGCTGTGTTGTTGACAGAGAAATGTGATGGTTTAGATTGTTTGGCAGAGATTATGATTACCCTTATATGTTCAATATTCTATGACGGAGAAAGAATTTGTGCTTGGTCTATTTGCATAATATACTTAGTAAGACCGTCAGCTTGCCCATATTTGGTATTCTGTCATTTCAGAGATTATTATGATTTATATTTACAGTAGCGCTTCGACTTACGAACCTAATCCTTTCCAGGACCCGGTTTGCGAACCGAAAAGTTTGCGAACTGAATCAATTTTTCCCATTGCTCGGATAGCGTAAGAATGCTTGGACGGCTGTTCACAGCGCACACGCCAAAGACGAACTGAATGAGATCACGCGGGGCCTGAGAGCTTTTGCGTTCAACAAGTGCATAGCAAAACAGAGCAATGAAACCACGTGGTTGCACACGGGCTTTTTGCGTTCGTAGCTTGAATTTCGTACGTACGTTGAAGCAAAATTTTAGGTACATTCCTGTTTGTAAACTGATTTGTTTGTGAACTGGGTCATTCGTATGTCGAGGCGCTACTGTATTTAGTTGGTTAGTGTGCCCTTTGTATTTCACAAAAGATTTAATATTTTGGAAAACTTCTTCTAATGAAGTAATCAGACTTCATCACCTCTGGAGAAAATTTGAGCCCATGTAATTTGGAACATTCTTGTTATTTTGTGTGTGGATTACTCGATGACCATTTATCTTCTTTGTTTTAATGTACTCGAGAATGTGTTTCTGATGTGGAATGATCTCCCCTCTTCTTCTTTCTCTCAATTAAGAGATAGAGATTTTCATTCTTAGTGCTGGGTAGAAACAATGAGTGAATGGGGGAGAAATGTGTGCTGTGCCCACATACGTTTCTTTCATTTGAATACTGGACACACTCTCCACCCTTCAAGCTCTCTGCCTGTATTCCTGATGAAGGGCTTTTGCCCGAAACGTCGATCTTCCTGCTCCTCGGATGCTGCCTGACCTGCTGTGCTTTTCCAGCACCACTCTGATCTGGACACACTGGGAAGGTCAACATTTGAGAAGCCTTTTTGAACCGCTAAAGTCTATAACAAAAAAACTAAAATTAAAAACTAATGATATAAACTAAAGTCGATATCATAAAACTACTCCAATTGTTCTGTTAAACTGAAGTTTCATAACTCTCATCACATCCATTGCATCTGACACCACTGTTTGTGGATGACAACATGATTGGTGGTATAGTGGTCAGTGAAGACGGTCATCTCATATTACAAAGAGATCTTGATCAATTTAGTCAATGGACTAAAGGAGGGGCAGAAGGAGTTTAATTTGGATAATTGTGAGATGTTGCATTTTGGTAAAACAAAAATGAATAGGACTTAAACAATTAATGGTAGTGCTCTGGGTTGTGTTGTAGAACAGAGAGACTGAGGGGTTCAAGTACTACATGAGTTGGACGTCATGTTGCAGTTGTACAGGACATTGGTGAGGCCCTTTCTGGAGTACTGTGTGTAGCTTTTGGCACTTTGCTATAAGAAGGATATTATTAAATTTGAGAGGGTTCAGAAAAGATTTACCAGGACGCTGACATTCTTGATCACCTGCAGAGACCTATTGTTCAGCCTGTCGACATGCCACACACACCATTTGCATGACCTTTTGAGCTCTCTGCACATCGATCTCGCTGCCTATAAACTCTGAGCCTGTGTGTCTCTGTCTCACTTCACCTGAGGAAGGGGCAGTGCTCTGAAAGCTTGTGATTTCAAATAAACCTGTTGGACTGTGACCTGGTGTTGTCTGAATTCTGATCACATGAGGAGTGGTTGAGGACTCTGTACTTGATAGAGTTCACAAGGATGAGGGGAGGATTTCATTGAATCTTCTGGAATCCAGAGAGGCCTGGATAAAGTGGTCATGGAGAAGACTAGGACCCGAGGGCATCGCCTCAGAGTGAAGGGACAACCCTTTAGAACGGAGATGAAGAGGAATCTTTTCAGACAGAGGGTGGGGAAATCTGTGGAACTCATTCCCTCAGAGAACTGTGGAGGCAAGTCATTGAGTGAACTTAAGACAGCAATAGATGGGTTTTTGGGTAGTAAGGTGATCAAGGGTTACAGAGAGAAGGCAGGTGAATGGGGTTGAAAAATATATTTGCCATGATCGAATGGTAAAGCAGACTCGATAGCCAAATGGCCTTATTCTGCTTCTATATTATATGGTCTAATGGTCTGAAGGAAATGTTCTCTAACATATTAAGGGAAGGATGAAGCAATCATAGCTGACAAGGGCAGACAATGTGGGAAGCCGGAGTCATCGAGTCATAGAGTCATTGAGATGTACAGAACGGAAACAGACCCTTCGGTCCAACCCGTCCATGCCGACCAGATATCCCAACCCAATCTAGTCCCACCTGCCAGCACCCGGCCCATATCCCTCCAAACCTTTCCTATTCATATACCCATCCAAATGCCTCTTAAATGTTATAATTGTACCAGCCTCCACCACATCCTCTGACAGCTCATTCCATACACGTACTACCCTCTGCATGAAAAGTTTCCCCTTAGATCCCTTTTATATCTTTCCCCTCTCACCCTAAACCTATGCCCTCTAGTTCCCTGACCCCAGGGAAAAGACCTTGCCTATTTACCCTATCCATGCCCCTCATGATTTTATAAACCTCTTTAAGATCACCCCTCAGCTTCCGACACTCCAGGGAAAACAGCTCCAGCCTGTTCAGCCACTCCCTAGAGCTCAAATCCTCCAACCCTGGCAACATCCTTGTAAATCTTTTCTGAACACTTTCAAGTTTCACAAAATCCTTCTGATAGGAAGGAGACCAGAATTGCATGCAATATTCCAAAAGTGGCCTAACCAATGTCCTGTATGTCTGCAACATGACCTCTCAACTCCTATACACAATACTCTGACCAATACAAATATCTCAGCAAGAGGCCCTGCACTCACTTCCCTAGTTTCCCACAGAGTTCTAAGGTACACCTGATCAGGTCATGGGGATTTATCCACCTTTATGCGTTTCAAAACATCCAGTACTTCCTCCTCTGTAATAAGCACATTTGTCAAGATGTCACCATCTATTTCCCTACATTCTATATCTTCCACAGTAAACACTGATGCAAAATACCTGTTTAGTATCTCCCCCATTTTCTGCAGCTCCACACAAAGGCCGCCTTGCTGATCTTTGAGGGGTCCTATTCTCTCCCTAGTTACCCTTTTGTCCTTAATGTATTTGTAAAACTTTTGGATTCTCCTTAATTCTATTTGCCAAAGCTATTTCATGTCTCCTTTTTGCCCTCCTGATTTTCCTCTTAAGTATAATCCTACTTCCTTTATATTCTTCTAAGGATTCACTCAATCTATGCTGTCGATACCTGACATATGCTTCCTTCTTTTTCTTAACCAAACCCTCAATTTCTCTCGTCATCCAGCATTCCCTATTCCTACCAGCCTTCCCTTTCGCCCTGACAGGAATATACTTTCTCTGGATTCTCGTTATCTCATTTCTGAAGGCTTCCCATTTTCCAGCCGTCCCTTTACCTGTGAACATCTGCCCCCAATCAGTTTTTGAAAGTTCTTGCCTAATATCATCAAAATTGGCCTTCCTCCAATTTAGAACTTCAATTTTTCGATCTGGTCTATCCTTTTCCATCACTATTTAAAAACTAATAGAATTATGGTCGCTGGCCCCAAAGTGTTCCCCCACTGACACCTCAGTCACCTGCCCTGCCTTACTTCCCAAGAGTAGGTCAGGTTTTGCACCTTCTCTAGTAGGTACATCCACATACTGAATCAGAAAATTTTCTTGTACACACTGAACAAATTCCTCTCCATCTCAACCCTTAACACTATGGCAGTCCCAGTCTATGTTTGGAAAGTTAAAATCTCCTACCATAACCACCCTATTGCTCTTACAGATAGCTGAGATCTCCTTACAAGTTTGTTTCTCAATTTCCCTCTGGCTATTGGGGGGTCTATAATACAATCCTAATAAGGTGATCACCCCTTTCTTATTTCTCAGTTCCACTCAAATAGCCTCCCTGGATGTATTTCCGGGAATATCCTCCCTCAGCACAGCTGTAATGCTATCCCTAATCAAAAACACTACTCCCCCTCCTCTCTTGCCTCCCTTTCTATCCTTCCTGTAGCATTTGTATCCTGGTACATTAAGCTGCCAGTCCTGCCCATCCCTGAGCCATGTTTCCGTAATTGCTATGATATCCCAGTCCTGTGTTCCTAACCATGCCCTGAGTTCATCTGCCTTCCCTGTTAGGCCCCTTGCAATGAAATAAATGCAGTTTAATTGATCAGTCCCACCTTGTTCTCTGTTTTGTCCCTTCCTGCCCTGACTGTTTGACTTGCCTTTATTCTCAGCTGTACCCGTCTCAGATTGATTTCTTTCCTCACTATCTGCCTGGATCCTACCCCACCACCTTACTCATTTAAATCCTTCCAAGCAGCTCCAGTAAATTTCCCTGCCAGTATATTAGTCCTCTTCCAATATAGGTGCAATCCGTCCTTCTTGTACAGGTCACTTTTACCTCAAAAGAGATTCCAATGATCCAAAAATGTGAATCCTTCTCCCATACACCAGCTCCTCAGCCACACATTCATCTGCTCTATCTTCCCATTCCTGCCCTCACTAACTCGTAGCACTGGGAGTAATCCAGGTATTACTACCCTTGAGGACCTCCATTTTAAATTCCTGCTTAACTCTCTATATTCTTCCTTCACAATCACATTCTTTTCCCTTCTAATGTCATTGATTCCAATGTTTACAATGATCTCCTGCTGGGCTCTCACCCCCATGAGAACATTCTACACCTTCTCTGAGACATACTTGATCCTGGCACCAGGGAGGCAACACACCATTCTGATTTTTCACTGCTGGCTGAAGAAACATCTGTCTGTGCCTTAGACTAGAGACTCCCCTAACATAATCAATCACTTGGAACCCGACAGACCCCTCATTGCATTAGAGCCTGCCTCAATACCAGAAACTTGGCTGTTTGTGCTACATTCCCCTGAGAATCCATTACCCCCTGCATTTTCCAAAACAGTATACTTGTTTGAAATGGGGATAGCCACAGAGGACTCCTGCACTACCTGCCTACCTCTCTTACCTTTCTGGCAGTTAACCCATCTGTGTGACTGTATCTGAGATGTTCCCCCCTTCCTATAACTGCCATCCATCGCACCCCCTTGTTCTTGTAAATTCCTCATTGCCTTGAACTGTCCCTCTAACCGATCCATTCGATCTGATAGGATTCACAACCGATGGTATTTATTGCAGATATAATCCTCAGTAAACCGTAAACTCTCCATAAACTCCCACATCCGAGTACATATCACTCTACTAAAGGCCATTTTTGCTTCTTTTAATCTGCAGACCCAGAAAATAGCACCGTCTTGTTCCTCTACAAAACAATGCTCCAGGCTAACTTAATACTTAAGGGTTATATTTTTAAGTTTAATCAAGAGACTTATCGCAATAAAATATATAATCACAAAAGAACCCACTCTACTCACTACTGCAGACTTACAGTAAGGCCACACTTAAAGCTATTCACTTATCTGTTTCTGTGCTGTGACCTCTCCCAAACAGGTTCCTCCAAGATCAGTTGTGAATTTCTCTGTTTGTTAAGTTTTCCTAGACACATTCTGATGTCCAGTGATATATGAATTCAAACAGCAAAGGCAGTAACTGCACAGGTTCACTGCTGTGTCAGGGAGCAGTGTGGGTTTCTCTCTCTCTCTCTCTCTCTCTCGCACCGACTGATCACATGCTGCCTTTGTCTGTCCTTCTCCCTTTGCGGTTTTTAACTTTTTTTCCTCCAAAGTTCCAAACCAATTGCAACAGCTCCTGGAATTCGAGGAAATCACCTCCAGCACTTAAAGTACCTCAAAAAAGGAGCAGCCAGAAATTTTCCCATCCTCCATCTTGGATTACCCAGAATCCAACAATGATGAGGAAGCTATTAAAATCAGCTGAGGACAACTAAAAAGGCAATGGGGGAGAAGATGAAATATGAGGATAGGCTAACTAGTAATGTTGAAGAAGATTACAAAGTTTTTTAGATCTTATAAAAGGTAAATGAGAGGTGAGAGAAAACATTGGCCTGCTGGAAAATGAGGCTGAGACAGTAATGACGGGGAACGAAGAAATGGCGGAGCAACTGAACAGGTACATTGCATCAGTTTTCACAGTGGATGACACCAGCAACATACCATATCGGGGCGGCTCTGTGGCTCAGTGGTTAGCACTGCTGCCTTAAAGCACCAAGACCCCAGGTTCGAATACCGCCTCCACAATCTCAGTGTGGAGTCTGCGTCTTGTGGGCGGCACGGTGGCACAGTGGTTAGCACTGCTGCCTCACAGCGCCTGAGACCCGGGTTCAGTTTCCGCCTCAGGCGACTGTGTGGAGTTTGCACGTTCTCCCCGTGTCTGAGGGATTTCCTCCGGGTGCTCCGGTTTCCTCCCACAGTCCAAAGATGTGCAGGTCAGGTGAATTGGCCATGCTAAATTGCCCGTAGTGTTAGGTAAGGGGTAAATGTAGGGGTATGGGTGGGTTGCGCTTCGGCGGGTCGGTGTGGACTTGTTGGGCCGAAGGGCCTGTTTCCGCACTGTAATCTAATCTAATCTAATCTAATCTAATCTAAACTTCAAGAGAGTCTGGGGGTGAAGGTAGTGGCCATCACTAAGAAGAAGGTAGTGGGGAAGCTGAAAAGTCTGAAGATTGATAAATCACCAAGACCAGGTGGACTACACCACAGGGTTCTGAAGGATATAGCTGAGGAGATTGTAGGGGCACTGATGGTGATCATTCAGGAGTTACTGGAGTCAGGGAAGGTCCTAGTGGACTGGAAAATGGCTATTGTAAACCACCTGTTTTAGGAGGAAGGAAGGCAGAGGACAGCAAACTATATGCTGTTAGCCTGACCTGGTCATCAGTAAGATTTTACAATCCGTTACTGAGGGTGGGATTGTGGTGTACTTGGAAGTCATGGTAAAGTAGGGCTGATTAAGCACATCAGAGCGCATGCCTGAGAAATCTGTCAGAAGTTTTGGTAGAGGAAACAAGAATCAAAGGAGAACCAGTAATCACTTTTCACAAGGCCTTTGACAAGGTGCTGCACAAGAGGCTGCTAAATAAGATAAGAGCTCATGGTGTTTGGGGCAAGGTACTGGCATGGTGAGAGGATTGGCTGACTGGCAGAAGATAGGGATTAGGGATAAAGGGACTTTTTCAGGATGGTAATCGTGACTAGTGAAGTTCCACAGGGGTCAAAAAATTAACTCCAAATCCCACCATCTGCCTTGGTAGGATTCAAAACCAGGTGCCCAGAACATTCGCTGAGTTTCTGGATGAATAATCCAGTGATGGGCTATTACCTCCCCACTTGTGTACCTCCACACACATCATTTACTGCTTCCGCTGCACCCGATGTGGCCTCCTCTATATTGGGGAGACAGGCCGCCTACTTGCGGAACGTTTCAGAGAACACCTCTGGGACACCCGGACCAACCAACCCAACCGCCCCGTGGCTGAACACTTTAACTCCCCCTCCCACTTCACCAAGGACTCCTCCATCCCCAGACCATAGCAACACGATGGCTGGAGGAAGAGCGCCTCATCTTCCGCGTAGGAACCCACCAACCACAAGGGATGAACTCAGATTTCTCCAGTTTCCTCATTTCCCCTCCCCCACCTTGTCTCAGTCCCAACCCTCGAACTCAGCACCACCTTCCTAACCTGCAATCTTCTTCCTGACCTCTCTGCCCCCACCCCCACTCCGGCCTATCACCCTCACCTTAACCTCCTTCCACCTATCGCATTTCCAACGCCCCTCCCCCAAGTCCCTCCTCCCTACCTTTTATCTCAGCCCGCTTGGCACACTTTCCTCATTCCTGAAGAAGGGCTCATGCCCGAAACGTCAATTCTCCTGCTCCTTGGATGCTGCCTGACCTGCTGCGCTTTTCCAGCAACACATTTTCAGCTCTAAAAATGAGGATGTTGATAAATGCTGTTACATGCAAATAGGCCTCTCACTGCTGACTGGATGGAATCTCACCTTGCTGCTCAAATTGTGGGTGAAAAACTTGCTCTTGTATCTCCTCACTGACCATCTCTCAGAATTCTCCCAACCTTCTTGACACTGTCCATGTTATCCAGGAGTTGAGAAGATGCTGCCAACATTTCAGTTGATCCAAACCAATGTTTTATAGAGGTTCATCATCACTTATTTGTATTTGTACTCATTTATTTAAACTCCAATGTACCTATTTCATCATTTTCTCATCCTCCACCAGACCTACAATCATTTGTGTGCCTAGATCCTCAGGCTGCTCAATCCTGTCATCCCCTTTAGAATTGAATGTTTTAGTTTCTACTGCCCCTCCTCTTTCTTTCTCCCAAAATACATCACTTCATCCTTCTCTGCATTAAATTCCAGCTGCTGCATATCTGCTCATTCCACTAGCCTGCACTCTCTTCAAGCCTATCATTATTGACCTCACCATTTGTAATAACCTCAAGTATTGTACCATTTTTTTACAAGTTTTCCCAGGTCACCCAAGTCTAGATCACTAAGGAAGAGCAGTGATCCTAGAAGCAATACCTGGGATGTCCAGTGTAAACCTCCTCCCACTCCGAAAAAGAAACCATTCACCATTATTCTGTTTCCTGCCACACAACCAACTTCAATTTGATGCTTACACTTCCCCTATTATTTGGGTTTCCACTTTGCTGAAAAATCCATCATGTGGTATTTTGGTCTTTTGCCTTTTGGTCGTCTCTATGCACCACATCAACCACATTACCCTCATCAACCATCTGCATTCTATTATAGGAAAGCTCTGTTGACTTTCTTCAATATGAGTTGTCTATAACAAATCTGCGCTGGCCTCCCTTAACTAATCTGCATCGTGCAATCGTCTGTTACCCTCCACTGAGGCAATTGTCTCCAAACGCACGTCCATCGCTGACTGACTGGCCTGTCTTTGTGGAGTTTAGCCATATACTGTTCTTTGAAAATAGCTGCCATATTTGTCATTCCCCAGTTTTCTGGCACCACCCCTAGATCTAAGAAGGACAAAAAAACAATAGCCTGTGCAGTTTTCACCTTCACTCAATTTTCTCAGCAGCATTTTGTCTGGTTTTTATAATTTTTCAACTTTTAGATCATCAAGTGTCTCAAAACACAGGATGTGGAGACATAGTGATAATATCATTGGACAAATCTAGAGGTCTAGGTTAGTGTTCATCAGGACATAGATCTAAATCCCACCATGGCAGAGGGTGAAATTTGAATTCATTACAAATGAGGGATACAAAAAATTGAACATAACAGTGACCATGTAACAAACTGTCAATTATCACTAAAATCCAATCCGATTTGCTGCTGTTCCGACAGGAAGGGGAATCTGCCATCTTAGCTGATCACAGCAATGATAGGTGATAAATGCTGTCCTAGCCAATGACACCCACATATATCCAATAACAAAACAAAATTCTTCCTGTTGCTCAAGATAGGTGCAAAGAATGCATTGACTCTCCCAGTCATGGCCCCATCTCCTGCATTGATTCCTTTTTTGCTCCCTAATCAGTTCACCTCTTCTTTTACCGCTGTTGTAAGTGCCTTCAGAGATTTTTGAATTCCCTTTTATGGTAAGTCCCAATCTTTTCTCACAGTCTCTTATTGCATTTCCAATTTCCTTTCTCACTTCCTCTCTGAACCTCTTGTAGTCAGACTTATTCCCACTTGCAGAACTGGCCTGACATCAGTCTCACTCCCCCTTTTTCTGCTTCATTTTACTGCATTCTGTTAGGGAAGAAAACTACTTGTGTATTTACTGCAGAGTCGCAGTGTGAGACAGCTGGCTTTACCAGGTGCTCAATGTTTTTCAGGGTAATCTGAGATCCACTGGTCACTGTACAGGTTTAAGGTTCTGTATGACCAAGCAAATCTGAAATATAATAACTCTAGAGATATGTTGTGTGTACAGGTGTAATGGCAGATGCAGGCTGACAGATCCCCAGTTTTTGAGGTTTCCTTTGCAATAGAAATCATAGAATCGGTGCAGTGTGGAAGCAGGTCATTTGGCCCATCAAGTCCAAACCGACCCTCCGTAGAGCATCATCTAGACTGACTCCCCTACCAAATCCCTGCAACCCCGTATTTCTTATGGCTAATCCATCCAACCTGCATGTCCCTGGACTCTATGGGCAATTTAGCATGACCAATCCACCTAACTTGCAGATCTTTGGACTTTGGGAGGAAACCAGAGCACCCGGAGGAAACCCACAAAGACAGAGGGAGAATGTGTAAACTCCACATTGAAGGTCACCCGAGGGTGGAATTGAACCTGAATCCCTGGTGTGGTGAGGCAGCAGTGCTAACCACTGTGCTGATCATGGATCAACCTTCTGTTGATGTGCAACAGCACCTCACGTTAAAAGATGTCACATACAAGGCATCTATCTAAAATAGGCATCAATGTGTGAGAGGCCCTCGCTCAGAAGAAACCAACTCAGAAAAACCTCCTCTATGAAGGGACACAATTCTTTAAGAACACCGAGCAGCAAGGGGAAGTATGACAAGGAATCCAGAAAGGCATGCCAGTGATCTCATGGTCAAGGACCAATTCCATCGCCCAGAAACATCTGCCAAACGTGTGGTCGGATATATGGCTCTAGGATAAGCTCATCAGCCACGCAAGGTCCCACAGAACCCAGGACCAGTTAAACAGAATATCCTGGGGGACAATCATACTCGTTAGCAAGTGATCAACATCAGTGACCACTCCCACAGTAAGCAGCACAGAATCCTATATATTAGAAGATCTTGTTTTATTCTTCATGGAATGTGTGTGTCACTGGTGAGACCAGCACTTATTGTCTATCCCTGATTACCCAGAGGGCAGTTAAGAGTTAAACCATTTCTGTAGATCTGGAGTCATATGTAGGACAGATGAGGTAAGGATGGCAGTTTGCGTTCCTAAAGGACATGAATGAACCAGATGGGTTTTAGACAATCGACAACGGTTATTAAACCCTTAACTACAGAGATTTTACTGAATTCAAACTCCATGATATGCCAGGGCAGGATTTGAACTGGGTCCCCAGAACAGTACGTGGTTCTCTCTGGATTGGCAGTCCAGCGATACTATCATGAGGCTATTGACTCCCCTTTCATCTCACTGCAGTGGTATGGAAACCATTGGGAAAACGTCTGAAGGAGAGAATTGATCTCCATTTAGTGAAGCAATGTTTGATCTGAATAGTCAGCATGGCTCTGTCAGACAGAGGTCATGCCTAACAAACCTGGTTCAATTTTTCAAAAAGGTGAGTGTGTTTAGTTGAGGTTAGCTGAAGGGCCTCTTCTTTACTGCATGAGTCTATGATGCTATGCTTTGACAAAGTGCTTCACCCGGGGAATTTAGTGAGTGAGGCAATTTGACATAGTGATGGGGGATAAACAGTTCTGATCTTTTACAAGCAAGCAATGGTTTGGTTGAGGAAGTGAGAGACAGTGAGATCTTGAGAAGAGCTGGCTGATAAATCAGAGGGTGAAATAACAGAACATGCATGAAATCTTCAAAAAGGAAGGATTAGTGTCAAAGGGAAAAGTACCACATAAGAGACTGCTAGTGAAGGTAAAACTCCATGGATCCAAGGAAATTTTCCAAGCTGGATACAGAGTTGGCTGAGTGACAGGAAGCAGAGTCACATGGTTGAGGGGTTTATTTTTGATTGGGAGTCTGTGATCAGTGGGGTCCCACAGGGGTCAGTACTGGGCTCTTACTGTCTTGTAATATATATAAGTGATTTAGATTTGAATGTAAGAGAGTGTAATGATGCACATGGGCAGGACAAACAAGGCAAGGGGATACAGGATGAACAGTGGGACCCTGAAAAGCACCCTGGATCAGAAGGCCCTTGGCGTGCAGGAACACCAGTCAGTTAAGGTATCAGGGCAGGTGGTGGAAGTAGTTACAAAACCATATGAGATACTTGCCTTTATTAGTGAGGCACAGGATTTAACAGCAGGGAGATTATGCTGGAACTGTCTCGCGTGTTGGTTAGGCCACAGCTAGTGTGTTGTGTGCTGTTCTGGATTCCACATTATAGGAGGGATGTTATAGTTGTGGGTATGTTCACTAAGCTGGGAAGATGATTTGCAGACAGATCGTCTCCTGTTGAGGTGATAGCTTCAGTGCTGGAGCCTTCGGTGAAGTGCCGCCGTACTGTGCCTTCTGGAATTTATTGGGTTCCGGTTATTTGTTGTAGTGGCCGGTTTGTTGGGTCTAGGTCTATGTGTTTGTTGATGGAGTCTGAGAATGAGTGCCATGCCTTTAGGAATTCTCTGGCTGTCCTCTGTTTAGCTTGTCCTATGATCGTTGTGTTATTCCAGTCGAATTTCTAGTTCTTGTCATCTGTACGTATAGATACTATGGACAGCTGGTCGTGGTGTTTAGTGGCTAGTTGGGGTGTTCGTGGACTGCTACTTGTCTGCCTGCTTGCCCTATATAGTGAAGGGGACCGTCAGAGAATACAGTAGAATATAGGTAGATTGGAGAGATGGGCAGAGAAATGGCAGATGGAGTTCAAGCCGGGCAACTGCGAGGTGATGCATTTTGAAGATCCAATTCAAGAGCAAACTGTACAGTAAATGGAAAAGCCCTGGGAAAATTAATGTACAGACAGATCTGGGTGTTCAGGTCCATTGTACCCTGAAGGTGGCAACGCAGGTCAGTAAAGTGGTCAAGAAGGCATACAGCATGATTTCCTTCATCGATTGAGTACAAGAGTTGGCAGGTCATGTTACAGATGTATAATACTTTGGTTCGGTCATATTTGGAATACTGTGTACAGTTCTGGTTGCCACATTACTAAAAGGATGTGGATGCTTTGGAGAGGGTGCAGAGGAGGTTCACCAGGATGATGCCGGGTATGGAGGGCGCTAGCTATGAAGGGAAGTTTGCACATGATGGGTATCTAGGTTAGAGTGGTGCTGGAAAAGCACAGCAGGTATCTGGTCTTTTGTCCTGGTGAGTAGTTGTCTGAGCATGGCTGTCAGTTTATGGATTGTCATGAATCCCAGTGGGTGGAGACGTTTGGCTCCAAGATGTTTTTCTGCGAGGTAGCGTGGCCAGTGTGTTAGGTAGTGGCCTTTCCTCCTCACATTGGATGAAGTTGCGGGATGTCTGTTCTTGGTGAAGACTCTGTAGAGGTGTTCGTCTTCTTCCCTTCATAGGTCGAGAGTGCTGCTGTGTGTTGTAGCCCTTTTGAACAGGAGGCTCCGACGCACTGAAGATGTCACCTAGACAGGGGAAGAGACGTCTGCAAATCAACTTCCCAGCTCAGCGACCATACCCACAACCATGACAACTGGCACCCGAGCTACAAATCTTGAATAGGAGGGATGTGATCGCACTGGAGAAGGTGCAGAGGAGATTTACCAGGATGTTGCCTGAGCTGGAGCGCTTCAGTTATGAAGAGAGGTTGGACAGACTGGGTTTATTTCGCTTAGAATGGAGGAGATTGAGAAGGGACATGCTTGAGATGTATAAAATGATGAGGACACAAATAGGGTAAACAGGAAGAAGCCTTCCCCCTTGATGGAGGAATCAATGACCAGGGGAATAGATTTAAGATGAGGGGCAGAAGACTTGGAGGAGATGTGAGGAAGAATTTTCTTTCACCCAGAGGAGTGATGGCACTCTGGAACTCACTGCCTGTACAGATGGTCGAGACAGAAAATCTCAACACTTTGAAGACGTAATTAGAGATGCACTTGCAATGCCAAGGTATACAAGGTTGTAGGTCAAGCACTAGAAAATGTGATGAGAATAGTCAGGTGGTTGTGGTTGAGTGGTGCCAGCTCGATGGGCCGAAGGTCCACTCTCTGTGTTGTAGACCTCGATGACTCTATGACTCTAGGTGACTGGTTAGTGAACTTTTCACCAAGGGAGGACGTAAGCAATGATTCAGAGGGGGAACTTAGAGTACGTGCGTACTTTTTCAGGGAACATACTAACTGAATGAAAAAGCTTCTTTTGCAAAAATAAAGATTAGCGAAGACAGACATTTGTCCCTTACAATCAGAAAAAGGGGAAGTTATAACAGGAAACAGAGGTGGGAGACATACTGTCATTCCGCCTTCAATAAATAACATTCCAAAAATGTTGGGCAACACAGGGTCTAGTGACAGGGGGAAACTAATGGAAATCAGCATTAGTAGGGAAATGGCATTGAGGGCATTGATGCGATTGAAGGCTGGTTCAACCACTGGATGTCCTTATACTCCAGCCACTGAAAGTAAGCAGGCAGCTGCAGCAGGCGGCAAAGAAGGCAAATGGTATATTGACCTTCATCATGACAGGATTCAAGTACAGGAGCAAGGATGTCTTGCTGCAATTGTACAGGGTCTTGGTTAGACCACACCTGGTGTATTATGTGCAGTTTTGGTCTCCTACTGTGCAACAAAGGTACATGAGACTTATTCTTGGGATAGTAGGACTGACATATAAATGGAGACTGGATCAATCAGGATTATATTCACTGGTGTTGAGAAGAATGAATGGGGATCTCAAATTCTCACAGGACTGGGCCGGGTAAATGCAGGAGAAATGTTTCTGATGACTGGGGAGCCAGAATCACGGGTCACAGAACACACTTCTTAAACCAAAAGTAAACTGAAAGTAAAGTTCCCTCAACACTGTCCCCATCAAACACACCCGGGACAGGGACAGCACGGGGTTCAATAATGAGTGAAGTTCCCTTGACTCTTTAACTGAAAAAGGAAGCCAAAAATAATATGGAACAGCCCCTGTTGGGGCACCGTGCCGTAATCACATGTAAACAATTGAACAGAAACTTCTTAAATAAAACAGAACCTTACTAAATTAAATTAATGTTGTCTGGAGTGATGATGATGTACCTCACCCCCTATGGTGCCTATCGGTCTTTAAAGAGTTTGACTGTGTTGGTGAGCTCCGTGTACTCCCTCTCTAGGGACACCCCAGTGTGTATGTAACCGTGAATGAGGGGCAGACAGCGATGAGTCTCTCTGTGGCCCACTGCCTGGATGTGGTAACGGTCACCTCGGCCAGCCCCAGGAGCAGAGCCATGGGCAGGCCCTCTAACTTGGCCCATACCAAGTTCCTGTAGATCAGCAGCATGTGGCTGAAGTGTAACCAAAACTTTAGGATGGAGTTTTGGCCATTTAGGGCAGAGATGAGGAATAATTTCTTCACCAAGCATGCGGAGAGCTTGTGGAATTCTCTGTCCCAGAAAGTGGCTGAGGCCAAAGCATTGAATATTTTCACATTGGAGCTGTATATATTTCTTAGAGCTCAAGGAATCAAAGGATATGGGGAAACACAGGGACAGGGATACTAATGTGCTCATATATGGCGCAGCTGGCCAGAAGGGCTGAATGGCCTACTCCTGCTCCTATGTCTATCTTTATTTCTCTGTAACTTTAACCCTTTTATCTTTCAACTGGTTGAAACATCAGTGGGGGATTATAAAGTGCTGTATTAAATATACATTTTAGTAATTAATAACATTTCAGTCAGAGTAATCAATAAGCCTAATGGACCAGAGTAAATGCAATGGGATTAATGAAAATTGATAGTTTATACAAGGAAACACTACATTCTGAAAGAAATGAGCAGCTCAGGTCCAATTGAATTTTGAACACTTTATTTGTCCTGGGTGATCACAAGAGGAGGAAATGTCTCCAGCTGCTCTAGGTAAGGGGGGTGGCTGCAGGAGACATTACTGAGTATTAGAGAAGAGGGGAGTGTCTTGGATTTCTGGACACTCGTCACTCCACAGGCAATGAGAGGGCAGGATGGTGGCTGGGTGGCTGTCTGGAAGAGTAGGAGGAGGCAGGAAGTACAGGCCTCTCCAGGGTTTGGAGACTGCTGGGAGTGCAGTCAGGCCAGGGAGCCAATGAGGAAGTGACATGTCTGGTTCTGATCGTCCAGTTACAGGAAGGATATTATTAAAGTTGGAGAGGCTTCAGAAGAGATTTACCAGGATGTTGCTGAGTATGGAAGGTTTGAGTTATAAAGAAAGGCTGGATAGGCTGGGACTTTTTTCACTGGAGCGTAGGAGGTTGAGAGGCGACCTTGTAGAAGTTTATAAAATAATCAGAGGTATAGATAGAGTTAATGATAATTGTCTTTTCCCTTGGATGAAGGATTTCAAGTCGAAGGGGCACATTTTTAAGGTGAGAGGGGAAAGATTTTAAAAAGAATGAGGGGGACATGTTTTACACAGACCGTGGTTCACATGTGGAATGAACTTCCTGAGGAAGTGGTGAATGTGGGTCCAATTGCAACATTTAAAAGACATTTTGATAAGTATGTGAATAGGAAAGGGTTGGAGGGACATGGGTCAGGAGCAGGCAAGTGGGACTAATTTAGTTCAGGAATATGTTTGGCATGGACTGGTTGGGCCGGAGAGTCTTTTCCGTGCTGTATGACTCTATAGAGGGAACAACAAAGTGTTGAAATACAGTTGTTGTAGGAGAGTCAGGAGAATATACAGACATTTCTATAATGATCATTGTGACTACGACATAGTGTGATGCCTCCTTGGTGTGAGGGTAAAGGACGAGATGGAGAGGGTGCAGAATATCCTGCTGGGGGTGGGGAGTGAGCTGGAAATTGTGTTAGACGCTAGCATCAACAACTTTGAGAGGGCAGATATCAAGGTCCTGTGGTCAGATTGTCAGAAGCTAGAGAGGAAGTGAAAAAGAAGGAGCTTGAAGTCACTCCTTCAGGATTATTCTCGGTGTCAAGTGCTGATGAGACTAGAAAGAGGAAGATCGGGAGGATCAATGTGTCGTCTGAGGCCTTCTGCAGGGATGGAGAGCTCAGTTTCTTGGCCATTGGGACCAGTTCCAGGACCGGAAGCACCTGTTTGATGAGTTAAACGCAACAGAACTGGGATCAATGTCTCTCAGTGAGGTTCACGAGAGTCACAGAGTCTTACAGCACGAATCCCCTTGTCAACTTTTATAGGTGCGTTATCGAGAGCACTCTGTCTGGACGTATCACCACCTGGTATGACAACTCTACCATTCAAGATGTTACAGAGAGTGGTGAACTCGGCCCGGACAATCACAAAGGCCAACCTCCCATCTATAGAATCCATCTACCAGGCCCGCTGTCAAGGAAAGGCTGCCAGCATTCTCAAAGATCTATCCCACCCTGGCAATGTTTTTCTATAACCTCTACCATCTGGGAGAAGGTACAGAAGCCTGAATACACGCACCAGCCGGTTATGAAAGTTTCTACCCTACTGTTGCTAGAATACGGAATGGACTCGCAAACTCTTAACATTCGCCTGTCCCTGTGTTTTTGTTTTTGCTGCTGTTTACCTATTATTTACTATCTATGCTACTTAACTCTTTCATCTGCCTGTATTGCTCGTAAAACAAAGCTCCTCATTGTGCCTTGGTGCATGTGACAATCAATTCAATTCAATGTCTTTTAAATATAACTGCCCTGCGTCCTCTACTTCCTCTGGAAGTTCACACGTGAACCACACTCTTTGTAAAAATAGAACATAGAACATTACAGCACAGTACAGGCCTTTGGCCCTCGATGTTGCGCTGACCTGAGGAACCAATCTGAAGCCCAACTAACCGACACAATTCCATTATCATCCATATGTTTATCCAATGACCATTTAAATGCCCTTAAAGTTGACGAGTCTACTCCTGTTGCAGGCAGGATGTTCCATGCCCCTGCTACTCTCTGAGTAAAGAAACTACCTCTGACATCTGTCCTATATCTATCACCCCTCAATTTAAAGCTATGTCCCCACATGCGAACCATCACTATCTGAGGAAAAAGGCTCTCCCTGTCCGCCCTATCTAACCCTCTGATGACCTTATATGTCTCAATTAAGTCACCTCTCAACCTTCTTCTCTCTAACGAAAACAGCCTCAAGTCCCTCAGCCTTTCCTCGTAAGACCTTCCCTCCGTACCAGGCAACATCCTAGTAAATCTCCTCTGAACCCTTTCCAAAGCTTCCACATCCTTCCTATAATGCGGTGACCAGAACTGTACACAATACTCCAAGTGTGGCCGCACCAGAATTCTTACAGCTGCAGCATGATCTCATGGCTCTGAAACTCAATCTCTCTACCAATAAAAGATAATACACTGTATGCCTTCTTAACAACCCTATCAACCTGGGTGGCAACTTTCAGGGATCTATGTACAAGGACACCGAGATCTCTCTGCTCATCTACGCTACCATGAATCTTACCGTTAGCCCAGTACTCTTTATTTCTGTTGCTCCTTCCAAAGTGAATCACCTCACACTTTTCCGCATTAAACTCTATTTGCCACCTCTCAGCCAAGCTCTGCAGCTTATCTATGTCCCTCTGTAACTTGCAATATCCTTCAGCACTATCCACAACTCCACTGACCTTAGTGTCATCTGCAAATTTACTAACCCATCCTTCAACGCCCTCATCCAGGTAATTTATAAAAATGACAAACTGCAGTGGTACCCAAAACAGAGCCTTGTGGTACACCACTAGTAACTGAACTCCAGGATGAACATTTCCTATCAACCACCACCCTCTGTCTTTTTTCAGCTGGCCAATTTCTGATCCAAACTGCTAATATTGCCTCTCATGTCTTGTTTAAATCTTTCTCCTCTCACCTTAAAATGTGCCCCCTTGTCTTGAAATCCCCCACTTTAGGGAAGAAAACAGCAGCTTATCTATACCCTCATGATTTTATAAACCTCATCTCCCAACCTCCTACACTCCAGTGAAAAAAGGTCCCAGCCTCTGTTTATAACTCAAACCACTAATGTGGCTGTGGAGGTTTTAAACTAAATTGGCAGGAGCATGGGGACCAGGGCATCGAAGTAGAAATGAATTGCATTAAGACCGAAAGTATTGGATAAAATGATAGAAGGAAGTAGTACCACATATCCTCATGCTCTGGTTATGAGGAATGCGAAGACAGATCATAATGTAAACAAACAAAAGGTGGTGAACATTGTTTCGCGTCATTCATCATCCTCAGATATTGAACATCAAATGCATTACACAATAGAGCTGGACCACAATAGCAATCTCCAACAAAAAACATCGAACCTGTTGGCGCCACAGACTTGAAGGCTGAAGGGCCTCTTGTGTACTGTATACTCCCCATGATATTATCCAGCATTACCGTCACTGTATAAACATCCTTGGGGTTACCAGTTACCAAACCTGAACAAGACTAGCCATATAACCAGTGTCTACAACAGCAGGGCAGAAGCTAGCAATACTACGGTGAGTAACTCATCTCCTGCCTGTCCATCAACTATAAAGCACAAATCAGGAGTTTGACGGAATACTCCCCACTTGTCTGACTGAGTTGCTGCAACTCTCGAAAAGCTTGATACCATCCAGGACAAAGCAGCCCACCTGATTCACACTTGTGCAGCACTTTCCATTTGTCAGCACAAGGCTGGATATTGCCCAGATCTTATTGCGTTTGCACACGGTACCTGAGGAGTTGCAGATGGTGCTGAACATTGTGCAATCATTGGCAAACATCCCCACTTCTGACTTTATGATGGGGGAAGGTCATTGACAAAGCAGCTGAAGATGGTTGGGCCTAGGACACTCCCCTGAGGAACTCCTGCAGAGATGTCCTGGAGCTGAGATGACTGACATCCAACAACCACAACCATCTTCCTATATGTCACATATGACTCCAACCACCAGAGAGTTTGTTCCCAATACCAATCAATTCCAGTTTTGCCAGGGCGCTTTGATGCCACATTCAGTCAAACACAGCCTTGATGTCAAGGGCTGTCCCTCTCCCCTCACCCTCTGGTATTCAGCTCTATTGTCCATGTTTGAACCGAGGCTGTAATGAGGTCAGGAGCTGAGTCACCCTGGGGGAACCCAAACTGGGCATCACTGAGCAGGTTATTAGATTTTATTTAGGTTAGATTCCCTACAGTATGGAAACAGGCCTTTCGGCCCAACCAGTCCTCACTGACTCTCCAAAGAGTAACCCACCCAGACCCATTTCCCTCTGACTAATGCACTTAACACTACGAGCAATTTAGCATGGCCAATTCACCTGACCTGCACATCTTTGGACTGTGAGAGGAAACTTGAGCATCCGGAGGAAACCCACACAGACATGGGGAGAATGTGCAAACTCCACGCAGACAGTTGCCCGAGGCTGGAATCGAACCTGGGACCCTGGTGCTGTGAGGCAGCAGTGCTAACCACTGAGCCACCATGCCGCCCGTTATTGCTGAACAGTGCTGCTTGATTGCACTTTTGATGACACCTTCCATCACTTTACTGACCGAGAGTAGACTGATGGGGTAGAAATCGGCCGGGTTGGATTTGGTTGCAGGACATACCTGGGCAATTTTCCACATTGTTGGGTAGATGCCAGTGTAGCTGCTGTACTGGAACAGCTTGGCCAAGGGTGAAGCAGGTCCTGGAGCACAGGTCTTCAGTACTATTGCAGAATGTTGTCAGGGCCCACAGCCTTTGCAGTATCCAGTACCTCCAGCCATTTCTTGATATTACGTGGAGTGAATGGAATTACCTGAAGTCCACACCGACCCGCCGAAGCGCAACCCACCCATACCCCTACATTTACCCCTTACCTAACACTACGGGGAATTTAGTATGGCCAATTCACCTGACCTGCACATCTTTGGGCTGTGGGAGGAAACCGGAGCAACCGGAGGAAACCCACGCAGACACGGGGAGAACGTGCAAACTCCACACAGTCAGTCACCTGTGGTGGGAATTGAACCCGGGTCTCTGGCACTGTGAGGCAGCAGTGCTAACCACTGTGCCACCGTGCCGCCCACCAATATATGCTTTGTGGCACAAGGCAAGGGTAGAAACCGTAATGAGGGTTGTATCAGTGTTTACTAAGAAAGACAATGCTGACAAAATCTCAGTAGAAGCAGAGATGGTGGAGGTAGTGAACATTGATAGATGGGAAGCACTGGGTGAGGCTGGCTACACTTGAAGTGGTATAAGGGCGGCATGGTGGCTCAGTGGTTAGCTCTGCTGCCTCACTGCGCCAGGGACCTGGGTTCAATTCCTGCCTCAGGCAACTGTTTGTGTGCAGTTTGCACATTCACCCAGTGTCTGCGTGGGTGTCCTCCGGCTGCTCCAGTTTCCTCCCACGCTCCAAAGATGTGCAGGTTAGGTGAATTAGCCATGCTAAATTGCCCATAGTGTTAGGCACATTAGTCAGGTGTAAATGTGGGGGAATGGGTCTGGGTGGGTTACTCTTCAGAGGGTCGGTGTGGACTTGTTGGGCCGAAGGGCCTGTTTCCACACTGTAGGAAATCTAATCTAAGTGAGCTGCCTGCAAGAAAATTGATAGGCACTTGGAGAGACATAGAGTCGTACAGCATGGAAACAGACCCTCAGTCCAACCAGTCCATGCCAATCATAACCCCAAACTAAACTAGTCCCACCTGCCTATGCTTGGCCCATATCCCTCCAAATACTTCTTATTCATGTACTTATCTCAATGTCTTTTAAACATTGTAACTGTAACAGCATCCTCCACATCCTCTGGACGTTCATTGTGAGATTTGTGTTAATTAAGGAGAGCCAGCAAGGATTTGCAGAAGCCAAATCAAGCTTAAGTAGTCCCATTGAAGTTTTGCTGAAGTAACAAAGAAGGTTGATGAGGGAAGTGCAGTGGATGTTGTAGGGTTTTAGGAAAGTCTTTCACGGTGTATCACATCATCACTGGCTAACTGGAATGGAGGCTTATCATCAATGTCAGCTTGGATAAAAAGATGAGCTTGAGGTCAGAGAACAGTGAGTTTAGATTAGATTAGATTAGATTAGATTAGATTAGATTACTTACAGTGTGGAAACAGGCCCTTCGGCCCAACAAGTCCACACCGACCCGCCGAAGCGCAACCCACCCATACCCCTACGTTTACCCCTTACCTAACACTACGGGCAATTTAGCATGGCCAATTCACCTGACCTGCACATCTTTGGACTGTGGGAGGAAACTGGAGCACCCGGAGGAAACCCACGCAGACACGGGGAGAATTGTCAAACTCCACACAGTCAGTCGCCTGAGGCGGGAATTGAACCCGGGTCTCTAGCGCTGTGAGGCAGCAGTGCTAACCACTGTGCCACCGTGTGGTAAATGGTTATTTTCCAGATGAGAGGGTGGGAGGCCCTTCCCCAAGGGTCAGTGCTGGGACCACTGCTGTTTTGATGGATAGAAATGACTTGGATATTGGATTAGAGGTAAAATTTCACATTTTGCTGATGACATTAAACGGGAAGAATGGCATAAGGCAGAGATGTTATCAATTGCCTGAAACAAGGCAGGGAAAGCTGACGGAATAGGCAGATGCCCAGCAGATGGCATTAAATGCAGAGAAAAGTTATACAGGTTGGGCCTCTCGCCCTTGGAGCAAATGAGTTTGAGGAGACATTTTCAAATACTCTGGATTTAGACCAGACAGATAAAGTAACGTTCCCTTCGGCTGATGGCACAACGAATGGGGGAAACAAAATTTAATGTATTGAAATGACACAGGGAGTGAAGGTGGGGAACCTTTTCTTACTCAGTAAGTGGTACTGAGTTGGCCTTTGGCTATGTGTGTGTGTGTGTGTGTGAAGGAAGCAGAAATGATGAATGGTTTCCAAAAGTTTAGGACATTGGGCAAAATAGAGAGAAAGTGAGCACTGCAGATGCTGGAGATCACAGTTGAAAAGTGTGGTGCTGGAAAAGCGCAGCAAGTCAGGCAGCATCTGAAGAGCAGGAGAGTGGACGTTGGGTAAAATAAACTTATACAGTTAAAGAGGTAGAGCAGCATAAAGTGACATGAGTAGAGCACTCTACAGAGAACTGATATGTACCTTAGTGACCCCTCTATGATGGTGTTAGAGGGACTGCAGAAACATAACACCTACAATGACACAGTGCTCCCACAAGTATGATGGCCACAGTGACTTGCTGAACTGTTGAAGTGTAGCTTTGAGGCTTATGAGACAATGGTATTCATTGGTGAAATAACTGCTGTTCCTATCCTTAAAGGACAGAGCTGCATGTTTAATCACGATTACTCAGACATTACTACTTATCTTGTGCCAATGACATCATCGGCCAAATATGCAGTCTGGTCTGGCCCAGGGACAGCTCATTAACATACTGACCTTTCAGATGAACTTGGCATCGAATTCAGGAGATAAAATGAAAAGCCACAATTTTTTACTGCTTGCAGGTTTCAGTCGGGGGATAACTGACAGACTGTTCCCGCAGCATGGACCGTACTCATTTGAATGATTCAAAGTGGGAGTGTTACAAAGTGCATTGTGGTTGGTGGTTTGAGGGGTCCTTTCCCTAAGGGAAGCATCATGTTCCACCTGCCTGTCAGGTATTGAAGATATTTAGAAACAGAGTGGAACTGAAACTTGCTCCATTTCCTGGTTGCACTATTACCTGCTCAGTGTTCAGCTGTCAAGCTCAGACAGACTTCAGACAGAGCTAAAAGCTGTCATGACAATCCTTGCGGAGTTATAGAATTCTAAAGAAATGTCTCCACATACATTTAAGCTTTGTTGACAAACTTTTGAGACAGGAACTGTCCTGACAATATTGGCTGCTTGCATTCCACACCAAGAGGCTTCACAAAGGCAGGTTCCCTGAGAGCTCTGCTTTCTTCAAGTCAGTCAGTGATTTGCCCATCAACTCAGAGTTCAATGATCTAACCTATGTCAAACCAGAGATTGTACATTGACAAGCTGTATTCCACTAACGTGAATCCCACCCTTCCAATCGCAACAAGGAACTGACACCGAGCCAACCAGTCCCCCTCCACTGACACTCTCATCCGCCAGGCTGAACAGGTCCTCACCCATAACACCTTCTCCTTCCAATATTCCCACTTCCTCTAAATCAAAGGGGCAGCCATGGGCACCCACATGGGCCCCAGCTATACTTGCCTCTTCATCGGGTACGTGGGACAGTCCATCTTACGCAGCTACACCGGCACCATTCCCCACCTTTTCCTCCATTACATTAATGACTGTATCAGCGCCACCTCGCGCTCCCATGAGTTGGTTGAACAGTTCATCAACTTCACACATACCTTTCACCGGGACTCAAACTCACCTGGATCATCTCGGACACCTCCCTCCCCTTCCCGGACCTCTCCATCTTCATCTCCGGCGACCAACTAACCATGGACATGTACTACAAACCCACTGACTCCCACAGCTACCTAGACTACACCTCCTCCCACTCTGTCTCCTGTAGAAATGCTATCCCTTATTCCCAATTCCTCCGCCTCTGCTGCATCTGCTCCCACCATAGAACATCCGAGATGGCCTCCTTCTTTAAAGACCACAATTTCCCCTCCCATGTGGCCGATGATGCCCTCCACCACATCTCCTCCACTTCTTGCACCTCTGCCCTTGAACCCCACCCCTCCAATTGCAACAAGGACAGAACCCCCCTGGTCCTCACCTTTGACCCCACCAACCTCTGGAAACAACGCATCATCCTCTGCTACTTCCACCACCTACAAACAGACCCCACCACCAGGGATCTATTTCCCTCCCCACCCCTTTCCGCCTTCCGCAAAGACAGTTCCCTCCCTGACTACCTGGTCAGGTCCACGCCCCCCTACAACCGACCCTCCCATCCTGGCACCTTCCCCTGCCACCACAGGAATTGCAAAATCTGCGCCTGCACCTCTTCCCTCACCTCCATCCAAGGCCCCAAAGGAGCCTTCCACATCCATCAAAGATTTACCTGTACCTCCACACACATCATCTATTGTATCTGTTGCTCCCGATGTGGTCTCTACATCGGGGAAACAGGATGCCAACTTGCGAATCATTTTGGAGAACATCTCTGGGACACCTGCACCAGCCAACCCCACCACCCCACTTCAACTCCCACTCCCACTCCACCAAGGATATGCAAGTCCTGGGCCTACTCCATCGCTAAACCTGAACCTCTCGACACCTGGAGGAAGAACGCCTCATCTTCTGCCTTGGGGCCCTCCAACCACACGGGATCAATGTGGATTTCACGAGTTTCCTTATTTCCCCTCCCCCTACTTATTCCAGTCCCAAGCCTCCAACTCAGCACCGCCCTCTTGACCTGTCCATCTTCCTTCCCACCTATCTGCTCCACCCTGCACTCTGACCTATCACCTCCTCGCCCACCTTCATCTGCCTATCGCATTCCCAGCTACCTCCCCCCCAGTCCCATCCCCCTCCCATTTATCTCTCAGCCTTCCCCAGCCTACAAGCCTCATTCCCGATGAAGGGCTTATGCCTGAAATGTTGATTCTCCTGCTCCTCGGATGCTGCCTGACCTGCTGTGCTTTTCCAACACCACACTCTCAACAATTTTCCACTAACCACTGACTTAACCAGTAACTATTGACCTATCCAGTCAGTATGAATCTAACTAGGAACCATGCATCTTAACTGAAAATGTGTTGCTGGAAAAGCGCAGCAGGTCAGGCAGCATCCAAGGAACAGGAGAATCGACGTTTCGGGCATAAGCCCTTCTTCAGGGCTTGTGCCTGAAGAAGGGCTTATGCCCGAAACGTCGATTCTCCTGTTCCCTGGATGCTGCCTGACCTGCTGCGCTTTTCCAGCAACACATTTTCAGCTCTGATCTCCAGCACCTGCAGACCTCACTTTCTCCACCATGCATCTTAACATCTAGGATCCAATACAGGCAACGTTGAGCTGCCCAACCAATAACCATTGTCAAACAAGTGGCCATTAATTGAATTTGATCCAACCAGTCAGTATTAATCTAATGAGGAAACATTGTTTTAACCGGTGACCCATTTGTTTAACCATTAACCATTGCACTACCAGTAATTATTGACTATTGGTTTAACTAGTGACCATCCCATCCCATGATAGTTATTAGTGAAACGTTGTCGTTATTTCTCATCCAGTACAGTTACAGCAGGATACAGCTGTATGCTTGGAGGGTTCAGAATTGAATGTGTTGCAGCTGTGTACTTGATAGAAACTTTGGAGAATAGCAGCTCATTGATGATGGGCCCAGACCGTGGGCAGGCCATGGCAGAAACCCAGAGGGAGCAGGGAGCAATTACGAATCAGATCCCAACTACTGGTGCTGCGGAAAAGGTCAGAGATGAAAGTCCAGGCTTCGAATAATGGTGCTGTTTCTCGTTGATTGAGACAATGTTTTATTCAGTGAAAAGCTGGAGTAACACAGAGGAGAGTTCTGTTTGCACTGGGCACCAGCCCATGATGTGAGAACTCTACGTGCCGATTCCGCCAATGATGCCCAGGCTTATTGTAAAGGTGATGGTTCCGAAAGAGTTAATGTTTGAGTTATGCTGAGCTCTGCCCAGTCTGATGACGATGTATCATTGCCTCTGCGTAGAGAATGCGTGGGGAGTCTGGTATGGTGTCCTGATGGAGTCTCTTGTCCGCAATAGCTAATTTGTCTAATGTAACCTGTGTACTGCTACTGTTAAAGAAAAGTGTGTCCTCTGCTGAGACTTATTCATGATCCCTCCTCCACCACACACTATTCCACAGCCTCTACTATTAACCCAGAGAAGAGGATTAGAGGCTGTCCTCCCACTCATGCCTCCAGTCTTTAATGGTTGGTACCCAGTTTTGGATTTACTCTCAGTTGGATTGATATGTGGATATTTATGTGGCTCTGTCCTTTGCAAGCCCTACTTTCCCAAAACCCCAGTTCCTCTCCTGTCTTTCTGACTTAATTATTTTCCTCTGTGGATTTGTCTGCTATAGATGATAGAATCCCTCCAGTGGGGAAGCAGGTCATTCAACCCATCGAATCCACACTGGCCCTCTGAAGAGCATCCCGCCCAGACCCTCCCTATCCCCATAACCCTGCATTTCCCACGGCTATCCCATCTAACCTGCACACTATGGTGAATTTAGCACGGCTGATGCACCTGACCTGCACAACTTTGGATCGTGGGAGGAAACCAGAGCACCCAGAGGAAACCCAAGCAGGCACGGGGAGAATGTGCAAACTCCACACAGACAAATACCTGAAGGTGGAATTGAACCTGTGTTCCTGGCGCTGTGAGGGAAGCAGTGCTAACCACTGAGCCACTGTGCCGCCCATCAATTTGTGTCAATCTGTGAATCGGATCTGTCTCAGTCTGTAATTGCTTGTCTCACAGTCTGTGTATCAGACTCAGTGTGTGTCTCACAGTCTGTGTCTCTGTCCTGGGGTCCTGTGATTATAATCATCAACTCTGTTATAACACATCTCTCATTGTGAACTGATCATCATGTTTTGTACACAATTTCCGTGGAAAGAGATTCAAACTTGCAGTCAAGACTTGGTGAATATCCACAATTTCAAACTTTCATTGTAAAATTCTTATCGTAGGTAATGTAAAATTAAAATGACAGAATGGTATGTAGCTCCTGTGTGTCTGTCAGCCATGACACTCTGCGTGCGTTTGTGTGTGTATGTTTCACTTGAACTACAAAGAGCGTGCTCCACAACCTTTCTCAATTTTCAGGACAATTTTAAATTCCTCAGCCAGCAGGCAAGGCTCCTCTGGAGATTCATCTTCCAATTAATGCTCCAGAAAAAAAGCTTACAGAATCCCACAGACACTGGGGCTATGCACGCAGCTCAAACTCTGGGGAATGGGGGATTTACACACTGCCCAAACCTCGGGGGATGGGGTATATACACACTGCTCAAACCCTGGGGAATGGGGGATTTACACACTGCCCAAACTCGGGGGATGGGGTATTTACACACTGCTCAAACCCCGGGGGATGGGGTATTTACACACTGCTCAAACCCTGGGGAATGGGGGATTTACACACTGCCCAAACTCGGGGGATGGGGTATTTACACACTGCTCAAACCCCGGGGGAATGGGGGATTTACACACTGCCCAAACTCGGGGGATGGGGTATTTACACACTGCTCAAACTCTGGGGAATGGGGGATTTACACACTGCCCAAACCTGGGGGGATGGGGTATTTACACACTGCTCAAACTCTGGGGGATGGGGTATTTACACACTGCCCAAACCCTGAGGATGGGGTATTTACACACTGCTCAAACCCTGAGGATGGGGTATTTACATACTGCTCAAACCCCGGGGGATGGGGTATTTACACACTGCTAAAACTCTGGGGGATGGGGTATTTACACACTGCTCAAACCCTGAGGATGGGGTATTTACACACTGCTCAAACCCCGGGGGATGGGGTATTTACACACTGCTAAAAACCTGGGGGATGGGGTATTTACACACTGCTCAAACCCCGAGGATGGGGTATTTACACACTGCTCAAACCTCGGGGGATGGGGTATTTACACACTGCTCTAACCCCGGGGAATGGGGTATTTACACACTGCTCAAACCTCGGGGGATGGGGTATTTACACACTGCTAAAACCCCAGGGGATGGGGTATTTACACACTGCTCAAAACCTGGGGGATGGGGTATTTACACCCTGCTCAAACCCCAGGGGATGGGGTATTTACACACTGCTCAAACCCCAGGGGATGGGGTATTTACACACTGCTCAAAATCTGGGGGATGGGGTATTTACACCCTGCTCAAACCCTGAGGATGGGGTATTTACACACTGCTCAAAAGCTGGGGGATGGGGTAATTACACACTGCTCAAGCCCTGAGGATGGGGCATTTACACACTGCTCAAACCTTGAGGATGAGGTATTTACACACTGCTCAAACCCTGAGGATTGGGCATTTACACACTGCTCAGACCCTGGGGGGTGGGGTATTTAAACACTGCTCAAACCCCGGGGGAAGTGGCTTTTACACATTGCTCAAACCCCGGAGGATGGGGCTTTTACATACTGCTCAAACCCCAGGGGATGGGGCTTTTACAAACTGCTCAAACCCTGAAGATGGGGTATTTACACACTGCTCAAACCCTGGGGGATGGGATATTTACATACTGCCCAAACCCGGAGGATGGGGTATTTACACACTGCTCAAACCCCAGAGGATGGGGTATTTACAGACTGCCCAAACCCTGGGGGATAGGGTGTTTACACTACTCAAACCCTGAGGATGGGGTATTTACGCACTGCTCATACCCCAGTGAATAGAGTATTTACACACTTCTCAAACCCTGTGGGGTGGGGTATTTACACACTGCTCAAAACCTGTGGAATGGGATATTTACACACTTCTCAAACCCTAGGGAATGGGGTATTTACACACTGCTCAAATACTGAGGATGGGGTATTTACACACTGCCCAAACCATGTTGGATGGGGGATTTACTCACTGCTCAAACCCCGCGGGATGGGCTATTTACACACTGCTCAAACTCCAGGGGATGGGGTATTTACACACTGCTCAAACCCTGAGGATGGGGTACTTACACAATGCTGAAACCCTGGGGGATGGTGTAATTACACACTGCTCAAACCCTGGGGGGTGGGGTATTTACACACTGCTCAAACCCTGAGGGGTGGGGTATTTACACACTGCTCAAACCCTGGGGGATGGGTTATTTACACACTGCTCAAACACTGGGGAATGGGTTATTTACACACTGCTCAAACACTGGGGAATGGGGTATTTACACACTGCTCAAAACCTGGGGAATGGGGTGATTACACACTGCTCAAACCCTGAGGGTGGGGTAATTACACTCTGCTCAAACCCGGGGGGATGGGATATTTACAATCTGCTCAAACTCTGGGTGGTGGGGTATTTACACACTGTTCATACCCTGGGGAATGGGGTATTTACACACTGCTCAAACCCTGGTGCGTGGGATATTTACACACTGCTCAAACCCTGGGGAATGGGGTATTTACACACTGCTCAAACCATGGGGAATGGGGTATTTACACACTGCTCAAACCCTGGTGCGTGGGATATTTACACACTGCTCAAACCATGGGGAATGGGGTATTTACACACTGCTTAAACCCTGGGGTGTGGGGTACTTACACACTGCTCAAACCCTGGGGAATGGAGTATTTACACACTGCTCAAGCGCCTAGGTTGATGTAGTTACACTCTGCTCAAACCCGGGGGGATGGGATATTTACAATCTGCTCCAACTCTGGGGGGTGGGGTATTTACACGCTGTTCATACCCTGGGGAATGGGGTATTTACACACTGCTCAAACCCTGGAGGCTGGGATATTTACAGACTGTTCAAGTCCGGGGGACTGGGATATTTACACACTGCCAAAACCCTGGGGAATGGGGTATTTACACACTGCTCAAACCCTGGAGGCTGGGATATTTACAGACTGTTCAAGTCCGGGGGACTGGGATATTTACACACTGCCAAAACCCTGGGGAATGGGGTATTTACACACTGCTCAAACCCTGGTGGGTGGGATATTTACACACTGCTCAAACCCTGAGGATGGTGTAATTAGACGCAGCTCAAACCCTGGGGAATGGGATATTTACACACTGCTCAAACCCTGAGGGTGGGGTGATTACACTCTGCTCAAACCCTGGGAGATGGGGTATTTACAAGCTGCTCAAACTCTGGGCGGTGGGGTATTTACACGCTGTTCATACCCTGAGGATGGGGTATTTACACACTGCTCAAGCCCTGGGAGATGGGGTATTTACACACTGCTCAAACCTGAGAATGGGGTATTTACACACTGCTCAAACCCTGAAGTTGATGTAATTACACACTGTTCAAACACTGGGGATGGCGTATTTACACACTGCTCAAACCCTGAGGATGGGGTGTTTACACACTGCTCAAACCCTGAGGATGGGGTATTTACACACTGCTCAAACCCTGAGGATGGGGTGTTTACACACTGCTCAAACCCTGAGGATGGGGTATTTACACACTGCTCAAACCGTGGGGGATGGGGTATTTACACACTGCTCAAAACCTGGGAAATGGGGTATTTACACACTGCTCAAACCCTGAGGATGGGGTATTTACACACTGCTCAAGCCCTGAAGTTGGCATAATTACACACTGCTCAAACACTGGGGATGGCGTATTTACACACTGCTCAAACCCTGAGGATGCGGTATTTACACACTGCTCAAACCGTGGGGGATGGGGTATTTACACACTGCTCAAGCCCTGAAGTTTGCAGAATTACACACTGCTCAAACCCTGAGGGTGGGGTAATTACACTCTGCTCAAACCCTGGGGAATGGGATATTTACAATCTGCTCCAACTCTGGGTGGAGGGGTATTTACATGCTGTTCCTACCCTGGGGAATGGGGTATTTACACACTGCTCAAACCATGAGGTATGAGATATTTACACACTGCTCAAACCCTGGGGGCTGGGATATTTACACACTGCTCAAACCATTGGAAATGGGGTATTTACACACAGCTCAAACCCTGAAGTTGGCCTAATTACACTCTGCTCAAACCCTGAGGATGGGGTATTTACAATCTGCTCCAACTCTGGGGGGTGGGGTATTTACACGCTGTTCATACCCTGGGGAATGGGGTATTTACACACTGCTCAAACCCTGGTGGGTGGGATATTTACACACTGCTCAAACCATGGGGAATGGGGTATTTACACACTGCTCAAACCCTGAGGATGTGGTATCTACACACTGCTCAATCTTTGGGGAATGGGGTATTTGCACACTGCTCAAACTCTGTGGGTGGGTATTTACACACTGCTCAAATCCTGAGGATGGGGTATTTACACACTGCTCAAAACCTGAAGTTGATGTATTTACACACTGCTCAAACACTGGGGATGGCGTATTTACACACTGCTCAAAACCTGAAGTTGATGTATTTACACACTGCTCAAACCCTGAGGATGGGGTATTTACACACTGCTCAAAACCTGAAGTTGATGTATTTACACACTGCTCAAACACTGGGGATGGCGTATTTACACACTGCTCAAACCCTGAGGATGGGGTGTTTACACACTGCTCAAACCCTGAGGATGCGGTATTTACACACTGCTCAAACCCTGAAGTTGATGTAATTACACACTGCTCAAACACTGGGGATGGCGTATTTACACACTGCTCAAACCCTGAGGATGGGGTATTTACACACTGCTCAAACCCTGAAGTTGATGTAATTACACACTGCTCAAACACTGGGGATGGCGTATTTACACACTGCTCAAACCCTGAGGATGGGGTATTTACACACTGCTCAAACCCTGAAGTTGATGTAATTACACACTGCTCAAACCCTGAGGATGGGGTATTTACACACTGCTCAAACCCTGAAGTTGATGTAATTACACACTGCTCAAACCCTGGGGATGGCGTATGTACACACTGCTCAAACCCTGAGGATGGGGTATTTACACACTGCTCAAACCCTGAAGTTGATGTAATTACACACTGCTCAAACCCAGAGGATGGGGTATTTACACACTGCTCAAACCCTGAAGTTGATGTAATTACACACTGCTCAAACCCTGAGGATGGGGTAATTACACACTGCTCAAAACCTGTGGAATGGGGTATTTACACACTGCTCAAACCCTGGTGCATGGGATATTTACACACTGCTCAAACCCTGAGGATGGGGTATTTACACACTGCTCAAGCCCTGGGAAATGGGGTGTTTACACACAGCTCAAACCCTGAGGATGGGGTATTTACACACTGCTCAAACCCTGGGGGGTGGGGTACTTACACACTGCTCAAACCCTGAGGACGGGGTATTTACACACTGCTCAAACCCTGGGGGATGGGGTATTTACACACTGCTCAAACCCTGGGGGATGGGATATTTACAATCTGCTCAAACCCTGAGGATGGGGTATTTACACACTGCTCAAACCCTGAGGATGGGGTATTTACACACTGCTCAAACCCTGGGGGGTGGGGTACTTACACACTGCTCAAAACCTGGGGAATGGGGTATTTGCACACTGCTCAAACCCTGGGGGCTGGGATATTTACACACAGCTCAAACCCTGAGGATGCGGTATTTACACACTGCTCAAACCCTGAAGTTGATGTAATTACACACTGCTCAAACCCTGAGGATGGGGTATTTACACACTGCTCAAACCCTGAGGATGGGGTATTTACACTCTGCTCAAACACTGAGGATGGGGTATTTACACACAGCTCAAACCCTGAGGATGGGGTATTTACACACTGCTCAAACCCTGAAGTTGATGTAATTACACACTGCTCAAACCCTGAGGATGGGGTATTTACACACAGCTCAAACACTGGGGATGGCGTATTTACACACTGCTCAAACCCTGAAGTTGATGTAATTACACACTGCTCAAACCCTGAGGATGGGGTATTTACACACTGCTCAAACCCTGAAGTTGATGTAATGACACACTGCTCAAACCCTGAGGATGGGCTATTTACACACTGCTCAAACCCTGAGGATGGAGTATTTACACACTGCTCAAACCCTGAGGATGGTGTGTTTACACACTGCTCAAACCCTGAGGATGGGGTATTTACACACTGCTCAAACCCGGAGGATGGGGTATTTACACACTGCTCAAACCCTGAGGATGGCGTATTTACACACTGCTCAAACCCTGAGGATGGGGTATTTACACACTGCTCAAACACTGGGAGATAGGGTATTTACACACTGCTCAAACCCTGAGGATGGGGTATTTACACACTGCTCAAACCCTGAAGTTGATGTAATTACACACTGCTCAAACCCTGAGGATGGGGTATTTACACACTGCTCAAACCCTGGGAGATGGGGTATTTACACACTGCTCAAACCCTGAAGTTGATGTAATTACACACTGCTCAAACCCTGAGGATGGGGTATTTACACACTGCTCAAACCCTGGGAGATGGGGTATTTACACACTGCTCAAACCCTGAGGATGGGGTATTTACACACTGCTCAAACACTGAAGTTGATGTAATTACACACTGCTCAAACCCTGGGGGATGGGATATTTACACACTGCTCAAGCCCTGAAGTTGGCATAATTACACACTGCTCAAACCCGAAGGATGGGGTATTTACACACAGCTCAAACACTGAGGGTGGGGTATTTACACACTGCTCAAACCCTGAAGTTGATGTAATTACACACTGCTCAAACCCTGAGGATGGGGTGTTTACACACTGCTCAAACCCTGAAGTTGATGTAATTACACACTGCTCAAACCCTGAGGATGGGGTATTTACACACTGCTAAAACCCTGAGGATGGGGTGTTTACACACAGTTCAAACACTGGGGATGGCGTATTTACACACTGCTCAAACCCTGAAGTTGATGTAATTACACACTGCTCAAACCCTGAGGATGGGGTGTTTACACACTGCTCAAACCCTGAAGTTGATGTAATTACACTCTGCTCAAACACTGGGGATGGCGTATTTACACACTGCTCAAACCCTGAGGATGGGGTATTTACACACTGCTCAAACCCTGAGGATGGGGTATTTACACACTGCTCAAACCCTGAGGGTGGGGTATTTACACACTGCTCAAACCCTGAGGATGGGGTATTTACACACTGCTCAAACCCTGGGAGATGGGGTATTTACACACTGCTCAAACCCTGAGGATGGGGTATTTACACACTGCTCAAACACTGAAGTTGATGTAATTACACACTGCTCAAACCCTGGGGAATGGGGTATTTACACACTGCTCAAGCCCTGAAGTTGGCCGAATTACACACTGCTCAAACACTGAGGGTGGGGTAATTACACTCTGCTCAAACCCTGGGGGATGGGATATTTACAATCTGCTCCAACTCTGGGTGGAGGGGTATTTACATGCTGTTCCTACCCTGGGGAATGGGGTATTTACACACTGCTCAAACCATGAGGTATGAGATATTTACACACTGCTCAAACCCTGGGGGCTGGGATATTTACAGACTGTTCAAGCGCTGGGGACTGGGATATTTACACACTGCTCAAACCCTGGGGAATGGGGTATTTACACACTTCTCAAACCCTGGGGAATGGGGTATTTACACATTCCTCAAACCCTGGGGGATGGGATATTTACACACTGCTCAAACCGTTGGAAATGGGGTATTTACACACTGCTCAAACCCTGAGGATGGGGTATGTACACACTGCTCAAACCCTGAGGATGGGGTATTTACACACTGCTCAAACCCTGGGAGATGGGGTATTTACACACTGCTCAAACCCTGGGGGGTTGGGATATTTACACACTGCTCAAACCCTGAGGATGCGGTATTTACACACTGCTCAAACCCTGAAGTTGATGTAATTACACACTGCTCAAACCCTGAGGATGGGGTATTTACACACTGCTCAAACCCTGAGGATGGGGTATTTACACTCTGCTCAAACACTGAGGATGGGGTATTTACACACAGCTCAAACCCTGAGGATGGGGTATTTACACACTGCTCAAACCCTGAAGTTGATGTAATTACACACTGCTCAAACCCTGAGGATGGGGTATTTACACACAGCTCAAACACTGGGGATGGCGTATTTACACACTGCTCAAACCCTGAAGTTGATGTAATTACACACTGCTCAAACCCTGAGGATGGGGTATTTACACACTGCTCAAACCCTGAAGTTGATGTAATGACACACTGCTCAAACCCTGAGGATGGGGTATTTACACACTGCTCAAACCCTGAGGATGGAGTATTTACACACTGCTCAAACCCTGAGGATGGTGTGTTTACACACTGCTCAAACCCTGAGGATGGGGTATTTACACACTGCTCAAACCCGGAGGATGGGGTATTTACACACTGCTCAAACCCTGAGGATGGCGTATTTATACACTGCTCAAACCCTGAGGATGGGGTATTTACACACTGCTCAAACCCTGGGAGATGGGGTATTTACACACTGCTCAAACCCTGAGGATGGGGTATTTACACACTGCTCAAACCCTGAAGTTGATGTAATTACACACTGCTCAAACCCTGAGGATGGGGTATTTACACACTGCTCAAACCCTGGGAGATGGGGTATTTACACACTGCTCAAACCCTGAAGTTGATGTAATTACACACTGCTCAAACCCTGAGGATGGGGTATTTACACACTGCTCAAACCCTGGGAGATGGGGTATTTACACACTGCTCAAACCCTGAGGATGGGGTATTTACACACTGCTCAAACACTGAAGTTGATGTAATTACACACTGCTCAAACCCTGGGGGATGGGATATTTACACACTGCTCAAGCCCTGAAGTTGGCATAATTACACACTGCTCAAACCCGGAGGATGGGGTATTTACACACAGCTCAAACACTGAGGGTGGGGTATTTACACACTGCTCAAACCCTGAAGTTGATGTAATTACACACTGCTCAAACCCTGAGGATGGGGTGTTTACACACTGCTCAAACCCTGAAGTTGATGTAATTACACACTGCTCAAACCCTGAGGATGGGGTATTTACACACTGCTCAAACCCTGAGGATGGGGTGTTTACACACAGCTCAAACACTGGGGATGGCGTATTTACACACTGCTCAAACCCTGAAGTTGATGTAATTACACTCTGCTCAAACACTGGGGATGGCGTATTTACACACTGCTCAAACCCTGAGGATGGGGTATTTACACACTGCTCAAACCCTGGGGAATGGGGTATTTACACACTGCTCAAACCCTGAGGGTGGGGTATTTACACACTGCTCAAACCCTGGGAGATGGGGTATTTACACACTGCTCTACCCTGATGATGGGGTATTTACACACTGCTCAAACCCTGGGAGATGGGGTATTTACACACTGCTCAAACCCTGAGGATGGGGTATTTACACACTGCTCAAACACTGAAGTTGATGTAATTACACACTGCTCAAACCCTGGGGAATGGGGTATTTACACACTGCTCAAGCCCTGAAGTTGGCCTAATTACACACTGCTCAAACACTGAGGGTGGGGTAATTACACTCTGCTCAAACCCTGGGGGATGGGATATTTACAATCTGCTCCAACTCTGGGTGGAGGGGTATTTACATGCTGTTCCTACCCTGGGGAATGGGGTATTTACACACTGCTCAAACCATGAGGTATGAGATATTTACACACTGCTCAAACCCTGGGGGCTGGGATATTTACAGACTGTTCAAGCGCTGGGGACTGGGATATTTACACACTGCTCAAACCCTGGGGAATGGGGTATTTACACACTTCTCAAACCCTGGGGAATGGGGTATTTACACATTCCTCAAACCCTGGGGGATGGGATATTTACACACTGCTCAAACCGTTGGAAATGGGGTATTTACACACTGCTCAAACCCTGAGGATGGGGTATTTACACACTGCTCAAACCCTGAGGATGGGGTATTTACACACTGCTCAAACCCTGGGAGATGGGGTATTTACACACTGCTCAAACCCTGAGGATGGGGTATTTACACACTGCTCAAACACTGAAGTTGATGTAATTACACACTGCTCAAACCCTGGGGGATGGGATATTTACACACTGCTCAAACCCTGAAGTTGGCATAATTACACACTGCTCAAACCCTGGGGGCTGGGATATTTACACACAGCTCAAACCCTGAGGATGCGGTATTTACACACTGCTCAAACCCTGAAGTTGATGTAATTACACACTGCTCAAACCCTGAGGATGGGGTATTTACACACAGCTCAAACACTGAGGGTGGGGTATTTACACACTGCTCAAACCCTGAAGTTGATGTAATTACACACTGCTCAAACCCTGAGGATGGGGTGTTTACACACTGCTTAAACCCTAGGAGATGGGGTATTTACACACTGCTCTACCCTGAGGATGGGGTATTTACACACTGCTCAAACCCTGGGAGATGGGGTATTTACACACTGCTCAAACCCTGAGGATGGGGTATTTACACACTGCTCAAACACTGAAGTTGATGTAATTACACACTGCTCAAACACTGAGGGTGGGGTAATTACACTCTGCTCAAACCCTGGGGGATGGGATATTTACAATCTGCTCCAACTCTGGGTGGAGGGGTATTTACATGCTGTTCCTACCCTGGGGAATGGGGTATTTACACACTGCTCAAACCATGAGGTATGAGATATTTACACACTGCTCAAACCCTGGGGGCTGGGATATTTACAGACTGTTCAAGCGCTAGGGGCTGGGATATTTACACACTGCTCAAACCCTGGGGAATGGGGTATTTACACACTTCTCAAACCCTGGGGAATGGGGTATTTACACATTCCTCAAACCCTGGGGGATGGGATATTTACACACTGCTCAAACCGTTGGAAATGGGGTATTTACACACTGCTCAAACCCTGAGGATGGGGGATTTACACATTGCTCAAACCTTGAGAGTGGGGTATTTACACACTACTCAAACCATGGGGATGGGGTATTTACACATTGCTCAAACCCTGGGGGATGGGGTACTTACACACTGCTCAAACCATGGGGATGGGGTATTTACACATTGCTCAAACCCTGGGGGATGGGGTATTTACACATTGCTCAAACTCTGGGGGATGGGGTACTTACACACTGCTCAAACCCTGGGAGATGGGGTATTTACACACTGCTCAAACCCTGGGGAATGGGCTATTTACACACTGCTCAAAATCTGAAGTTAGCGTAATTACACACTGCTCAAACCCTGAGGATGGGAGATTTACACACTGCTCACACCTTGGGGATGGCGTATTTACACACTGCTCAAACCCTGGGGATGGGGTATTTACACACTGCTCACACCTTGGGGATGGCGTATTTACACACTGCTCAAACCCTGGGGATGGGGTATTTACACACTGCTCACACCTTGGGGATGGCGTATTTACACACTGCTCAAACCCTGGGGATGGGGTATTTACACACTGCTCACACCTTGGGGATGGCGTATTTACACACTGCTCAAACCCCGGGGGATGGGGTATTTACACACTGCTCAAACCCCGGGAGATGGGGTATTTACACACTCACCAAACCATGCGGCACGGTGGAAGTGGGCGGCATGGTGGCACAGTGGTTAGCACTGCTGCCTCACAGCGCCAGAGACCCGGGTTCAATTCCCGCCTCAGGCGACTCTCTGTGTGGAGTTTGCACATTCTCCCCGTGTCTGCGTGGGTTTCCTCCGGGTGCTCCGGTTTCCTCCCACAGTCCAAAAATGTGCAGGTTAGGTGAATTGGCCATGCTAAATTGCTCGTAGTGTTAGGTTAAAGGGGTAAATGTAGGAGTATGGGTCTGGGTGGTATACGCTTCGGCGGGTCGGTGTGGACTTGTTGGGCCGAAGGGCCTGTATCCACACTGTAAGTAATCTAATCTAATCTAATCTAATCTAATCTAATCATGCGGATGGGGTATTTACACACTGCTCACACCCTGGGGATGGCGTATTTACACACTGATCAAACCCTGGGGATGGGGTATTTACACACTGCTCAAACCCAGGGAGATGGGGTATTTACACACTGACCAAACCCTGCGGATGGGGTAATTACTAACTGCTCAAACACTGGGGGATGGGATATTTACAATCTGCTCAAACTCTGGGGGGTGGGGTATTTACACGCTGTTCATACCCTGGGGAATGGGGTATTTACACACTGCTCAAACTCTGGGGAATGGGGTATTTATGCACTGCTCAAACCCTGGGGGATGGGGTATTTACACACTGCCCAAACCCTGCGGATTGGGTGTTTACACACTGCTCAAACTCTGAGGATGGGGTATTTACACACTGCTCAAACCCTGGGGATGGGTATTTACACACTGCTCAAACCCTGGGGATGGGTATTTACACACTGCTCAAACCCTGGGGAATGGGGTATTTACACACTGTTCAAACTCTGGGTCATGGGGTATTTACACATTGCTCAAACCCTGGGGGATGGGGTATTTACACACTGCCCAAACCCTGGGGGATGGGGTATTTACACACTGCCCAAACCCTGCGGATGGGGTGTTTACACACTGCCCAAACCCCGGGGATGGGGTATTTACACACTGCCCAAACCCTGCGGATGGGGTGTTTACACACTGCTCAAACCCTGAGGCTGAGGTATTTACACACTGCTCAAACCCTGGGGGATGGGGTATTTACACACTGCTCAAACCCTGGGGAATGGGGTATTTACACACTGCCCAAACCCTGGGGAATGGGGTATTTACACACTGCCCAAACCCTGGGGGATAGGGTATTTACACACTGCCCAAACCCTGCGGATGGGGTGTTTACACACTGCTCAAACCCTGAGGCTGAGGTATTTACACTCTGCTCAAACCCTGGGGAATGGGGTATTTACACACTGCTCAAACCCTGAGGATGGGGTATTTACACGCTGCTCAAACCTTGAGGATGGGGGATTTACACGCTGCTCAAACCGTGAGGTTGGAGTATTTACACACTGCTCAAACCCTGGGAATGTGGTATTTACACACTGCTCAAACCCTGGGGGATGGGGTACTTACACACTGCTCAAATCACGGCGGAAGGGGTAATTACTAACTGTTCAAACCCTGGGGGGTTGGGTATTTACACACTGCTCAAAACCTGGGGAATGGGGTATTTACACACTGCTCAAACCCTGAGGGTGGGGTAATTACACTCTGCTCAAACCCTGGGGTTTGGGGTAATTACACTCTGTTCATACCCTGGGGAATGGGATATTTACACACTGCTCAAACCCAGAAGTTGGCGTAATTACACACTACTCAAACCTTGAGGATGGAGGATTTTCATGCTGCTCAATCCTTGAGCGTGGAGTATTTACACACTGCTTAAACCCTGAGGATGGGGTATTTACACACTGCTCAAACACTGGGGATGGGGTATCTACACACTGCTCAAACCCTGGGGAATGGGGTATTTACACACTGCTCAAACCCTGAGGATGGGTATTTACACACTGCTTAAACCCTGAGGATGGGGTATTTACACACTGCTCAAACACTGGGGATGGGGTATCTACACACTGCTCAAACCCTGGGGAATGGGGTATTTACACACTGCTCAAACCCTGGGGAATGGGGTGTTTACACTCTGCTCAAACCCTGAGGATGGGTATTTACACACTGCTCAAACCCTGAGGATGGGGTATTTACACACTGCTCAAACCCCGGGGGATGGGGTATTTACACACTGCTCAAACCCTGGGGAATGGGGTGTTTACACTCTGCTCAAACCCTGAGGATGGGTATTTACACACTACCCAAACCCTGAGGATGGGGTACTTACACACTGCTCAAACCCTGAGGATGGGTATTTACACACTGCTCAAACCCTGAGGATGGGGTATTTACACACTACCCAAACCCTGAGGATGGGGTACTTACACACTGCTCAAACCCTGAGGATGGGGTATTTACACACTGCTCAAACCCTGAGGATGGTGTACTTATACACTGCTCAAGGCCCGGGAAGTGGGGTATTTACACACTGCTCAAACCCTGAGGATGTGTTATTTACACACTGCTGAAACCCTGGGGAATTGGGTATTTACATACTGCTCAGGTTCAGATGTGATTTATCCCAGTCAGCTGTGGGAGGCAAGGAAGGAGATTGCAAGGAGGACTCAGACAAGGATGCCAGAGGATGGAGGGCAACCATTAAGGTTCGTACTATTCAAGAAGGGCAGAAAGGTGCAGACAAGTGAGTAAGAAGAGTATGGGAAAAATTCTGATTGATAGAATTGATCTCCACTTCGAGAGACAAGGATTAATTGATAGCATGGCTTTGTCAGGGAGTGATCATGCCTGACAAATTTGGTTGAATTTGTTGAAGAGGTGTACAGAGGATAGTGCGGTTGATGCAGTCTATATGGGCTTGGACAATGTTTTCTCACAAGTTCTCTTGCGACAGGCTGGTTAAAAAGATAAGAGCTCGTGGGATACAGGGGTAATTTGGCAAATTGGATCCGAAATTTGCTGGTGGAAGGAGCCTGTGTGTGATGTCACTTTTTGTGACTCAAAGTCTGTGTCTAGTTGTGTACTGCAGGGTTTGGTGTTAGGTACTTTACTGTTTGTTGTGTATATTAATGACTTAGACATGAATGTTGAAGATATAATCAGTAAGTTAAAAGCAATGGTCTGACTCATTATTTTAACCTTTTTATCTATTTCCATTCTCCAACGTAAGAAGCAACCTACAGCCCAAGCTTTCCATCAAACACAATCCCTCCCACAGCCCCTTTCCTTAACCTTCCACTCCCAACCAAACCTTTCTTTAACATCACCATCCCTGGCCTATTCCGTCTGAGCTGTTTATTCTGACCCATAATCCCTGAGCTGAATTCTCACACATGAATCTGTCCTTGATCTGAATTGCACTTCTGTAATTCTCCATTGTGGGTTGGTTATGTGGAGTTCTGTAATTCTCAATCGTGGGTTGGTTATGTGGAGGATAGTTTCAGGCAGTGAGTGATTTGTAAATATATTCATAAAATGACTGCACCTGCAGAAGGAAATGGAAATGATTAACTGAAAGGAAGGAATTGGAAGCTAAATATATGGAATCAGACTTTAACTGTGCAACAATAGAACTCAGAGAGGAATTAGCAACAAAGAGAGAACAAATTGTGGCAACATGACCATAAATAGTGGGGAAAATGAAGAGAGAGTAAGGAACATTGAGAAAAATAACCACCCAGAAATGTCATCTAAGTGGGGAAGTAGGATCATGTTTATCATATTACACCCTACAGGGATCCATCAGAATGATGAACGCGCAGTATGGCTTGAGTCATAAATGGGATGTTGGTGTAATATATAGAAGATGGATGTAGGATATGGGATATCATTGTAACATTTGGCATATTTGTGCAATGTATGAGACGTCAGTGAGATGTCTGGGATAATAATGTAATGTGGAATATCGGTGGAATATACGGGATATTAGTGTGTGGGATATAGGTAGACAAAGTAAATGTGTGGGGTATAGATAGAATGTAATAAAATATATGGGATTTAGATGGTATGTATGGGACATTTATTGAATGTGTTTGATATTGATGGCATGTATGGGATATTTATTGAATGTGTTTGATATTTTTGGCATGTATGGGATATTTGTGTGGGAACTTGGTGAATATAATTACGATATTGGCTCACATATTCTGACCAGTTGGAAACCTTACTTCCTTCTCTACTTGATTCAGTGCTGTGTCCCCTGTTGTTTGTTGCATACATTAATGATCTGGACATTAACGTCAGAGGTATAATCTGTAAATTCACAGATGACATGAACGTTGGTCGTGAAATAATTAGTAAGAAGAGCCTGAGATTACAGGATGAGATAGAAGGGTTGGTTTGAGAGAAAGAACCGTGGCAAATATAATTTAATCCTGAAATGTGTGAGGTGATCCATTTTGGAAAAACTAACAAGAGAAGGAGCACACATTGAATGGTAGAACTGCAGAACGTATAGAGAATCAGAGGGAACTTGGTGTACATGTCCATAGATCCTTGAATGTGGCAGGACAGATGGATTAGACGGTTAAGAAGGGGCCTATGGGATACTTGACTTTATTAGGAGAAAGTGAGGTCTGAAGATGCTGGAGATCAGAGCTGGAAATGTGTTGCTGGAAGAGCGCAGCAGGTCAGGCAGCATCCAGGGAACAGGAGAATCGACGTTTTGGGCATAAGCCCTTCTTCAGGAATGAGGAAAGTTTGTCCAGCAGGCTAAGATAAAAGGTAGGGAGGAGGGACTTGGGGGAGGGGCGTCGGAAATGTGATAGGTGGAAAGAGGTCAAGGTGAGGGTGATAGGTCAGACTGGGGTGGGGGCGGAGAGGTCGGGAAGAAGATTGCAGGTTAGGAAGGCGGTGCTGAATTTGATGGATTTGACTGAGACAGGCTGGGGGGAGGGGAAATGAGGAAACTGGTGAAATCCGAGTTCATCCCTTGTGGTTGGAGCGTACTTGACTTTATTAGTCTAGGCATTGAATACAAGAGCAGGGAGGTTACGATGGAACCATATATATAGGTTAAGCCACAGCAGGAGTGCTATGTATAGTCTGCTTGCCACATTATAAGGCAGATGATTGCACTAGAGAGAGTCCAGAGGAGATTCACCAAAATCTGAGCTGGAGCGACTCAGCTATGAAGACAGACTAGATGAGCTGAGATTATTTCTCTTGGAGCAGTGAAGGCTGAGGTGATTGTGGCGGGAAAAGCTCTGAGGGACATGGGCAATCTAGATAAGGAGAAACTTCTGTCTTTAATAGAGGGGTCAAAAATCAGGGGCATAGGTTGAAGGCAAGGAGCAGGAAATTTAGAGGGGATTTGAGAAAAACAACCCAGAAGAATGTGCTGAAAATAATGTGGGAAGCCTCGATACATTTTAGAAAAATTTGCATGAACACTTGAAATACCATAGTATATGAGGCTATGACCAAGTGCTGGAAAATAACATTAGAATAGATTAGATTAGATTACCTACAGTGTGGAAACAGGCCCTTTGGCCCAACAAGTCCACACCGACCCTCCAAAGAGTAACCCACACAGACCCATTTCCCTTTAACTAATTAACTAAATAGATAAATATTTCATGACTAGCACGGGCATGGTGGGCCGAAAAGCCTCTTGCCCTGGTTTAAAATTCTATAACTCTAAAAATGATTTCACCCAATGTTAGATTTGAAAAGGAAAACTTAACACAGGTACTAAAATGCTATGTTTGCACGGCTAACTTTAATCAGACGAGACAGGAACTAATGGCTGGAAACTGGTGAAATCTGTTATTGAGTAAAACTACAGATAAACAGCATGAAGTGCTCTAAAAATAATTTAACTTAATACAGGATCAGTATATACCCCAAGAGGAAACCATTCTTTTTACCAAATAAAACAGCCATGTTTCAAAGTAAAATAAAAACATAAGCGTTGAGAGATAACATAAAACTAATGGAAAGAACTTTGGAACTGCAAAGAATAGTACAAATCAAGCAAACCATGAGAGATATAAAAATGTAGCAAAGAAAGATTTAAAAAATTAACAGCTGCAAAACAAAACTGAAAAGGAACACGTGAGGGAAGTTAACGCAAAATGTTTTTACAATTAAACTATAAAAAAGTATAGTCAAAGGTAATGTGGGTCCTTCCAAACAGATGTGGGTGATATTGCAAAGGAAAATATGACACTTGTTGAATAATTAATTGGTGTTGTTTTCCATTGCAGAGGAAGAGAATAAAATACCTGACATTCCAGGGAAATTAGCAATGAATCAAGGACCGGAACTCACTAAAGTTAACATAAGCAATAAAACAGCATTGCAATAAAAAATAACAGCACTGGGGACTGTAAACTCATCAGCACTGATGGTTTTAAAATGTTTGAAAGAAAGTACATGGTGAAATTGCAGAAACTTTAGTTGTATCTTTCAAAACTCTCATTTTAAGAACTGTATCTTTAGATTAGACAATTATAAACTCTTGTTAGTTTAATTCTGTTCTGGGAATGCTATTAGAATCATGGACTCTCTTCAGCCCATCGAATCCACACTGACCCTCCAAACAGCAGCCCACCCAGATCCACCTCCCTACCCTATCCCTGCAATCCTGGACACTCCACGCAGTTTAGCAGTCAATCTAACCTGCACATCTTTGGACTGTGGGAGGAAACCAGAGCACCCGGAGCAAACCCATGCAGACACAGGGAGAGTGTGTAAGCAACACAGACAGTTGCCCGAGGGTGAAATCAAAAGGCACGGTGGCACAGTGGTTAGTACTGCTGCCTCACAGCACCAGAAACCTGGGTTCAATTCCCGACTCAGGCGACTGACTGTGTGGAGTTTGCACATTCTCCCCGTGTCTGCGTGGGTTTCCTCCCACAGTCCAAAGATGTGCAGGTCAGGTGAATTGGCCATGCTAAATTGCCAGTAGTGGCAATTTTTAAAAGAAGTTAACTAAGGTGATAAAGTAGGAATGTCTATGAATGGAGAGCAGTTTTAATAAGGTTCCACATAAGAGAGTGTGAGGGAAAAGTAAATTTTGTGGAATAGAAGACAAATTAAGATATTGGTCTTGATCCCATAAGGAACTGTATTGAGACCTCAACTGTTCGACATATTTAATGACTTGTATAACTCACCAGAAAGCCACATATCCAAGTATTTTATAACACAGAGATTGGTGAATTTGAATTAGTAATCTCTTGACCTCTGGGCTATTGCTCCAGAGTTTAGTTCAACCCCTACCACAGTGTCTGAGGGAATTTAAGATTTATTTCATTAGTAAATTCTGATTTTTCTTTAAAAGAAGCTAATATCTGTAATGATAGTCATGCAACTTTGGGTGTTTAACTGCTTACCAAACTGGTCTCACCTCAGGCAACTGCCTGTGTGGAGATTGCACATTCTCCCTGTGTCTGCATTGATTTCCTCCCACAGTCCAAAAATGTGCAGGTTAGGTGAATTGGCCATGCTAAATTGCCCGTAGTGGTAAATGTAGGGGAATTGGTCTGGGTGGGTTGCTCTTTGGAGGGTCGGTGTTGGGCTAAAGGGCCTGTTTCCACACTGTAGGGAATCTAATCAATTCTGGAAAGTGTGAAAATAGGTAAGTCTCCTGGGCCGGATGGGATTTTTCCTGGGATTGTCTGGGAAGCTAGGGAGGAGATTGTAGAACCTTTGGCTTTAATCTTTATGTCATCATTGTCAACAGGAATAGTGCCAGAAGACTGGAGGATAGCAAATGTTGTTCCCTTGTTCAACAAGGGGAGTAGTGACAACCCTAGGAATTATAGACCAGTGAGCCTTACTTCGGTTGTGTGTAAAGTGTTGGAAAGGATTATAAGAGATAGGATTTATAATCATCTAGAAAGAAATCATTTGATTAGGGATAGTCAAAATGGTTTTGTGAAGAGTAGTTTTGGCTCACAAACCCTTATTGAGTTCATTGAGAAGGTGACCAAACAGGTGGATGAGGGTAAAGATGTTGATTTGGTGTATATGGATTTCATGAAAGGCGTTTGAGAAGGTTCCCCACGATAGGCTATTGCAGAAAGTACGGAGGCATGGGATTGAGGGTTATTTAGCACTTTGGATCAATTGGTGGAGTTGTGGATAGTGCGAAAGGATGTTGCAGGTTACAGAGAGACATAGATAAGCTGCAGAGCTGGGCTGAGAGGAGGCAAAATGGAGTTTAATGCGGAAAAGTGTGAAGTGATTCACTTTGGAAGAAGTAACAGGAATGCAGAGTACTGGACTAATGGTAAGATTCTTGATGAGCAGAAAGATCTCAGTGTCCATGTGCATAGATCCCTGAAAGTTGCTACCCAGGTTGATAGGGTTGTTAAGAAGGCATTCAGTGTGTTAGCTTTTATTGATAGAGGGATTGAGTTTTGGAGCCATGAGGTCATGTTGCAGCTATACAAAACTCTGGTGCGGCCGTACTCGGAGAATTGCATACAGTTCTGGTCACCACATTATAGGAAGGATGTGGAAACTTTGGAAAGGGTTCAGAGGATAATTTCCAGGAATTTGCCTGGTGTGAAGGGAAGGACTTACGAGGAAAGGCTGAGGGACTTGAGGCTGTTTTCATTAGAGAGAAGAAGATTGAGAGGTGACTTAATTGAGACAGAAAGATAATCAGAGGGTTAGATAGGGTGGACAGGGAGAGCCTTTTTCCTCGGATAGTGATGGTTCGCATGAGAGAACATAGCTTTAAATTGAGGGGTGATAGATATAGGACAGATGTCAGAGGTAGTTTCTTTACTCAGAGAGCCGTAAGGACATGGAATGCCCTGCCTGCAACAGTCATAGACTCGCAAACTTTAAGGGCATTTAAGTAGTCATTAAATAAACATATGGATGATGATGGAATAGTGTAGATTAGATGAGCTTCAGATTGGTTCCTCAGGTCGGTGCAGCATCGAGGGCCGAAGGGCCTGTACTGTGCTGTAATGTTCTATGTTCTATGTTCTATATTCTGTTTTTTCAATTCTTTTAAAACAAGCTGCTGTGCAAAGTTCAATTCTCAACTGCTAATCGTAGTTCTCATCAAAAAGTGAGAAAAATAAAAGAAAAATAATGGGACTTATCACAACCCATTGAATGGTGTCTATCATTTCTTTGGACCAACTGATAACCTTCAAGGGTGGTCAAAAGTCTAATGGAGTAATGGTTTTTTTTCATTCGTTCATTCACAGGATGAGGGCATCACGGGCTAGGCCAACATTTAGAGTCATAGAGTCATAGAGATGTACAACATGGAAACAGACCCTTCAGTCCAACCCATCCATGCCGACCAGATATTCCAACCCAATCTCATCCCACCAGCCAGCACCTGGCCCATATCCCTCCAAACCCTTCATATTCATATACCCATCCAAATGCCTCTTAAATGTTGCAATTGTACCAGCTTCCACTACATCCTCTGGCTGCTCATTCCATACACATGCTATCCTCTGCGTGAAAAAGTTGCCCCTTAGGTCCCTTTTATATCTTTCCCCTCTCACCCTAAACCTATGCCCTCTAGTTCTGGACTCCCCGACCCCAGGGAAAAGACTTTGCCTATTTATCCTATCCATGCCCCTCAGACTTTTGTAAACCTCTATAAGGTCACCCCTCGGCCTCCGACGCTCCAGGGAAAACAGCCCCAGCCAGTTTAGCCTCTCCCTGTAGCTCAAATCCTCCAACCGTGGCAGCATCCTTGTAAATCTTTTCTGAAACCTTTCAAGTTTCACAACATCTTTCCGGTAGAAAGGAGACCAGAATTGCACACAATATTCCAACAGTGGCCAAACCAATGTCCTGTACAGCCGCAACATGACCTCCCAACCCCTGTACTCAATACTCTATCTCAGAGACCAACTGAGAGTCAACCACATTGCTGTCTATCTGAAGTCACATATAGTGCAGACCAGGTAAGGATGGAAGTTTCTTTCCCCAAAGGACATCAATGAACCAAATGGGTTTTTCCAACACTTAGCACTGGATTCATGGTCATCATTAGATGCTTATTTCCAGAATTTAATTGACTTAAAATCCTCCCATCTGCTGTAGTGGGATCCAAACCTGGGTGCCCAGAACATTCATTGGGCATTTCGATTAATAGTCCAGTGGTAATAAAACTAGTCCATCACTTTCCCTTAACAGGACTAGAATATAAAGCGGTGGAAGTGTTGTAGCAAAGTTTGACAGAACTTTGATGAGACTACAGGTTGAGCACACAGATGCCGACGCTTCGAAAGGATTTACTGGCAATAGAAGAGGTGATTCACGAGAATATTCACAGGATCGAAAAGCTGAATGATGAGGAGGGATTACACCAACAAGGGGGCAGTTTGTGCCACACAGAAAATGATTTGGTTCAAGCCTTTTGAATATTGAAAGGCATTGACATGGTAGATGCAGCGATACGTTTTGTGTCAGTGGGGTGGAGATGGTTGTGGGGAGGCTGTGCAGGACACCGTTGTGGACTGAGGAACAACATAATAAAACCAGAGCCGAGTAACTCATGAGAGATATTTGGAAACATTTCTTCACACAAAGGATGGTAGAAGAGTTGAATATACTCCCATGTAAAGCAGCAGAGATTTTGTAAGTTCATAGTTTAAAATCTGAGAAAGTGAGAATTTTTCTAGTCAAGAACTTTGAGTGCTGTACAGCCAAGATAAGTGGATGGAGACAGGGAGGCTGTGCTGTTGGGGCAATGTCATTCAGAACTGCAGGCTAACATTCTGGGTTCAGGAGCTCAACTCACACCATGGGCAAGTGGCAATGTTTCAAATCAATTGAAAAAAAAATCAGGGATCTAGAGCTTGTCTAACAGCAATCATGTAAAGATTGTTTTAAAAGTATATCTAGTTCATTAACATCATTGAAGGAAAGAAATTTACCATTTATACTTAGTCTGGTCTATATGTGACTTTTAACTGCCCTCTGAAATGACCTGGAAATGAACTGCTAAAGGATTTTTGGTGAATTTCTACCTTGCATCATGCATATGGAACATACTGCTGCTACTGAGCATCGTTGGTGGAGGGAGTAGATGCAGTGCCAATCAAGCGGGAAGCTTTGTCCTGGATGGTGACAAGCTTCTTGAGTTTTGTTGGAGCTGCACCCATCCAGGCAAGTGGGGAGTATTCCATCACACTCCAGACTTGTGTCTTGAAGATGGGTAGTGAACAGGATCTGGGGAGTCAGGCGGTGAGTTGCTCACCATAGTGATCCTAGCCTCTGACTTGCTCTTGTAGTCACTGTATTAACTGATGAACCCAACTGAGTTTCTGGTCAATGGTAACCCCAAGGATATTGATAGGGGAGGATTCAGTGATAGTGACATCATTGAATATCAAGGAGTTAGTGATTAGGTCATCTGTTATTAGAGATGGCCGTTGCCTGGCATTTGTGCGGCACAAATGTTACTTGCCACTTGTTACTTGTCAGTCCAAACCTGAATATTGTCCAGATCTTGTTCCATTTGAACATGAACTGCTTCAGTACCTGAGGAGTTGTGAATGGTGCTGAATATTGTGCAAGCATTCTCACTTTGGAACTTGCGATGGGGGGAAGGTCATTGATGAAGCAACTGAAGATGGTTGGGCCTAGGACAGTATCCTGAGGGACTCCTGCAGAGATGTGCTGGAGCTGAGATGATTGACGTCCAACAACCACAACCATCTTCCTATGTGTCAGGTATGACTCTAACGAGTGGACAGTTTGCCCCCGAAAGCTATTGACTCCAATTTTGCCCGGGCTCCTTGATACGATACTCGGTCAAATGCAGCCTTGATGTCAAGGGCTGTCCCTCTCCTCTCCCCTCTGGAATTCAGCTCTTCTGTCCATGTTTGAACCGAGGCTGTAATGAGGTCAGAAGCTGAGTGGCCCTGGGGGATCCCAAACTGGGCGTCACTGAGCAGGTTATTGCTGAGCAGGTGCTGCTTGATAGCACTGTTGGTGACACCTTCCATCACTTTCCTGATGATCGAGAGGAGACTGATGGGGCAGTAACTGGCTGGGTTGGATTTGTCCTGCTTTTTGTGTACAGGACATACCTGGGGAATTTTCCACATTGTCGGGTAGCTGTCAGTGTTGTAACTGTACTGGAACAGCTTGGCTCGGGGAGGGACAAGTTCTGGAGCACAGGTCTTCAGTACTATTGCTGGAATGTTGTCAGGGCCCATAGCCTTAACAGTATCCAGTGTCTCCAACCGTTTCTTGATATCAGATGGAGCAAATTGAATTGGCTGAAGACTGGTACCTATGATGCTGGGAACCTCTGGAGGAGGCCAAGATGGATCATCGCCTTGGCACTTCTGACTGAAGATGGCTGTGAAAGCTTCAGCCTAAGCGTTTGCACTGATGTGCTGGACTCCTCCATCGTTAAGGATGGGGATACTTGTGAAGCTTCTTCCTCCACTGAGTTGTTTAATTGTCCACCACCATTCACGACTGGATGTGGCAGGACTGCAGAGCTTAGATCTGATCCGTTGGTTGTGGGATCGCTTAGCTCTGTCTATCACTTGCTGCTTATATGGCTTGAGGTGCAAGTAATTCTGTTTGGTAACTTCATCAGTTTGATGCCCACTTATAGATATGTCTGATGCTACTCCTGGCATACGCTCCTGCAGTCTTCCTTGAACCGGGGCTGATCCAATGGTTTGACGATATGTCCCTGTACACAAAAAAACAAGACAAATCCAGCCTGGCCAATGATGACCCGATCAGTCTGATGTCAGCCATCAGCACAGTGATATGGAAGGAATTGTTGACTGCTGTCAAGCAGCACTTTTAAAGCATTAACCAGCTCACTGATGCCCAGTTAGGGTTCTATCAGTGCCACAGGGCATCTGATCTCAGAATTAGATCAAACATGGACAGAAGAGCATAGTATGACAGGGCGGCGCAACATCAAGGGCTGAAGGGCCTGTATTGCACTGTGATGTTCTATGTTCTATGTGTTCTAAGAGCAGAACTGAGTGACAGCCCTTGACATCAGTGCAGCATTTTGACTGAATGCGGCAAAACTGGAATCAATGGGTACGAGAGGAAAACCCTGTTGATTGGAATTGTACCTTGTAGAAAGGAAGATGGTTGCAGTCATTGGAGATCCTGGAAGGGTCCTGCCTGAAACAGCAACCTTCCTGCTCTTCTGATGCTGCTTGACCTGCTGGGCTTTCTCCAGCTCCACATTTTATCAACATTGGAGGTCAGTCATCTCACCACCAGGAAATTTCTGCTACGTAGTGTCCTAGGCCCAACCACCTTTAGCTGCTTCATCAAAGATCTTCCCTCTGTCATAAGGACAGAAGTGGAGATGTTCGCTGACGATTGCACAATGTTCATCACTATTTCCCACTCCTCAGATACTGAAGCGATTCATGTTTAATTGCAACAAGATCTGGACAATATCCAGACTTGGGCTGACAAGTGGCAAGTAACATCCACACCATACAAATGGCAGGCAATGATCATTGCCATCAAGAGAAAATTGAAACATTGGTTTTTCATGTTCAAAGACATTACCATTGCTGAATCCACATCATCAATATCCCGGAGGTTACCATTGGCCAGAAACTGAAGCCATATAAATACAATGACTACAAAAACAGGTCAGAGGCTAGGAATACTAAATTGAATAAGTCACCTCCTGTCTGCCAACTACAAGGTAAAAACAATGACTGCAGATGCTGGAAACCAGATTCTGGATCAATGGTGCTGGAAGAGCACAGCAGTTCAGGCAGCATCGAGGAGCTTCAGCAAAATCGACGTTTCGGGCAAAAGCCCTTCATCAGGAATAAAGGCAGAGAGCCTTAAGCGTGGAGAGATAAGCTAGAGGAGGGTGGGGGTGGGGAGAGAGTAGCATAGAGTACAATAGGTGAGTGGGGAAGGAGATGAAGGTGATAGGTCAGGGAGGAGAGGGTGGAGTGGATAGGTGGAAAAGGAGCTGGGCAGGTCGGACAAGTTCGGACAAGTCAAGGGGACAGTGCTGAGCTGGAAGTTTGGAACTAGGGTGAGGTGAGGGGAGGGGAAATGAGGAAGCTGTTGAAGTCGACATTGATGCCCTGGGGTTGAAGTGTTCCGAGGCGGAAGATGAGGCGTTCTTCCTCCAGACGTCTGGTGGTGAGGGAGCGGCGGTGGAGGAGGCCCAGCACCTCCATATCCTCGGCAGAGTGGGAGGGGGAGTTGAAATGTTGGGCCACGGGGCGGTTTGGTTGATTGGTGCGGGTGTCTCGGAGATGTTCCCTAAAGCGCTCTGCTAGGAGGCGCCCAGTCTCCCCAATGTAGAGGAGACTGCATCAGGAGCAACGGATACAATAAATGATATTAGTGGATGTGCAGGTAAAATTTTGATGGATATGGAAGGCTCCTTTAGGGCCTTGGATAGAGGTGAGGGAGGAGGTGTGGGCACAGGTTTTACAGTTCCTGCGGTGGCAGGGGAAAGTGCCAGGATGGGAGGGTGGGTCGTAGGGGGGCGTGGACCTGACCAGGTAGTCACGGAGGGAACGGTCTTTGCAGAAGGCAGAAAGGGGTGGGGAGGGAAATATATCCCTGGTGGTGGGGTCTTTTTGGAGGTGGCGGAAATGTCGGCGGATGATTTAGTTTACGCGGAGGTTTGTAGGGTGGAAGGTGAGCACCAGGGGCGTTCTGTCCTTGTTACGGTTGGAGGGGTTGGGTCTGAGGGCAGAGGTGCGGGATGTGGACGAGATGCGTTGGAGGGCATCTTTAACCACGTGGGAAGGGAAATTGCGGTCTCTAAAGAAGGAGGCCATCTGGTGTGTCCTGTGGTGGAACTGGTCCTCCTGGGAGCAGATACGGCGGAGGCGGAGGAATTGGGAATACGGGATGGCATTTTTGCAAGAGGTGGGGTGGGAAGAGGTGTAATCCAGGTAGCTGTGGGAGTCGGTGGGTTTGTAAAAAATGTCAGTGTCAAGTCGGTCATCATTAATGGAGATGGAGGGGTCCAGGAAGGGGAGGGAGGTGTCAGAGATGGTCCAGGTAAATTTAAGGTCAGGGTGGAATGTGTTGGTGAAGTTGATGAATTGCTCAACCTCCTCGCGGGAGCACGAGGTGGCACCAATGCAGTCATCAATGTAGCGGAGGAAGAGGTGGGGAGTGATGCCGGTGTAATTACGGAAGATCAACTGTTCTACATAGCCAACAAAGAGACAGGCATAGCTGGGGCCCATACATGTGCCCATGGCTACCCCTTTGGTCTGGAGGAAGTGGGAGGATTCAAAGGAGAAATTGTTAAGGATGAGGACCAGTTCGGCCAAACGAATGAGAGTGTCGGTGGAAGGGTACTGTTGGGGACGTCTGGAGAGGAAAAAATGGAGGGCTTGGAGGCCCTGGTCATGGCGGATGGAGGTGTAGAGGGATTGGATATCCATGGTGAAGATGAGGTGTAGGGGGCTGGGGAAACGGAAGTCTTGGAGGAGGTGGAGGGCGTGGGTGGTGTCTCGAACGTATGTGGGGAGTTCCTGGACTAGGGGGATAGGACAGTGTCGAGGTAGGTAGAGATGAGTTCAGTGGGGCAGGACCATGCTGATTCAATGGGTCGGCCCGGGTGGTCAGGCTTGTGGATCTTGGGAAGGAGATAGAACTGGGCAGTGCGGGGTTCCCGGACTATGAGGTTGGAAGCTGTGGGTGGGAGATCTCCTGAGGTAAGATGAGGTTCTGTATGGTCTGGGAGATGATGGTTTGGTGATGGGCGGTGGGGTCATGGTTGAGTGGGCAGTAGGAAGCGGTGTCCTCGAGTTGGTGTTCGGCTTCAGCGGTGTAGAGGTCAGTGCGCCAGACTACCACTGCGCCCCCTTTATCCGTTGGCTTGATGGTGAGGTTGGGATTAGAGCAGAGGGATTGGAGGGCTGCGCGTTGTGAGGGTGAGAGGTTGATACAAGTCAAGAGTGGGATGGAATACTCTTTGCTTGCTGGGATGAGTGCTGTTCCAGCAACATCCAGGACAAGACAACTTCCCAATCTCAGCAACAAAAATATTTCCCTCCAACCAAGAATATCCATGGATGTCCTTAACCCCATCACTGTTGTCTCCTCCTGACTAGAGGAGATCTCCAAATTCATTGCAAAAATGAACATCGGTGAGCTTGTGGAGCAGTAGAGAAGCAAACTTGATTCTAACTCATCAAGTGCAAGACAATTTTCAGGAAAGATAATGACAACATTGGATACTGAGACCTGGGAAGCCTCAGGATTGTGACTAAAGATGACCAACAAGTCAAGATTCCTTAGCACCAGCTCCCATCCCATCTCTGGGAGGAAGTCTAGAACTTACCTGCAGAAGTCACTGGAGCAAGATGTCATTGGTGCGTCCGTATAGTCCTTGTGAGGAAGAAAGATGGAAACTGAGGATCTGTGGAAAAGAAAATGACTACTCAATGTAAAGCCTCTGCTTGGGTTTGTGGATATATTGCAGAGTTTTCAGAGGTGCAAAACATTTCTGCAGAAGTGATTTGGTCAAAGGCTATAACAGCTACTCATCGTTGAATAAAACTTTGAAAAGAAGCATGCTGTGACACACAGGAATTTTACAAATACACAAGAATGTCGTTTGGGCTCTGTACCACTCTTGTTACATAGAACATAGAACATAGAAGAATACAGCGCAGTACAGGCCCTTCGGCCCTCGATGTTGCGCCGATCCAAGCCCACCTAACCTACACTAGCCCACTATCCTCCATATGCCTATCCAATGCCCGCTTAAATGCCCATAATGAGGGAGAGTCCACCACTGCTACTGGCAGGGCATTCCATGAACTCACGACTCGCTGAGTAAAGAACCTACCCCTAACATCTGTCCTATACCTACCCCCCCTTAATTTAAAGCTATGCCCCCTTGTAATAGCTGACTCCATACGTGGAAAAAGATTCTCACTGTCGACCCTATCTAAACCCCTAATCATCTTGTACACCTCTATCAAGTCACCCCTAAACCTTCTTTTCTCCAATGAAAACAACCCCAAGTGCCTCAGCCTTTCCTCATACGATCTTTCTACCATACCAGGCAACATCCTGGTAAATCTCCTCTGCACCCGTTCCAGTGCCTCCACATCCTTCCTATAGTATGGCGACCAAAAGTGCACACAATACTCCAGATGTGGCCGCACCAGAGTCTTATACAACTGCAACATGACCTCAGTACTCCGGAACTCAATTCCTCTACCAATAAAAGCCAGTACGCCATATGCCTTCTTCACCGCACTATTTACCTGGGTGGCAACTTTCAAAGATTTGTGTACATGGACACTAAGATCCCTCTGCTCATCCACACTACCAAGTATCCGACCGTTAGCCCAGTACCCCATCTTTTTATTACTCTTACCAAAGTGAATCACCTCACACTTAGCTACATTGAACTCCATTTGCCACCTTTCTGCCCAGTTCTGCAGCTTATCTATATCCCGCTGTAACCTGCCACATCCTTCCTCACTATCTACAACTCCTCCGACTTTCGTATCATCCGCAAACTTGCTCACCCAACTTTCTAACCCCTCCTCCAGGTCATTTATAAAAATGACAAACAGCAATGGTCCCAAATCAGATCCTTGCGGAACACCGCTAGTGACGGCACTCCAAGATGAACCTTTGCCATCAACTACTACCCTCTGTCTTCTTCCAGCCAGCCAACTCCTAATCCAAACCTCCAACTCACCCTCAATGCCATACCTCCGTATTTTCTGCAGTAGTCTACCATGGGGAACCTTATCAAACGCCCTACTAAAATCCATATACACCACATCTACCGCTTTCCCCTCGTCCACCTCCTTAGTCACCTTCTCAAAGAATTCAATAAGGTTTGTGAGGCACAACCTGCCCTTCACAAAACCATGCTGACTATCCTTGATCACATTATTCCTATCCAGATGTTCATAAATCCTATCCCTTACAATTCTCTCTAAGACTTTGCCCACAACAGAAGTGAGACTCACTGGCCTATAGTTACTAGGGTTATCCCTACTCCCCTTCTTGAACAAGGGAACCACATTTGCTAGCCTCCAATCTTCTGGCACTACTCCTGTAGACAACGAGGACATAAAAATTAAGGCCAATGGCTCTGCAATCTCCTCCCTTGCTTCCCAGAGAATCCTAGGATAAATGCCATCAGGCCCAGGGGACTTATCTATTTTCACCCTTTCCAGAATTTCCAACACCTCTTCTCTACATACCTCAAAGCCATCCATTCTACTTAATTGTGACTCAGTACTCACATTGACAACAATGTCCTGTTCCTGATTGAATACTGACGAAAAGTATTCATTCAGTGTCTCCCCAATCTCTTCAGCCTCCACACGCAACTTCCCACTACTATCCTTGACTGGACCTATTCCTACCCTAGTCATTCTTTTATTCCTGACATACCTATAGAAAGCCTTAGGGTTTTCCCTAATCCTACCAACTAAGGACCTTTCATGTCCCCTCCTTGCTGCTCTTAGCTCTCTCTTCAGGTCCTTCCTGGCTACCTTATAACTCTTAATTGCCCCAATTGAACCTTCACGCCTCATGTTTACATAGGCCGCCCTCTTCCATTTAACAAGGGATTCCAATTCCTTATTAAACCACGGCTCCCTCACACGACCCTTTCCTCCCTCCCTGACGGGCACATACTTACCTTCATGACTGTCATGGATAAAGCAGTTAACACCTTGGTTTCCAGTTCTTCCTTGTGTATCCAGACACATATTTCAGTTCAGCTCAACTTTCAATGAGACCCATTGCAGGGCTGGGTACCATTTGCCACAGTTTAATTTGAAACTCAAACCAGCGAAGTTCTGGACAAAAGTACCACTCTGTACCAAGGGGGGCGTTACTACGAATGATGAGAAAATCTAATTGGTCGGGAGTGTCCCTTCTCAAAGATGGAGAGGGAACAACATGGGTTCCTTGGTCAAGTGCTTTACTGTAGGAGCTTTGTACAAGAACATGCATAGTTGACTGCTCCACCACACAATTTGCTGAGGAAGTGAAAAATATTGAAGGAGTGGTTAGGAAAAAATGCACAAGGCCTCCATGGTGTGTCAGACCTGTGTGTGGAGATTTCCTTTACACCATCAAACAGAGGAGTTATAGAGTCAGGGAGATCTGCAGCACAGCCCTTCGGCCCAAACGGGTCAAAAGCAATCATCTCGCTATTCTAGTCCCATTTTTCCAACACTTGGCTCATAGCCTTGTATGTCTTGGCATTGCAAGTGCACATCTAAATCTTTCTGAATTATTATGAAGGTTTCTGCCTCCATCACCCCTACAGGCAGCGAGTTCCAGATTTCCCATCACCCTCTGGGAGAAAAGGTTTCTCCTCATGTCCCCTCTCAACCTGCTGCCCCTTCTCCTAAATCTATTCCCTCAGTGATTGATCCCTCCATCAAGGGGTCAAAAGGAAATGTTTCTTCCTGTCTGCCCTAACAATACAGCTCATAGTTTTATCCATCTCAATCTTGCCCTCCTTCAAACTCCTTTGCCGTAAGGGTAATAACCCCAGTCTGTCTAATCTCGTTTCATAACTAAAACTCTCCAGCTCAGGCAACATCCTGGTAAATCCCCTTCCCACCCTCTCCAGTGTGATCACATCCATCCTATCATGTGGATTCCAGAATTGCGTACAATGCTTGAGCTGTGCCTAACCAACATTCTATAAATGTCAAGCGCAACCTCCTTGCTCTTAAACTCTATGCCTTCACTAATAAAGGCAAAGGTCCCATATGCCTTTGTAACCACTTGATCCACCTGTCCTGATACCTTGACAGACCGATGTCCCAGGGTCTTACCAATCATCATGTACTTCTAAAATTCTAGATGCAGGGAGGATGTTCCCGATGGTGGATGCATCTAGAACCAAGCATCACAGTCTGACAATTCGGAGTAAAACATTTAGATGAGTTTAGATTCCCTACAGTGTGGAAACAGGCCATTTGGCCCACCAGATCCACACCAACTCTCCGAAGAGTAACCCACCCAGACTCATTTCCCTATATTTCCTTCTGACTAATGCACCTAACACTATGGGCAATTTAGCACGGCCAATTCACCTGACCTAGAGCAGGATGGAGCTGAGGAGATAGTTCTTCAAAGAGTGGGGAGCTTGTGGAATTCATTACCACAGGAAGTGTTGATGTATTCAAGAGGCATCTAGACGTAGCACTTGGGGTGAATGGGATCAAAGGACAAAAATAGAATTAGGCTATTGAGTTGGATGATCAGCCATGATCGTGATGAATGGCAGAGCAGGCTTGAAGGGCCGAATGGCCTCCTCCTGCTCCTATCTTCTATGTTTCTATGTATTCCTTTCCCTTATTTGTCCTACCCAAATGCATCACCTCATGTTTCTCTGGAGTGAATTTCATTCCCTGAGTACTTTTGGGCCTAGGTTATAGTGGCATCCCATATTCAACCGGGGCAATCCCCAAGCTAACTCTTCTTCTGATGAGGCCTGTTAATTCTTGTCGACTATTTCCTTGGAGACATCACACCTGATAGAGATGGCCAGGCGAATGAGTGGGTAACCGAGCATCACACAAAGCCAAGTTAAACATTTGAGATTATGTCAAAGAGGACTGAGAGAAAAGGGCCGAGCAGAAACATATTGAACAATTGTAATGCTGAAAGGACTGACCTTCTAATTGGCAAAAGGGTATTCCTCTGAAATCAATATATCAGGGGTTTGGAAGAGGATTCAGAATGTGTAGAACCGTGGATATCACAGGGATACTCAGTGCCTGGGACACTGGTGATCATGCCTATATTGAACCAGTAGATGGAGGGCAGCCTCAGAAAATGGGGGAATGATGCATCATGGGAAGAAGGAGTGGACATCCAAAGGATTCCTCAAACCAGTGAAAGCTACAGGTTCCATTCCATGTGAGTACTCCCTTGTTTATTCTTAATTTCCTTTCATAGTTTGTAATTATTCTATACCAGTGGAATCCTTGCTTCGTGATCTTTCGGCTGTCTGTGTGTTCAAATCTCATGATGTAATCTCACACAGCTCCTGGTGAGCAGTCTGGAGACGATGGAAAACAGCCATTGTGATGCATGTCTTCAGGATGGCAGTAACTGGCTGTATTGAATCACAGGTGACTCTTGATGTCATGCTTTTCAGGCTCTGTTCATAGCGACCTGCGCCAATACTTGAAAAAGCTGAGGCAACTATGAATTTATCAGCGTAACAGAATTGGGGCAGCTTCCAGGATACTGTGTACAGACATGTCGGAATGCCTTGGTGTGGTCATACACCATGTATACCTTCAACAGCAGAAGAATTTGGGGATTTAAATGGGCATTAGACATACAGATGGATAATAATGGAACAGTGTAGGTTAGAGGGGCATCAGATTAATTTCGCAGGTCAGCGCAACATCGAGGGCCGATGGGCCTTATACTGCGCTATAACGTTCTATGTATGTTCTATGTAACTCCCTATGATTTCAAATGGAGCGAAAGCCTTACAGGCTGATTGGCCTACTCCTATTCCTATATCCCCTCTGTGTGACGCCACCACCATGGGGATGATAAAATACCCCCAGTTAAGGAAGAGGGCATCAGAGACAGCATTAATGCCTCTATGTACACCTGGTTGTGAGTAACCCCTGGTGTCTGTCACTTACCCAGGCAATGAGCTGACAGTGTAACAAGGTTTGTGAGAAGATTTGTAGCTCGGGTGCTCGTTGCTGTGGTTCTGTTCGCCGAGCTGGAAGTTTTTGTTGCAAACGTTTCGTCCCCTGTCTAGGTGACATCCTCAGTGCTTGGGAGCCTCCTGTGAAGCGCTTCTGTGGTGTTTCCTCCGGCATTTAAAGTGGCCTGTCCCTGCCGCTTCCGGTTGTCAGTTTCAGCTGTCCGCTGTAGTGGCCGGTATATTGGGTCCAGGTTGATGTGTTTGTTGATGGAGTTTGTGGATGAGTGCCATGCTTCTAGGAATTCCCTGGCTGTTCTTTGTTTCGCTTGCCCTATAATGGTAGTGTTGTCCCAGTCAAATTCATGTTGCTTGTCGTCTGCGTGTGTGGCTACTAGGGACAGCTGGTCGTGTCGTCTCATGGCTAGTTGATGTTCGTGGATGCGGATCGTTAGCTGTCTTCCTGTTTGTCCTATATAGTGTTTTGTGCAGTCCTTGCATGGGATTTTGTACACTACATTAGTTTTGCTCATGTTGGGTATCGGGTCCTTCGTTTTGGTGAGTTGTTGTCTGAGAGTGGCTGTTGGCTTGTGTGCTGTTATAAGTCCTAGTGGTCGCAGTAGTCTGGCTGTCATTTCTGAGATGTTCTTGATGTATGGTAGTGTGGCTAGTCCTTTGGGTTGCGGCATGTCCTCGTTCTGTTGTCTCTCCCTTAGGCATCTGTTGATGAAATTGCGAGGATATCTGTTTTTTGCGAATACCTTGTATAGGTGTTCCTCTTCCTCTTTTTGCAGTTCTGGTGTACTGCAGTGTGTTGTGGCCCTTTTGAATAGTGTCTTGATGCAACTTCGTTTGTGTGTATTGGGGTGGTTGCTTTCATAGTTCAGGACTTGGTCTGTGTGTGTGGCTTTCCTGTGTACCTTGGTGGTGAATTCTCCGTTTGGTGTTCTCTGTACCATCACGTCTAGGAATGGGAGTTGGTTGTCCTTTTCTTCCTCTCTCGTGAATCGGATTCCTGTGAGTGTGGCGTTGATGATCCAGTGTGTGTTCTCTATTTCCGTGTTTTTAATGATTACAAAGGTGTCATCAACGTATCTGACCCAGAGTTTGGGTTGAATTTGTGGTAAGACTGTTTGTTCTAACCTTTGCATTACTGCTTCTGCTATGAGTCCCGAGATCGGTGAGCCCATGGGTGTTCCGTTGATTTGTTCGTATATCTGGTTGTTGAATGTGAAGTGTGTTGTGAGGCACAAGTCCAGTAGTTTAAGTATGCCATCTTTGTTGATGGATTCAACGTCCTGTTGTCTGTTATGTCTGTTCAGCAGGTTGGCTATTGTTTCTCTGGCTAGGGCTTTGTCAATAGACGTGAACAGTGCCGTTACGTCGAATGAGACCATGGTTTCTTCCTTGTCTATGTGTATATTTCTGATGATGTCCAAGAATTCCTGTGTTGACAGTATAACAATCAGCGTTAAGTCTTACTGACAGGGAATGTGGATTACCAGACAGTTAAACAAAATCTTGTTGCACCTCTGTACATATCTCACAGAAATACAGCTGTACACCACAGGAAAGGATTCTTCAGCCCACAATGTTGTGCCAAACATGACGCCAAATTAAGCCAAACCCTTTCTACCTGCCCTTGGTCCAAATCCTTCCATTCCTCGCATATTCATGTGTCTGTCTAAAAATCCCTTCAATGCCCTTCTCATATCTGTCTCCACCACCACCCCTCACAGTGCGGTCTAGACTGCTACTGCTCTCTGGGTAAAAAACTTGTCCTTCACATCTCCTTTGAACTTTCACCCTTTCACCTTAAATGTATGCTCCCTAGTATTAGACATATCAAATGCGGAAAAAGAGTCTGACCATTAATCCTACCTATGCACCTCATACAATTATAGACTTCTATCAAGTCTCCCCTCAGCCTCTGTCACTCCAGAGCAAACAACCTGAGTTTTTCTAGCCTCTCCTTATAGCTCATACCCTCTAATCCAAGCAGCATCCTGGTAAACCTCTCCTGCACCCTCTCCAAAGCCTCCACATCCTTCCTGTAATGCGGCAACCACAATTGAAAGCAATACTCTAAGCGTGACCTAACCAAAGCCTTATAAAGCTGCAACATGACATCCTGACTCCTGTGCTCAATTGCCCAGCCAATTAATCCAAGCACAGCATACACCTTCTTTACCACCCTATCTACTTGTGTAGCCACTTTCAGGGAGCTATGGACCTGAGCCTCAAGGTCCCACTTTACATCAGTGCTGGTCAGAGTCCTGTCATTAACTGTACACTTCTAAACATTTGACCTCCCAAAGTGCAGCAGCTCATACTTACTTGGATTAATCTCCATCCGCCATTTCTCCATCCATATCTGTAACTGATCTTTATCCCGCTGTATCCTTTGACAACCTTCTATACTATCCGCAACTCCACCGATCGTTTTATTGTCTGCAAACTGACTAACACACACAGCTACATTTTCATCCAAGTCACTTATACATATCACAAACAGCATTGATCCAATATGGATCCCTGCAGAACATCACTGGTCACGGACCTCCAGCCCGAAAAATATCCTTCCACCTCTACTCTCTTAGATTAGATTCCCTACAGTGTAGAAACAGGCCCTTCAGCCCAAGTCCACACCGACCCTCCGAAAAGTAACCCACCCAGACTCATTTCTCTACATTTACCCCTGATTAATGCATCTAACACTATGAGTAATTTAGCACAGCACATCTGACCTGCACACCTTTGGACTGTGGGAGGAAACCAGAGCAAACCCACGCAGACACAGGGAGAATGTGCAAACTCCACACAGACAGTCATCCAGGCCAGAGTCGAACCCGGGTCCCTGGCGCTGTGAGGCAGCAGTGCTAACCACTTGAGGCACAGTGCCACCCCTAACCAATTTCCTGGTAAATCCAATCCATCTTCTTTACCAGTATTTATCCCATACAGATATGACCTCTGCTGTCAGCGTACCCTCATCCTTCTGCTAACATTCTGCCGCCTCCAGGTCTGGATTAGGCTCCTGTCTCTGGTCAATGTTGTTCCCAGCCAACTGTTTCGATGACATGAAAGTGCCATCCCCATTTTCGAGTTTTATAGTACAGTTGCTCTCATCCCCTTATCTAGTACACTCTCCTCCCACTTGGATCCCTGAGGCAGGAGGGACAAAGTTACCTGTCCCTCCAAGGCCACAGCAATCACCCTCTCTCCTGTTGGGTGTTAGCCACACCCCAGTATTTGTAACGGTCGAACATCTGTGGCTTTTACTGAAACTATTTAAAGTCTCCAGACGTGTACCTGTCCTCTCCAAAGACCTTCCATCTGCTGTACACATTTTGCTCAAAGTTGTAAGTGATCTTATTCCTAAACTCTCCGTGATGAGAAACCCTTCTGATTTAAGGCAGTGTCAAAAGTGTGATAAAATGGTGACTGACAGATATGGGGGGTGAGATTTAATTCCGATTCTGTAAATCCCAAGTGCCACGGGTATTAGGTTTCTCCTGAATTCCGTATTGGATTTGTTACTAAATGCTGTAACCTTATTTAAGGTTCTTAAGGGGCTTGATAAGGTACATGCTGAGATGACGTTTCCCCTCATGGGAGAGTCTGGGACCAGAGGGTGTAGTCGCAGGATAAGGGGGCACCACTTTAAGACTGAGATGAGGAGGAATTTCTTCTCTCAGGGAGTTGTGAGTCTTTGGAACTCCTTACCACAGCTGAAAATGTGTTGCTGGAAAAGCGCAGCAGGTCAGGCAGCATCCAGGGAACAGGAGAATCGACGTTTCGGGCATAAGCCCTTCTTCAGGAATGAGGAAAGTTTGTCCAGCAGGCTAAGATAAAAGGTAGGGAGGAGGGACTTGGGGGAGGGGCGTCGGAAATGTGATAGGTGGAAAGAGGTCAAGGTGAGGGTGATAGGTCAGACTGGGGTGGGGGCGGAGAGGTCAGGAAGAAGGTTGCAGGTTAGGAAGGCGGTGCTGAATTCGATGGATTTGACTGAGACAAGGTGGGGGGAGGGGAAATGAGGAAACTGGTGAAATCCGAGTTCATCCCTTGAGGTTGGAGGGTTCCTAGGCGGAAGATGAGGCGCTCTTCCTCCAACCGTCGTGTTGTTGTGGTCTGGCGATGGAGGAGTCCAAAGACCTGCATATCCTTGGTGGAGTGGGAGGGGGAGTTGAAGTGTTGAGCCACAGGGTGGTTGGGTTGGTTGGTCCAGGTGTCCCAGAGGTGTTCTCTGAAACGCTCCGCAAGTAGCCGGCCTGAATCCCCAATATAGAGGAGGCCACATCGGGTGCAGAGGATGCAATAGATGATGTGTGTGGAGGTGCAGGTGAATCTGTGGCAGATATGGAAGTTTCCTTTAGGGCCTTGGAGGGAGGTGAGGGGGGAGATGTGGGCGCAAGTCTTGCACCTCCTGCGGTTGCAGGGGAAGGTGCCGGGAGTGGAGGTTGGGTTGGTGGGGGGTGTGGATCTGACGAGGGAGTCATGGAGGGAATGGTCTTTACGGAATGCTGATAGGGGAGGGGAGGGAAATATATCCTTGGTGGTGGGGTCCGTTTGGAGGTAGCGGAAATGACGGCGGATGATGCGCTGTACATGGAGATTGGTGGGGTGGTAGGTGAGGACCAGTGGGGTTCTGTCCTGGTGGCGGTTGGAGGGGCGGGGCTCAAGGGCGGAGGAGCGGGAAGTGGAAGAGATGCGGTGGAGGGCATCGTCGACCACGTCGGGGGGGGAAATTGCGGTCCTTGAAGAAGGAGGCCATCTGGGTTGTACGTTTTTGGAACTGGTTATCCTGGGAGCAGATGCGGCGGAGTCGAAGGAATTGGGAGAATGGCATGGCATTTTTACAGGGGGCAGGGTGGGAGGAGGTGTAGTCCAGGTAGCTGTGGGAGTCGGTCGGTTTGTAGTAGATGTCCGTGTTGATTCGGTCGTCTGAGATAGAAATAGAAAGGTCAAGGAAGGGGAGGGAGGAATCTGAGACTGTCCAGGTGAATTTGAGGTCGGGGTGGAAGGTGTTGGTGAAGTGGATGAACTGTTCAACAGTTCAACAGTTCAACTGTTCAACTCCTTACCACAGCAAGCTATGGGGTCAGGGTCCTTGTGTATACTTAAGGCTGAGATAGGGATATTCTTGAACATTCAGAGAATGTTCAGGTGATGGGGAAAGGGCCGCAAGGTGGGCATGAGGAATGCTAGATCAGCCATGTTCCTATTGAATGGGGGAAGCAAGCTTGAGGGGATGAATGGCCTACTGCTGTTCCTATGGTCTTATAACAACAACATCCTGTTTTAAACTGTCCATGTGGAATCATCCCTATATCTATCTATCAAATCTCTTCCTCATTTGATGACTTCTGTGATCTCATCCTTCTGTCTACTCTTCTCGAGAAAAGAATCTCAGCCTACAGTCTTTCTTAGGGTATGATTGCACCTGCTTTGAGTGCTCTTTTAGGACAGTTTCCTCGTCCTTCTGAAGAAGCGTCACTGGATTCAAAAGGTTAACTCTGCTGTCTCCCCACAGATGCTGCCAGACCTACTGAGTTTCTCCAACAATGTCTGTTTTTGTTAACAGATCGCCATCATTTGCAATTTGTTGCTTTGTTTGTTGGAATCTACCTCACAACTGAAACAAAGGGGACAACTGTCAAAGACACTCCAGCATCAATAGATTGTGGATGCAGATTAGCTTTGGAATCAGCACTCCATTTGGGACAGTCCGTGACATATCATTTTTTATGAGTTCAAATATTACTTGGCTAAAATAGTTTAAAGTCATTTTAAAGATCGTTTTTGTATATCTCCTCGGAATTGTGAGGATGGTAATATTATAAAATTCCAGATGATAGATGATCTAGTTCAATATTGAATTGAATTGAGCTTATTGTCACGTGTACCGAGGCACAGTGAAAAGATTTGTGTTGCGAACAATACAGGCAGATCACAGAGTTAAATAGCATAGATAGTAAATAATAGGTAAACAGCGGCAAAAACAAAAACACAGGGACATGCGAATGTTAAGAGTTTGTGAGTCCATTCAGTATTCTAACAACAGGAGGGTAGAAACTGTTTTGAAACCGGCTGGTGCGTGTATTCAGGCTTCTGTACCTTCTCCCAGATGGTAGAGGTTATAGAAAAATATTGCCAGGGTGGGATAGATCTTTGAGAATGCTGGCGGCCTTTCCTTGACAGCGGGCCTGGTAGATGGATTCTATAGATGGGAGATTGGCCTTTGTGATTGTCTGGGCCGAGTTCACCACTCTCTGTAACATCTTGAATGGTAGAGTTGCCATACCAGGTAGTGATACATCCAAACAGAATGCTCTCGATGGTGCACCTATGAAAGTTGGCAAGGGGATTCGCTGTCATGCCAGATTTCCTCAGCTGCCTGTTGTTGGGCCTTTGTAATCAGTGCGTCCACATGAACAGTCCAAGAAAACTTGTTGTAGATGACCACTCCCATGAGCTTGACACTCTCCACTCGTTTCACCTCTGTGCTGTTAATGTGTAGGGGGGCATGAGAAACATCCTGCCAAAAGTCAATTATGAGTTCCTTGGTTTTGCCGGCATTGAGAGCCAGGTTGTTTTCAGTGCATCATCCAACCTAATGATGACCATGTGACTAACCACTGTTAATCGTCATACAAACCCATCTGGTTGATTAATGTCCTTTACAGAAAGAAATCTTTCATCTTACCTGGTCTGGCTTACCTGTGACTCCAGAATTGTAGCGATGTGGTTGTCTTTTAACTAGCCTCTGGGTAATTAGAGATGGGCAGTAAGTGCTAGCTGAGCTAGTGATGCCCACATCTCATGAACACACAACTATTTGCAGAATCCAAACAGTTCGTCAAGAATGTTTGCAGCTTTCTTTGAGTAAGTTTGCTTTTGGTAATTAAACAGTTATTTGTTGTAGACTTGCTCCTAACACTGAAACTGACACAGTCTGGATCCTGTATCATTGATATAACTTCAATATTACCGATCAATGTAACATTTGTTAGGACCAATAGAGGGTCTAATAAAGGAAACAATGACATAAGCAATCTTTGTGACAACTATCTGTTTAAATTTTGTCTTCTAAGGTCCGTTCACCATCTTGTAAACACTTGAGCAAAATAAATACTCACAATTTCTGCCAGTTTGTTGTCATTATCTGAGTTTATCCTGTGTGTCCCTTAGCAAACTATCCCTGTCTGATTGAGTTATTTTTGTTGCCTCTGTCTGTGGAATATTAACTATATTTTTTTATTCTCCTTTTTAATTAAGTTTTGGAGTTTCTCTTTGTTTTCCATGAGGGATGCATCAATAAATTATTTCAGAAAAAATACTTATTTTTCTCATCTGTCATGCTCTTGCAATGACATGACGAGTTTGTGGCCCTTTCTCTACTGTCAATTTTTCCCTTATTTCTGTATTTATCCATGGCACGTCATCATGAGTTTGTCTGTTCTTGTTTTTCTAATGCAATATTTTTCTTCCAAAGTTTGAAGTTCTATATTTGGAAATATGAAGTTGCTTGGGCATCCTCCTTTATGTTAACAAGCAGATCTCAGGGCTTAAGAATAGAAACGTTTTCTCAATGCCTGGACAGGAAAAGGAGAACAATATCTGAGAGCGAGTCCGAGATTAGAAATGTACAGCATATGCTCAGGTTTTGTTCTAATAATAACGGGTGACTTCAATCCACAAACTGGAGACTGAGAAACAGTGAGCGTACGACTGCCTTCAGATACAGTCACTTGAGACAGGGGGTCTCCCCTAAAGTTAGCAGGAGTGTTACAGCCAAGTCAAACAAAACTTCAATTTCAAAACTGAACAGGAAAACTCTGGGCCTAATCTTCACTTTCAGATTTGTGTTATCCGAAAGGCGTGGAAATGCGCACATTTCAAGGGGGAATCAAACGCAAACTTCATTTTAATTCGAAAATGGCACCAGTGGTGGAAGAGAAAAGTAATCGCGTTGCAAATTTACGACAAAACAAATCAAGTTTAAAAGGATTTTAAAATTAAAAGCAAGTGTTAAAATTGAGAGGGCAGGAACAAAAATGCAGGGAAATTTAGCAATGTTTTAAAGGTCATTGAACTCTTCCAACAGTTGAGGCAAAGTTGAGGTCAAGCGAGATTAAATGTGGCAGGGAAAAGAAAGAACGACTGAGAGTCATTGAGTCATCCCGCATGGAAACAGACCCTTCGGCCCAACCAGTTCATGCTGAACATAATCCCAAACTAAACCAGTCCCATCTGTCTGCTCCTGGCCCATACCCCTCCAAACTTATTCTATTCACGCAGCTATCCAAGAGTTTTTTAAATGTTATAATTTATACTGGCTATAATCACAGCTGCAATAAAGGGGAGAAGGTGGTTTTTAGATTAGATTCCCTACAGTGTGGAAACAGGCCCTTCGGCCCAACCAGTCCACACTGACCCTCCGAAGAGTAACCCACTCAGACCCAATTCCCTCTGCCTAATGCACCTAACATTAGCACGGCCAAATCACCTGACCTGCACAGCTTTGGATTGTGGGAGGAAACCGGAGCACCCGGAGGAAACATGGGAGAATGTGCAAACTCCACGCCTGAAGCTGGAATCGAACCTGGGACCGTGGTACTGTGAGGCAGCAGTGCTAACCACTGAACCACCGTGCCACCCACCTAATCTTGTTGATGTGTGTCTCCAACTAGCTGGACAAGAATCCCATGAAACAATTAAAAAAACTTCAAGGCACTTTACAAGCAAACTAGTCTTCAAATATAGTTTCTCTTGTTCTATGGATCAATATATTCAGACATAGTAACATTTGATTAAACAAATAAAATTAATGTGAGTATTCTTGCTGAAGTCTGATTCGGTGAATGTGAACCTTGGACTCTTGCACTTCTGTAAATAATGCCATGAAAATCTTACATCCACGCGCAGGGTGGGGGACGGGTGGGTCATAGAATTATACAGCATGGAAACAAATCCTTTGGTCAAACTCAACGTGCTAACCAGATATCTTAAACTGATCTCGTCCTATTTACCAGCACTTGGCCCATATCCCTCTAAACTCTTCCTATTCATATACTCATCCAGATGCTTTTTAAATGCCGTAATTGTACCAGCCTCCACCACTTCCTCTGGCAGCTCATTCCATACACACACTACTCTCTGTGTGAAAAAGTTGACCCTCAGGTCCCTTTTAAGTCTGTCCCCTCTCACCTTAAACCTACTCCCTCTAGTTCTGGACTCCCCTACTCTGGGAAAAAGATCTTGGATATTAACCCTATCATAAAATTCTTATAGTGTGGAAACAGGCCATTCAGCCCATCGAGTCCATACTGAACCTCTCAAGAAAAGCCCAACTGGACTTCCTGCCTACCCTATCCCTATAACCCTACACTTCCCATGGCTAACCAATCTGGCCTGCACATTTCTGGTTACTATGGACAATTTAGCATGGCCAATCCACCTAACCTACACATCTTTGGAAGGAAAGCTGAGTCTCAACCCAAAGGAAACTTCTCAGGGATAATTGCTCGGGGGTAGACTCAAACGTGGGCAATTGTGAGGCAGCAGTGCTAGCCATTGAGCCACCGTGCCACCCACTGACAAGCATGAGATGTGAGAAAAGTATCTTTATCAGTGGCATTTAGTGGGATGAGTATTTACCACAAAATAGTGAAAATCAGGGTCTTTCTCCATTTCAGGCATCTCCAGTACCAACCTACAGCACTCATGGGGAAAGTTAAGCAAAGATTGGTTTGAAAGCCCCCTGATGTTGCTCAGATCCTATCATTTAACTGGGTACAGGGTAGATTTGGAAATCTGGTGAATTCTAACAAAAAAAGGTGAATGCTTGGAAATACACATCAGCTCTGAATCTACTCCTCTAAGCAGCCTTACACTGTTCTATTGCTGGATGAACTCTTAGTTTACTTAAGCAACACAAATCAGAAACAATAATTCAACAGCAAATTGCTCTGCAATAAGATTGAGCAAATCCTCCTGCCTTCGTTCCACATCCCAATCCCCTCAATACAGTGCGGAAACCAGCCACTTTCTTTCAATGACAACTACGGGCCAGAACAATATATATCTCCAGGGGGAATGTGGATCAGAGGAGTACATACTAAGCTGTGGCTAGAACATAAGGGATCTGAGAGCCAAGGAGAGCTCAGCAGAGTGGTGAGGCCATTTCACATAGAAGTGCAGGAGCACTGAGAATTGCATGAAGATTGACTGCTAGGTAGGCCCACAGTTACCATGAAACAACTAGTGCAGTCGCAGTGAGTGAATCAAGATCTCAGAGGAGAAGGCATTTGAGTGTCGATTTGCTGAGGACCATTAACATCGAGCAGAGTGGCACTTGCACGCTATCCACCAAGCCACCCAACTTAATTAAGCTCCCCAGAGCAGAGAAGATTTCATTCTCACATTGCTCAGCTTTTTTACACTATAGGATTAATTCAAAACAAAATGAAAAAAGAACACTTCTTTTTTGAACAGAAAGTGTCCTTGCCTACATGCTTCACATCTGAAAGATTAAATATTTAGCTGAGTTTTAAAGACATTGCCTTCCCACAATGAAATCAGCAAAAATATATCTCAAACTTGGTCGGATCTGAAATAATGGAATAATAATACTAATAATGCCTGTTATGATTTTATAAACCTCTCTAAGGTCACCCCTCAGCCTCCAAACCTCCAGCAAAAACAGCCCCAGCCTGTTGAGTCTCTCCCAATAGCTCCAACTTTCCAACCCTATCAACATCCTTGTAAATCTTCTCTGAATCCTTTCAAGTTTAGCAACATCTTTTCTACGGCAGGAAGACCAGAATTTAATGCAATATTCCAAAAGTGGCCTCACCCAATGTCTTGTATAGCCATAACATAACCTCCCAAACTCCTATACTCAACGCACTGACCAATGAAAGTAAACGTGCCAAACACCTGTCTACTTGGGACTCCACTTTCAAGGAACTGTGCACCTGCACCCCAAGGGCTCTTTGTTTGGCAACACTCCCCAGGACCCTGGTATTAATTGTATAACCCCATCCTGGTTTGTCTTTCCAAAATGCAATATCTCACATTTAACTAAGTTAAACTCCACCTACTACGCCTTGGCTCATTAGCCCATCTGATCAAGGTCCCAATGTATTCTGAGGTCATTTTCTTTACTGTTCCCTCTACCACCAATTTTGGTGTCATTTCCATCTTAATAACCGTACCTCCTATGTTCACTTCCAAATCATTTATCTAAATGATGAAAAGCAGTGGCACACCTCTGGTCACAGCCCCTAGTCCAAACACAACCTTCAACCACCTCCTTCAGTCTCCTACCTTCATGCCAATTTTGTATCCAATTTGCAAGCTCCCCCTGGATTCCATGTGATCTATTCTTACAAACCAATCTACTATGCAGAACCTTATCAAACGCCTTGCTGAAATCCATATAGACAACAGCTACTGCTCTGTCTTCATCAATCTTCTTTGTCACCTCTTCAAAAATTAAGCTCAATCAAGTTTGTAAGACATGATTTCCCACACACAAAGCCATTTTGACTCTCCCTAATCAGTCTTTGCTTTTCCAAACGCACGTAAATCCCTCAGAATCCCCTCCAACAACTTATCCACTACTGATGTCAGGCTCACTGGTCTATAGTTCCCTGACTTTTCCTTACCATCTTTCTTAAATAATGGTGTCACAATAGCCACCCTCCAGGCTTCTGGTACCTCACCCATAGCTGTCGATGACATAAATATCTCAGCAAGAGGCTTAACAATCTCTTCCCTAGCTTCCCATGAAATTCTGGGATTCACCTGATTGGATCCTGGGGATGTATCTACCTTTATACATTTTAAGACCTCCAGCACCACCTCTTCTGTAATTTGGACACTTTTCAAGACACTATCTATTTCTGCAAGTTCCCTAGCTTACATGTTCTTCTCCGCAATAAATATTGTACTGATGCCAAATATTTGTTTAGTATCTCACCCATCTAGAACATAGAACATAGAACAGTACAGCACTGAACAGGCCCTTCAGCCCACGATGTTGTGCCGACCATTGATTCTCATGTATGCACCCTCAAACTTCTGTGACCATATGCATGTCCAGGAGTCTCTTAAATGTCCCCAATGACCTTGCCTCCACAACTGCTGCTGGCAACGCATTCCATTCTCTCACAACTCTCTGTGTAAAGAACCCGCCTCTGAAACCCCCTCTATACTTTCCTCCAACCAGCTTAAAACTATGACCCCTCGTGTTAGTCATTTCTGACCTGGGAAATAGTCTCTGGCTATCGACTCTATCTATGCCTCTCATTATCTTGTATACCTCAATTAGGTCTCCTCTTCTCCTCCTTTTCTCCAATGAAAAAAGTCCGAGCTCAGTTAACCTCTCTTCATAAGATAAGCCCTCCAGTCCAGGCAGCATCCTGGTAAACCTCCTCTGAACCCTCTCCAAAGCATCCACATCTTCCCTATAATAGGGCGACCAGAACTGGACGCAGTATTCCAAGTGCGGTCCAACCAAAGTTTTATAGAGCTGCAACAAGATCTCACGACTCAAACTCAATCCCCCTGTTAATGAAAGCCAAAACACCATATGCTTTCTTAACAACCCTGTCCAATTGGGTGGCCATTTTAAGGGATTTATGTACCTGCACACCAAGATCCCTCTGTTCCTCTACACTGCCAAGAATCCCATCCTTAATCCTATACTCAGCTTTCAAATTCAACCTTCCAAAATGCATCACCTCGCATTTATCCAGGTTGAACTCCATCTGCCACCTCTCAGCCCATCTCTGCATCCTGTCAATGTCCCGCTGCAGCCTACAACAGCCCTCTATACTGTCAATGACACCTCCAACCTTTGTGTCATCTGCAAACTTGCTGACCCATCCTTCAATCCCCTCATCCAAGTCATTAATAAAAATTACAAACAATAGAGGCCCAAGGACAGAGCCCTGTGGAACACCACTCACCACAGACTTCCAGGCAGAATATTTTCCTTCTGCTACCACTCGCTGTCTTCTGTTGGCCAGCCAATTCTGTATCCAGACAGCTATGTTCCCCTGAATCCCATTCCTCCTGACCTTCTGAATGAGCCTACCATGGGGAACCTTATCAAATGCCTTGCTGAAGTCCATATACACCACATCCACAGCTCGACCCTCATCAACTTTTCTAGTCACATCCTCAAAGAACTCGATAAGGTTTGTGAGGCATGACCTGCCCCTCACAAAGCCATGTTGACTGCATTTAATCAAGCCATGCTCTTCCAGATGGTCATAAATCCTATCCCTCAGAATCCTTTCTAACACCTTGCAGACGACAGACATGTGACTTACTGGTCTGTAATTGCCGGGGATTTCCCTATTTCCTTTCTTGAAGAGAGGAATTACATTTGCCTCTCTCCAGTCCTCAGGTACGACTCCAGTGGAGAGCGAGGATGAAAAGATCCTCGCAAGTGGCGAAGCAATCACATTTCTCGTTTCCCAAAGCAGCCAAGGACAAATCTGGTCCGGGCCTGGTGACTTGTCAATCTTAATGTTTGATAAAATTTTCACACATCAGCTTCCTCTATCTCTATCCATTTCAGCATGCACACCTGCTCTTCAAAGGTTTCGTTCACTACAAAGTTCGTTTCTTTTGTAAAGACAGAAGCAAAAAACTCATTTAGGGCTTCCCCTACCTCCTCAGACTCCACACCCAAGTTCCCTATGCTATCCCTGATCGGGCCTACTCTTTCTTTGACCATTCTCTTAGTCCTCACATAAGTGTAAATTGCCTTTGTGTTCTCCCTAATCCGTTCTGCCAAGCCTTTCTCGTGCCCCCTCCTGACCCCCTCAGACCATTTTTGAGCTCCTTCCTTGCCTGCCTGTAATCCTCTAGAGCTGAGCTTGACCCTAGCTTCCTCCATCTTATGTAGGCCACCTTTTTCCTTTTGACAAGAAGCTCCACCGCTCTCGTCATCCAAGGTTCCTTTATCTTACCACTTCTTGCCTGTCTCAGACGGACATATTTATTCATCACTTGCAACAACTGTTCCTTAAACAGTCTCCACATGTCTATAGTGCCTTTACCATGGAACAATTGCTCCCAATCCATGCTTCCTAACTCATGTCTAATCGCATCATAGTTTCCTCTTCCCCAATTAAATATCCTCCCATTTTGCCTAATCCTGTCCTTCTCCATAGCTATGTAGAATGTGAGGCAGTTGTGGTCACTATTTTCAAAATGCTCTCCCACCACAAGATCTGATACCTGCCCCGGCTCGTTTCCGAGCACCAAGTCTAGAATGGCCTCTCCCCTCATCGGCCTGTCAACGTACTGAGTTAGGAAACCCTCCTGAACACACCTTACAAAAACAGCTCCATTCAAATCTTCTGCTCGAAGGAGGTTCCAATCAATATTGGGAAAGTTAAAGTCCCCCATTACAACAACCCTACTACGTCCACACTTTTCCAAAATCTGCCGAGCTATGCTTTCTTCCAGCTCCCTGCTGCTATTGGGGGGCCTGTAGTAAACCCCTAACAAGGTGACTGCTCCCTTGCTGTACCTAATTTCCACCCATACTGACTCGGTAGGCAGATCTTCCTCGACAATGGAAGCTTCTGTTGCTGTGATACCCTCTCTGATTAGTAGTGCTACACCCCCTCCTCTTTTTCCCCCCCTCCCTATTTTTTTTAAATGCTCTAAACCCTGGAACATCCAGCAACCATTCCTGCCCCTGAGAAACCCATGTCTCTGTTATGGCCACAACATCAATAGCACCAGGTACTGATCCATGCTCTAAGTTCATCACTTTTATTCCTGATACTCCTTGCGTTAAAGCAAACACACTTTAACTGATACCTTGGTTCCTTCCCAGGAAAATCCTTCCCACTAGCTGGTCTACCTCTTGCTATTGCCTCATCTTCATCAACTCTCACCTCCGGTATACAGCTCAGGTTCCCACCCCCCTGCCATACTAGTTTAAACCCTCTCAAACTACTCGAGCAAACCTTCCACCCAGGACATTGGTCCCCTTCCAGTTCAGATGCAACCCGTCCTTCTTGTACAGGTCCCACCTTCCCCAGAAGGCATCCCAATTATCTACATATCTGAAGCCCTCCCTCCTACACCAGCTGCGCAGCCACGTGTTAAGCTGTGCCCTCTCCCTGTTCCTCGCCTCGCTATCCCGTGGCACCGGTAGTAAACTAGAGAACACTACTCTGTTCGTCCTGCTTTGCAGCTTCCATCCTAACTCCCTGAAATCACTTTTTATATCCTCGATCCTTTTCCTGGCTATATCATTAGTGCCAATATGTAACACGATTTCTGACTGTTCGCCCTCCCCTTTTAGAACCTTATACACCCGATCGGAGACATCCCGGACCCTGGCACCAGGGAGGCAACATGCCTTCCGGGAATCCCGATCCTGACCACAAACTCTCCTGTCGATTCCCCTAACTATCGAGTCCCCTACCACGAGTACTTTTCTATTCTGCCCCCTTCCCTTCTTTGCCACAGTGTCAGGCTCAGTGCCAGAGAACTGACTGCTATGGCTTTCCTCTAGTAGGTCATCCCCCCCAGCAGTATCCAAAACGGTATACTTATTGCTGAGGGGAATGTCCACAGGGGATCTCTGCACTGTCTGACTGTCCCCTTTCCTCCCCCTAACTGTAACCCATTTATCCTTGTCCTGAGCCTTAGGAGTGACCAACTCCCGGTAACTCCTCTCAATTACCCCTCTTGTGGTTCCACATACTCATGGTCTGGTTGATCTTTAAGGGGTCCTATTCTATCTCTAGTTACTCTTTTGCCCTTAGTATATTGTAGAATCTCTTTGGATTCTTCTTAACACTATTTGCCAAAGCTATCTCATGTCCACTCTTTGCACTCTTGATTTCCTTCTGAAATATACTCCTACTGCTCTTATACTTCTCTAGTGATTCTCTCAATCCTACTGTTTATCCCTGCCATGTGCCTCCTTCTTTTATTGACGAATGCCTCAACATCTCTAGTCATCCAGCATTCCCTACACCTACTAGCCTTTTCCTTCACACCAACTGAAACATACTGTCTCTGGACTCCTGCTAATTCATTTTTGAAGGCCTCCCACTTTCCAATCATCCCTTTCTTTGCGAAGAGCTTCCCCAACAGAGATATCCGAGATCTCAGTCATAGAATCTCTACAGTGAGGAAGCAGGCTATTAGGCCCATTGAACCCACACCCACCCTCTGAAGGGCATCCCCACCCAGACTTTCCCCCCAAATCCCTGTATTTCCCATGGTTAACCCAGCAACCTGTACACCCCTGGACAATTTAGCATGGCCAGTTCATGTAACCTTACATCTTTGGACTGTGGGAGGAAACCAGAGCACCCAGAGGAAACCCATGCAGACATAGGAGATTGTACAAACTCCACACAGACAGTCACCTGGGAATGGAATTGAACCCGGTACTCTGGTATTGTGAGGCAGCAGTGCTAACCACTGAGTCACTGTGCTACCTTACATCTCCTTACATATTTCCTTCTCAATTTCCCACTGACTGCAGTATTGGGGAGCCAATAGTACAATCACAAAAAGGTGATCATTCCTTTCCTATTTCTCAGTCCCATCCATATATCGTCACCGGACGTATTCCTAGGAATATCCTCCCTAAGTACAGCTGTAATGTTATTCTCAACCAAAAATGCCACTCCCCTTGCCTTCCTTTCTATCCTTCCTATAGCATCTAGTCCCAGGTTTGATTCCAGCCTCGGGTGACTGTCTGCGTGGAGTTTGCACGTTCTCCCCGTGTCTGCGTGGGTTTCCTCCAGATGCTACAGTTTCCTCCCACAGTCCAAAGATGTGCAAGTCAGGTGAATTGGCCATGCTAAATTGCCCATAGTGTTAGGTGCATTAGTCAGAGGGAAGTGGGTCTGGGTGGGTTACTCTTTGGAGGGTCAGTCTGGACTGGTTGGGCTGAAGGGCCTGTTTCCACACTGCAGGGAATCTAATCTAAAAATCATTAGGGCACATTTGGATTTTATGCAATAGTCAGTCATGAACATTGGTTGCTAACTATTGCTTAACAACTGAAAAAAAAGACATCATCCCAACGTAACAAAATTAAATTTGTTATGCCATAAGTGCATGCTGAAGTGGGAGGGTGCACAATGGAGCTGATTCTGATTAATTTCCTGCCATTGAAAATGTTACGAAGAGTTGGCAAAAAGATGCAAAACGATTTAGCCACAAAGTGCATATTTACAAATATATCATTGGTGAGTCCATGTGGCCTGTTTGAGTTCATCTAACCTATACCCTGGAACATTAAGCTGCCAGTCCTGCCCCTGCCTGAGCCATGTTTCTGTAATTGCTAGGATATCCCAGTCCCATGTTCCCAACCATGCCCTAAGTTCATCTGCCTTCCCTGTCATGCCTCTTGCATTGAAATAAATGCAGTTTAATTTATCAGTCCTACCTGGTTCTCTGTCATGCACGTTGCCTGCCTTGACTTTTCAACTTGCTCCCTTTATCTACTTGTCCTGATTTCTGATGTAAAAGAGAGAGTGCAGCACTCCCTTGGTACTGCAATGTTAGCTGAGATCACACACTGGGTCAGAATTGTACTGGGTCACCCCGAGCAACTATTGTGTTGGCGAGATGCAAATGGGAAGCCCACAATATCCGAACAATTTGAGTTTGTCCTGATGTTTCGTGATGTTTCTTCCGAATTTACCATGTGATGAGAACGACAGAGGACGTACCTCCCACTCCAATGAGGCATGACATTTATTTAGGTAGCTCAAATAAAAAATTAACTTGAATTAACACTGCTTCTGGGATATTCTGAACAGTGCAGAGATACAATGGGGACACGTATGGGATTTCCTCAGTTGCAATCTGTTGACATATCCAGAAGATGTTGAAGGAGTCCAGTGACTGTGTGCAAGGATATAAGATAATTAGATTCATAGTGGGCCATTCGGTCCATCAAATCTGCCATTCAAAGAGACCATGGCTAATCTGATAAGCCTCAGTTTCATTTTCCTGCTTTTTCCCCATAACCCTGAATTCCATGCGGATTAAAAATCTGTCTGAAGCTGCAGAGCAAGCACTGACTCTCCATTATTAGCTTCAGAGCCCTCAATGGATACCCCTGGAGGCGGGATGTCATTGACTGAAAAACTGATAAGCAAAGAGAAAATAGAATATGAATGCAAGTTAACAAAACAGACAGTCAACACTTCTACAGATATCTAAGAAGGAAGCATTTGGCTAAAACTAATGTGGATCAATTCAAGGCAGAGTCAGGAGAATTTATAAATGGGCACAGGAAAGTGGCAGAGAAGCTAAATGATTTCTATGTGTCTGTTTACACTGAAGGAGACACAAGAAATCTTCCAGAGCCAGACATGCAAGTGACTCGGGAGAACGAGGAGTTTAAGGAAACTTGGTTAATGAGACGATTCTGGAGGAATTAATGGGGCTGAAATTTCCTGAAGGTCGCTTCACCCCGAGTGTTGAAGGCAGTGGCTATTGTGTTTAGTTAATGCATTGGTGTTATCTTCCAAAATCCTACAGATTGGAAAGAGGCACATGTCACCCCATTTGGTATTTGGTTTGCTGGTCAGGTCTCTCAAAGTAATTTCAGGAATACAAGAAGATGGAGCGTTGGAGGCTGAGAGGTGACCTTATAGAGATTTACAAAATTATGAGGGGCATGGATAGGGTAAATAGACAAAGTCTTTTCCCTGGGGTTGGGGAGTACAGAACTAGAGGGCATAGGTTTAGGGTGAGAGGGGAAAGATATAAAAGAGACCTAAGGGGCAACTTTTTCACACAGAGGGTGGTACGTGTATGGAATGAGCTGCCAGAGGAAGTGGTGGAGGCTGGTACAATTGCAATATTTAAGAGGCATTTGGATGGGTTTATGAATAGGAAGGGTTTGGAGGGATATGGGCCGGGTGCTGGCAGGTGCGACTAGATTGGGTTGGGCTATCTGGTCGGCATGGACGGGTTGGACCGAAGGGTCTGTTTCCCTGCTGTACATCTCTATGACTCAATGTCTCTATGTATCACACGGACAACATCCTGACAGCAATCAAAAGAACCACTCATTTTTGTCTTTTACTACATGGCAACAGAATGCCTAGGAATTTGAGTATAATGGAAAGATGCTCACAGCAGTGATAGATTACTGGATTGAAGTAAAATATTTCATCAGAAGAGGTGATAACATCCTTGAAATAAATATTTGCAATCCACAGGATTCCTGACATTATGATAACTGTCTAAAATTTGCAATTGTAAATTTCTAGAGCGACAGAATAATTGGATTTGTTGAGAGAAGATGACAGAGGTTTCCTTAGGCTACAGTTTAGGGGGAGCGGGGTGTCTGAACTGCGAAGGTGTTACTGAAGAAGAAGAAGGATTTTCAAATATCCTCAGCCCTGCAGAATTAGATGAGCTTCATGTGAGCTACTTGTGTGGAATAAAGTTGCGAGTGTACGACAGGTTCTTCACTAATTTGACGGGGGTGGAGTGGGCACAGAGTGGATATAAAATCGGGACCAATCAGATGTGGGAGGAATACTAGGACAAAGCCAGCAGGTGGAGGAAGTGTGGGCATGATAAGGCACATGGGAGGACAGGAAAGCTAAACTGTATCTAATTTAATGCAATGACTGGTATGAACATAAGAGCATTGATCAGCCCCTGGGAACATGATACAGATGCAATCACTGAGACATGGTCAAAGGAAGGGCAGGATTGGCAGCTCCACATTCCCAGATCTGGAATCTTCAGGCATGATGGGGGTGAGAGGAGGTGTGATATAAGATATGCGGGGACTTGCATGATTGATAAAGGAAACCATCACAACAGTAATGGGGAGGACGCCTTAGACGAGTCTTCAAATGAGGCCATCTGGGTACAGCTCAGAAATAAATAACAGGATGATCACTTGGCTAGGATTATGCCACGGGCCTCCCAACAGTCAGAGGGAAACATAGAAGCTGATGTTCACACAGAGGTGTGAGAGGGATAGTGGTACAGTCATAGGGAATTTCAACTTTACTAACATTAACTGGGATCACCTTAGTGTGAAAGGATCAGACGCGGTGAAGTTTTTAAATTGCTTTTTGTGCCAGTATGTCGATAGTCTGACTAGAGATGGGACCTTTGCTCAGCCTAATCCTCGGGAATCAAGTGATTGAAAGGTCAGGGAGTGAGCATTTTGAGCGATAGTGACCATATCTCCGTGAGTTCACCAAACCATGATGGGGACGGTTTCATGTGGAAGCTGAACGCAAGGCCAATGTCAATAACAGGATCTGGCAAACGTAGACAGGGGGCAGTAACATGCAGGTAAATCTATGTTCAGAAAGTGGGAGGATTTTAAAAGTGACATAAGAGAGAGTTTAGGGCCAACATATTCGTCCATGACTGAAGGGGAAGAGCAGCAAGTCCAGGGAACCCTAGAACATTGAACATTCCAGCGCAGTACAGGCCCTTCAGCCTTTGTTGTTGCACCAATCTGTGAAACCAGTCTGAAGCCCATCTAACCTATACTGTTCCATTATGATCTATAATGACCATTTAAATGCCCTTAAAGTTGGTGAGTCTACTACTGGAGGCAGGGCATTCCACACCCCATTTACTCTTTGAGTAAAGAAACTACCTCTGACATTGAACAGTATCTATCACCCCGCAATTTAAAGCTATGTTCCTTTGTGCTAGCTATCACCATCTGAGGAAAAAGGCTGTCATTGTCTACCCAACTAACCCTCTGATTATCTTATATGTCTCTATTAAGTCATCTCTCAACCTTCTTCTCTCTAACAAAAACAGCCTCAAGTCCCTCGGCCTTTCCTTATAATGCCTTCCAAACCAGGCAACATCCTGATAAACCGCCTCTGAACCCTTTCCAATGCCTCCACGTCCTTCTTACAATGTGGCGACCAGAACTGTACACAATACTCCAAGTGCGGCCGCACCAGAATTTTGTACAGCTGCAGCATGACCTCATGGTTCTGAAAATCAATCCCACTACGAATAAAAGCTAACACACTATATGCCTTCTTAACAACCCTATCAAGCTGGATGGCAACTTTCAGGGATCTATGTACAAGGACACCAAGATCTCTCTGCTCATCTACACTACCAAGAATCTTACCATTAGCACTGTACTCTTTATTCCTGTTGCTCCTTCCAAAGTGAATCACCTCACACTTTTCCACATTAAACTCCATTTGCCACTGCTCAGCCCAGCTCTGCAGCTTATCCATGTCCCTTTGTAACCTGCAACATCATTCTTCACTGTCCACAACTCCACCAACCCTAGCGTCATCCGCAAATTTACTAACCCATCCTCCTAGGTTCTCATCCATATCATTTATAAAAATGACAAACTGCAGTGGTACCCAAAGCAGAGCCTTGCGGTACACCACTAGTAACTAGACTCCAGGATGAACATTTCCCATCAACCACCACCCTCTGTCTTCTTTTAGCTAGCCAATTTCTGATTTAATTCACTAAATAACCCTCAATCCCATGCCTCTGTATTTTCTGCAATAGCCTACCATAGGGAACTTTATCAAACACTTTAGTGAAATCCATATACACCAAATCAACATATTACCCTCATCCACCTGTTTGGTCACCTTCTCAAATAACTCAATAAAGGTTTGTGAGGCACGACCTATCCTTCACAAAACTGTGTTGGGTATCCCTAATCAAATTATTCCTTTCTAGATGATTATAAATCCTATCTCTTATAATCCTTTCCATCACTTTACCCACAACCGAAGTAAGGCTCACTGGTCTATAATTACTAGTGTTATCACTACCCTCCTTCTTGAACAAGGGAACAGCATTTGCTATCTTCCAGTCTTCTGGCATTGTTCCTGTAGACAATGACAGCATAAAGATCAAAGCCAAAGGCTCGGCAATCTCCTCCCTGGCTTCCCAGAGAATCCGAGGATAAATCCCATCCGGCCCAGGGGAATGATCTATTTTCACACTTTTCAAAATTGCTAACACCTCGCCCTTATGAACCTCAATCCCATCTCATCTAGTAGCCTGTATCTCAGTATTCTCCCTGAAAACATTGTCTTTTTCCTGTGTGAATACTGACAAAAAATATTAATTTAGCACCTCTAGTATCTCTTTGGACTCCATGCACAACTTCTCACTACTGTCCTTGACAGGCCCTAATCTACAGGCCCCTCTCTGAGGATGAAAGATCAGTCCTCAGCAGAGGCCTCACCTTCATTCCCCTATGCTCTCGGATTAATGAGTTCAACACGCGGCGTGACATCGAACAATTCTTCCGCCGCCTTCGCCTCCGTGCCTACTTCTTTAACCAAGACTCTCGCCCACCCTCTGACGACCCCTTCTCCCGCCTCCAACACACCCCATCCACCTGGACACCCCGTGCTGGCCTCCTACCTGCCCGCGACCTCTTCATAGCCAACTGCCGCCGCGATATTAACCGCCACCTGAACTCCCCCACCCCTCTCACCCACTCCAACCTCTCACCCTTGGAACGTGCAGCCCTCCACTCCCTCCGTTGCAACCCCAACCTCACTATCAAACCAGCTGACAAGGGAGGCGCGGCAGTAGTTTGGCGCACCGAACTCTACACCTCTGAGGCCAAACGCCAGCTCGCAGATACCTCCTCCTCCTGCCCCCTTGACCATGACCCCACCCCCCCACCACCAAACCATCATCTCCCAGACCATCCATAACCTCATCACCTCAGGGGACCTCCCATCCACCGCCTCCAACCTCATAGTCCCACAACCCCGCACCGCCCGCTTCTACCTCCTGCCCAAAATCCACAAACCTGACTGCCCCGGCCGACCCATTGTCTCAGCCTGCTCCTGCCCCACCAAACTCATCTCCGCGTACCTCGACACGGTCCTGTCCCCCTTAGTCCAAGAACTCCCCACCTACGTTCGGGACACCACCCATGCTCTCCACCTGCTCCATGATTTTCGCTTCCCCGGTCCCCAGCGCCTTATTTTCATCATGGACATCCAGTCCCTGTACACCTCCATCCCCCATCACGAAGGACTCAAAGCCCTCCGCTTCTTCCTTTCCCGCCGTACCGACCAGTACCCTTCCACTGACACCCTCCTTCGACTGACTAAACTGGTCCTCACCCTAAACAACTTCTCTTTCCAATCCTCCCACTTCCTCCAAACGAAAGGAGTAGCCATGGGCACCCGCATGGGCCCCAGCTATGCCTGCCTCTTCGTAGGATATGTGGAACAGTCCATCTTCCGCAACTACACTGGCCCCACCCCCCACCTTTTCCTCCGCTACATCGATGACTGTATCGGCGCTGCCTCGTGCTCCCACGAGGAGGTTGAACAGTTCATCCACTTCACCAACACCTTCCACCCCGACCTCAAATTCACCTGGACAGTCTCAGATTCCTCCCTCCCCTTCCTCGACCTTTCTATTTCTATCTCAGGTGACCGAATCAACACTGACATCTACTACAAACCGACCGACTCCCACAGCTACCTGGACTACACCTTCTCCCATCCTGCCCCCTGTAAAAACGCCATCCCATTCTCCCAATTCTATCGACTCCGCCGCATCTGCTCACAGGAGGACCAGTTCCAAAAACGTACAACCCAGATGGCCTCCTTCTTCAAAGACCGCAATTTCCCCCCCAACGTGGTCGACGATGCCCTCCACCGTATCTCTTCCACTTCCCGCTCCTCCGCCCTTGAGCCCCGCCCCTCCAACCGCCACCAGGACAGAACCCCACTGGTCCTCACCTACCACCCCACCAATCTCCATGTTCAGCGCATCATCCGCCGTCATTTCCGCCACCTCCAAACGGACCCCACCACCAAGGATATATTTCCCTCCCCTCCCCTATCAGCATTCCGTAAAGACCACTCCCTCCGTGACTCCCTCGTCAGGTCCACACCCCCCACCAACCCAACCTCCACTCCCGGCACCTTCCCCTGCAACCGCAGGAGGTGCAAGACTTGTGCCCACACCTCCCCCCTCACCTCCCTCCAAGGCCCCAAAGGAAACTTCCATATCCGCCACAGATTCACCTGCACCTCCACACACATCATCTATTGCATCCTCTGCACCCGATGTGGCCTCCTCTATATTGGGGAGACAGGCCGGCTACTTGCGGAGCGTTTCAGAGAACACCTCTGGGACACCCGGACCAACCAACCCAACCACCCTGTGGCTCAACATTTCAATTCCCCCTCCCACTCCACCAAGGATATGCAGGTCTTTGGACTCCTCCATCGCCAGACCACAACAAAACGACGGTTGGAGGAAGAGCGCCTCATCTTCCGCCTAGGAACACTCCAACCACAAGGGATGAACTCGGATTTCACCAGTTTCCTCATTTCCCCTCCCCTCACCTTGTCTCAGTCTAATTCATCGAATTCAGCACCGCCTTCCTAACCTCCGACCTCTCCACCCCCACCCCAGTCTGACCTATCACCCTCACCTTGACCTCTTTCCACCTATCACATTTCCAACGCCCCTCCCCCAAGTCCCTCCTCCCTACCTTTTATCTTAGCCTGCTGGACAAACTTTCCTCATTCCTGAAGAAGGGCTTATGCCCGAAACGTCGATTCTCCTGTTCCCTGGATGCTGCCTGACCTGCTGCGCTTTTCCAGCAACACATTTTCAGCCCTAATCTACTCTAGTCATTCTTTTATTCCTGACATACCTATAGAAAGCTTTAGGGTTTTCTTTGATCCTACCTGCCACTGATTTCTCAGGTCCCCTCCTGGCTCTTCTAAGCTCTCTCTTTAGGTCCTTCCTGTTAACAAGGGATTGAGAATTTGATCAAGAAATCAAAGGAGCTATATATTAGTACAGACCATTAGAAACTAGGATGTCTTCAGGTGTAGAGGAGTGTTGGGGAATGCTTAAAAAAGAAATTAGGAAGACATAGAGGGGCTATGAAATACCTTGAGCAGTAAGGAAAAGTCCAAGGCATGTTACAGTACATTAAGCTTCCTCATTTCCCCTTCCCCCCCATTATCCCAGTCCCAAGCCTTCAACTCAGCCCCGCCCTCCGGACCCATCCATCACTCCTCCCTCTGACCTATCACCTTCTCCTTCACCTTCATCCACCTATCGCTTTCCCGGTTACCTTCCCCCCCGAACTCCACCCCAGTCCCATTTATCTCTCAGCCCTGACCCACAAGCCTCATTTCTGATGAAGGGCTTATGCCTGAAACGTCAATTCTCCTGTTCCTCAGATGCTGCCTGACCTGCTGTGCTTTTCCAGCACCACAACTCTCGACTCTGATCTCCAGCATCTGCAGGCCGCACTTTCTCCTGTAGTATGTCAAGGGCATGAAAATTACCTGGGAAAAGGTAGGACCTAATAAAGACCAAAGGGGCAATCTTTGCATGGAACCAGAGCTCATTGTTGAGGTCTTCAAAGAATATTTCCCATCGGTAAGCACGAAAGAGGAAACTATTGTAGTTGAAGATTTCAGCAAGGATACTGAGGCTCTAGAGCATGTTAAGATTAATGAGGTGGAGGTATCAGATGCTTTTTTGGGCATAATGGTGCTTAAATTCCTAGGTCCTGATGAGGCTGCTATGGGAGACAAGAGAGGAGATTGCTGGTGGAGATATTTAATATCTCACTGACCACAGTGAAGTGTCAGATGACTGGAGGATAATTGATATATTTCCTTTGTTCATGAAGGGCAGCAGGGATAGGCCAGGTAATTATAGACCAGTTGGTCTAATGTCAGCAATAGGGAAATTATTGAAAAAAGTTCTTAAGGATTAATTGATACTTGGACAAACAGGGATTGATCAGGAATGTATAGTCAAGACAAACATACTAGAGGGAGATCCTTTCTGGCTAATTTAACCGAGTGTTTTGTAAAGGGGACTAATGATATTGATAGTGCAGTTGATGTGGTCTCCATGGACTTCAGTAAGGCCCCAATGGAAGTCCCACATGGAAGGCTGGCCCCAAAGCTTCGAGCCCATGGGATTCAAGTCAAATGAGCAAACTGGATCCAAACTTGGCTTGTAAATAGGAGGCAAAGGGTGATGGTGGAGGATTATCTTTGCAAACAGTGTTGCTTCTCTTGCTATTTGTATGTATATTGATGTCTTGAATGCGCAAATAAAGTTATAATTAGTAGGTTTGCAGATAACATGAAGATTGATGGTGTTGTTGATAGTGAGGAGGATGGTCTCAGGCTACAGTCATAGATTCATAGAGATGTACAACATGGAAACAGACCCTTTGGCCCAACCTGTCCATGCTGACCAGATATCCCAACCCAATCTAGTCCCACCTGCCAGCACTCGGCCCATATCCCTCCAAACTCTTCCTATTCATATACCCATCCAGATGCCTTTTAAACGTTACAATTGTACCAGCCTCCACCACTTCCTGTGGCAACTCATTCCATACACACTCCACCCTCTGCGTGAAAAAGTTGTCCCTTAGGTCTCTTTTATATCTTTCCCTTCTCACCCTAAACCTATGCCCTCTAGTTCTGGACTCCCCCACCCCAGGGAAAAGACTTTGTCTATTTATCCTATCCATACCCATCATTATTTTATAAACCTCTACAAGGTCACCCCTCAGCCTCCGGCACTCCAGGGAAAACAGCCCTAGCCTATTCAACCTCTTCCTATAGCTCAAATCCTCAAATCCTCCAATCATTTACAAGTTTTACAACATCTTTCCGATAGGAAGGAGACCAGAATTGCACGCAATGTTCCAACAGTAGCCAAACCAATGTCCTGTACAGCCGCAACATGACCTCCCAACTCCTGTACTCAATACTCTGACCAGTAAAGGAAAGCATACCAAACGCCTTCTTCACTACCCTACTTACCTGCGACTCCACTTTCAAGGAGCTCTGAACCTGCACTCCAAGGTCTCTTTGTTCAGCAACACTCCCTTACCTTAAGTATAAATCCTGCTAAGATTTGCTTTCCCAAAATGCAGCATCTCACATTTATCTGAATTAAACTTCATCTGACACTTCTCAGCCCATTAGCTCATCTGGTCAAGATCCTGTTGTAATCTGAGGTAACCTTCTTCGCTGTCCACTACGCCTCCAATTTTGGTGTCATCTACAAACTTACTAACTGTACCTCCTATACTCACATCCAAATCATTTATATAAATGATGAAAAGTAGCAGACCCAGCACCAACCCTCATGGCACTCCACTGGTCACAGGCCTCCAGTCTGAAAAACAACCCTCCACCACCCCCTTCTGTCTTCTACCTTTGAGTCAGTTCTGTATCCAAATGGCTAGTTCTCCCTGTATTCCATGAGATCTAGCCTTGCTAACCATTCTCCCATGGGGAACCTTGTCGAACGCCTTACTGAAGTCCATATAGATCACATCTACTGCTCTGCCTTCATCAGTCCTTGCCTTTCCAAATACATGTACATCCTGTCCCTCAGGATTCCCTCCAACAACTTGCCCACCACTGACATCAGGCTCACCGGTCTATAGTTCCCTGGCTTGTCCTTACCACTTTTCTTAAACAGTGGCACCACATTTGCCAACCTCCAGTCTTCCAGCACCTCACCTGTGACTATCGATGATACAAATATCTCAGCAAGTGGCCCAGCAATCACTTCCCTAGCTTTCCACAGAGTTCTAGGATATACCTTAGATTAGATTACTTACAGTGTGGAAACAGGCCCTTTGGCCCAACAAGTCCGCACCGACCCGCCGAAGCGTATACCACCCAGACCCATACTCCTACATTTACCCCTTCACCTAACACTACGGGCAATTTAGCATGGCCAATTCACCTGACCTGTACATCTTTGGACTGTGGGAGGAAACCGGAGCACCCGGAGGAAACCCACGCAGACACGGGGAGAACGTGCAAACTCCACACAGAGAGTCGCCTGAGGCGGGAGTTGAGCCCGGGTCTCTGGCGCTGTGAGGCACCAGTGCTAACCACTGTGCCACCGTGCCACCTGATCACGTCCTGGGGATTTATCACCTTTTATGCGTTTCAAGACATCCAGCACTCCCTCCTCAGCAATATGACATTTTTCCAGGTGTCATCATCTATTTCCCTACATTCTATATCTTCCATGTCCTTTTCCACAGTAAATACTGATGCAAAATACTCGTTTAGTATCTCCCCAATCTCCTGCAGCTCCACACAAAGGCCGCCTTGCTGATCATTGATGTTGATCAGCTGATAAATTGGGCAGATGGAATTTAATTCCGATAAGTGCAAGGTCACCATTTTTGGGAGGTCTATTAAGAGAATGATTTACACTATGAATGGCAGATCTTAGGAATAATGGGGAACAAAGGGAACTCAGTGTACAAATCCACAGATCCTTGAAGGTTATTGAACATGGGGGGGAAAGACATCTTGTTGCAACTTTAGAGAATATTAGTTAGGCCACAGATGAAATACTGTATACAATTACAGTCACCACAGTATTGGAAGGATGATATTATACTGGAAAGGGTGCAGAGGAGTTTCCCAAGACGTTGCCTTGGATGGAAAGTCTTAATTATAAGGAGAGATTGGATGGGCTGGGTTTGTTTTTTCTTTGGAGCAGAGGAGATGGAGGGGGAATCTGACTGAGGTATTTAAAACTACGAGTGGCATTGATGCAGTAGATTGTGAGAATCTTCTCCCCATGACAGATATGTGAGCATAGGCTTAAGGTGAGATGTATGGGTGGCACGGTGGCTCAGAGGTTAGCACTGCTGCCTCACAGCACCAGGGATCGGGTTTGATTCCAGCCTCGGGCAACTGTCTGTATAGAGTTTGCACCTTCTCCCCGTGTCTGCGTGTTGTGTGATTGTTAACATCAAGTAACATCTGAGTGAGCCTTTAAAATGCCTAGGCACAGAAGGCTGCAGGTAAATGGGATTAGTGTAGGTTGGTGTTGACATAATGGGCCAAATGGCCTGTTCCTATGCTGCATGGCTCTATGACAGATTCCTACCCCTTCCAAATACACTGGTCAAAGACGCAGTGAAAGTGTGAGAAAAAGAGAAAACTTACCAAATTAAACAAATGAACCACTATGATAGTTATTATCAGAACATTATCAGATCTTCAACCAGGAAAAACAGGTTTGAGCAGAGATTGATCAGATTTGGAGAAATTCTGGAGAAATCACCACACCCAAGAGCTTACATAGCCCAGACAGGACAGGATATAGTAAAATGAAACTGAAGCTCTTTCAATGTAACTGAGCAAAACCAGAGTCAGAGTGAATCACAGAATCCTTACAGTGTGGAAGTAGGCCATTCAGCCCATCAAGTCCACATCACCCTTCTGATGAGCATCTCATCCGGACCTATCCCTGTAACCTGGCATTTCCCATGGCTAATCAACCTAGCCTGCACATCCCTGGGCTCTATGAGCAATTTAGCATGGTCAATCCACCCAGCCTGTACATCTTTGGACTGCGGGAGGAAACCAGAGGGTCCAGAGGAAGACATGGGGAGAATGTACAAACTCCACACAGACAACCACCCAAGGCTGGGAATCGAACCCCGGACCCCGGGCACTGTGAGCCACCATGCTGCCGGCTGTGCTTGTAATTAGCAGAAATAAGACAATGAAGCAGATAATCCCAAATGACCTCCAAGTTTGAATTCTGTTCACGTGCGTTCAAAAGGCCAACAGCAGGTTAAAAGTGCCTTCTCGCTCCCAATAGGAGGAGATCGAGGCCCAGTAGTCTAGTAAAGGAACCTTGGCACTTTTTGGCATAAGGGAAAGTGAGAGACGTGAGGGAGGGAGAAACCTAGCCAGGGAGTAACCATGACTATGTCCCACAAGGGGTAAATTGTAATTGTCTGTGATATCACTGGAGGGAATAATATACACTCGCGATGTGAGAGTCTAAGAGAAAGTAGCCTGACAAGAAGCTATTTTGAATATTACTGAAACAGTGGGAAATTGCAGAGGCCAGAGACTCAGTAAGATCCAGATGCCCTCAGGTGTGAATCACAGAAGGCTTGTACGGCAAGTATTGAGGAAAATGAATCAAACGTTATAATTTATTGTGAGGGGAATGGAATACAAAGTAGGAAGACTATGCAAAAAGAACCAAATAACAGTCGATGCTGAAAATCAGAAACAGAAGCAGAAATTGTTGGATAAATTCAGCAGGTCTGGTAGCATCTGCGGAGAAAATGCAGACCTAACATTTTGAGTCATTATAGAATCCCTACACTGTAGAAACAGGCCCTTCAGCCCAACAAGTCCACACTGATCCTCTGAAGAGTATCCCATCCAAACCCATTCCCCCTAACCTACACATCCCTGAGCTCTATGGGCAATTTAGCATGTCCAATCCACCTGACCTGCACATCTTTGGGCTGTGGGAGGAAACCGGAGCACCCGGAGGAAACCCACGCAGACACTGGGAGAATGTGGATCAGTGGTGCTGGAAGAGCACAGCAATTCAGGCAGCATCCGAGGACAGGCAAAATCGACGTTTCGGGCAAAAGCCCTTCATCAGGCCCGAAACGTCGATTTTGCCTGTCCTCGGATGCTGCCTGAATTGCTGTGCTCTTCCAGCACCACTGATCCAGAATCTGGTTTCCAGCATCTGCAGTCATTGTTTTTACCCCACTGGGAGAATGTGCAAACTCCACACAGACAGCCTTCCGAGGCTGGAATCAAACCCGGATTCCTGGTGCTGTGTGGCAGCAGTGCTAACCACTGAGCCACCGTGCTGCCCAAGACCAGTGACCTTTCATCAGAGCAGCTGCTTTAGTTATACACCTATTCCTCATTATCTGTGAAAGAACGGGGAATGGATCATCCGTGGATTACATCAAAAGGTGGATAGTGTTAGAATAGGAATGACCCAGCTATCCTGACAGCCAGTGGAGGAAAACAATCAGGTCTGAGGCTGAACTCATGAGGATGCAGCAACTCGGGCCACAGATGCACATACAACAAGGATCAAGTGAATAGGGCCACATCTGGCATGAGACCACATCTGGAGCATTCTGCACTGGATTGGTCTCTGCACTTAAGGTGTTATGAACTAGACCAGAATCCCCTCAAGGCATTTTAAGAAAGTAGCCTAGGCTCTAACGTTTTATTATTTCAAAGGCAGATGCAAAGTGAATGTTCCAGGTGTGGTGTAGCTGGTCAAACCACTCAGCTTTAAGCAAAACAGAATGTATTTAAACACTACGGTTTAAACACGAACAAAAGAAAACAGCATTTACAGTAACTTAACTCCTGGAAAGCTTAACCGAATACTCAATACAGTAACTTAACTAATTAACTGTGCCAATATAGTAACATCCCATAAACACACCCCTTGGCCAAAAGATACATTCAAACACAGATTCTTACAGGCAGGGGGGAACAACATCCAGCGAGCTTTCTGAGAGTCAGTTAGGTAACATTTACTGAAGCCTGCAACCCTGACAGACTCAAAACATCCTGTGACTGCTACAGCTAAAAAAAACTAGAAAACCAGGACTGGGAAAACTGGGCACTCCCCTTCCACTGCTAAACTGCTTCGAAAAAAACTAGACACTTCGGCACCTCTGCCTTTACAACCTCTTTTCAAAAAAACGCCCAGGACAAAGTAACCTTTTTATAGTAACAGTATTGTCACAAGGTAAGGATGTCAATGTATCCGAGCAGTTCAGAGAAAGGTTACTAGACCAATAGCTGGAATTGGTGGGTTGTTTTAAATGGAAAGGTTGAACATGTTAGACTTGTAATTACTAAGTTTGGAAGGGTCAAAGGTGACTTGATTCGAACATGAGAGATCCTGGGGGATTCAGGAGTGTGGGTGCTGGAAAAGCACAGCAGGTCAGGCAGCATCTGAGGAGCAGGAGAATCAATATTTCGGGCATAAGCCCTTCATGATTCCTGATGAAGGGCATCTGCCTCAAACGTTGATTCTCCTGCTCCTCGGATGCTGCCTGACCTGCTGTGCTTTTCCAGCACCACACTCTCGACTCTGATCTCCAGCATCTGCAGTCGTCGCTTTCTCCTAAGATCCTGAGGGAGCTGAACTGAGTGGATATGGAGAGGATATTCCCTCTGATTTAAGACTGAGAGGAGGAGGAATTTCATCTCACACAGGGTTGTGAATCTTTCAACCTCACAGAGGTGGGGCAGCTACCTTGTGTATATTTAAGGCTGAGATCGATAGATTCTTGATTAGCAGGAGAAACCAAGAGTAACAGGAAAAGGGCAGGAAAGTGGACATTAGGAATGTCGGAACAGGATCGAGGGGCTGAACAGCCTACTCCACGGTGGTCACTCATAATCTTCTGTCAGAAGGTAACGTTACGGAAGGTTTGGAACCCTCTCCCTTAAAAGGCAGTGGCAGTAGATTCTTTGAATATCTTAAAGATGAGAAAGATAGATTCTTAGTGAGCAAGGGATGAAAAATAACCTGGGGTAAGGAGGAATGGGAGTTGGAGGTTACAGTCAGATCAGCCAGGATCCTATCAAAGAGCTGAGTAGTCTTGAGCAGCCAGATGGTCAATTCTTGCTCCTAACTGTCAGGTCCGTGTATAAGGGAATGTTACCCTAATATTAAATATGTTACAATAAAGTTTGTGGTTTTCAGATAGCAATCTTGGAGAATGATCAAAATTACTTTTCACTTGAATGGCGGAGGCTGAAGGATGTCCTGACAAAAGTTTACAAAATTACAAGAGACAATGATAGAATGGATAGGTGGAGTCTTTCTCCTAGGGTAGAGTGCCAATGACCAGGGGACATAGACTGAAAATAAGAGGGGGTAAGTTGAAAGGAGATATGAAAGGCCAATTTCTTTTACACAGAGGGTGGTAAGTGCCTGAGGAGGTGTTGGAGACAGATACAATAACAAAGTTCAGAGACATCTTGACAGATATATGAATAGGCAGGGATGTGGACTACATAGAGGCAAAGGGTTTTTATTTTAGAAAGGCATTATGTGTTGGCAGAAATTTGGTAGGCCCAAGGGGCCTGTTCCTTTGTTCCTTATACAGCAAACCTAATGATACAAGAAGTTGGGCTGGCAATTGTTTAACAGGGCAGCAGGGCATGTGGGACCAGCAACCTTCAAACACACACCAGTACCTACCACTGAGTCAGCTAGATGAAAGGAGGAGCCTTTGGGAAAACCAGCTGAGTTGGCAACTTGTGCGGAAAATTCTGAGAGCCCCTCTCCCCCCCTTCACTGCAGTGGCAATGGTGGGCCCTGTCACTGTTTGGGGTGGGACAGCGAGGGCACCTCCAACATAAAATATCCCCCAAAGATGTCTTCATCTTTTACTCTAAAACTGGAAGGGGATGATGGACCTGGCTCACTGTAGCTACAGCTGTGTCCCATACAACCTGCAGAGGCCTCAACGGCACCATCTGACCCCACTCCCTAACAACTGCCATCAAGCCAGCCGTGGGTAATCTCTGATTCGATCCCTGTACCAGGTGGGGTTCTCAGCTTACTACAGCGGGGTATGTAGATATTCAAGTTGTCCACCATCCTCCCACCTCCAGTGAGATCAACTGACAGAGGAACCCTGCCAAGCCACCTCCTCAGGCACAAAGCCACCATGAACTGTGCAGGGTGAATTAGCCATGGGAAATGCAGGGTTACAGGGATTGAGTGGGGGAGTGAGTCTGGGTGGGAGGCTCCATGGACGGTCATTGTGGACTCGATGGGCCGACTGGCCAGTTTGCACATTGTAGGGATTCTATGATTCTGTGATTCTATGAGGGTTATTAAGATTTTGCCCATAACATCACTATGGTACAAAAGGATGCCCTCAACCTATCAAGTCCAACTGTATAGAACCACCCAATCTTTTCCATTTGTTAGGAACATTGCTATTATCACGCAGATTCATCTTCCTGAAGCAACCATCTGATTTCCTTAAAATCATTTACTGTCTTGTAGGCAATGAGTTCCAGGCCAGTGTAATTTACCCACTTTTGTGTACAGAATGTGTATTTACAAAGTCCAAGAAACATATATTTTGTTTACCATTCTTTCAATATGCCTTGTCATCTTCAAAGGTCAACGTACATGAACTTTGAGTTCCCATTGTCTCTGAACATGTCCCATAAATGCACCATTAAGTCTGTATTACCTCTCCCTGTCCTTTCTATCATAGTTCACCACCTCACACAGGTCTGCATTAACTCCTGTCTGCCCACTCTGTCAGCATTTCTATGTCCTCTTGCAGGCAATTTGTATCTTCCTCATCCTCACTGTTGCTACGTTTAGTATCATCAGCAAGATTTGAAATTTTACTCTGTTTTCCAATATCGAATTCATCTGTATCCATCAAAATGGCAGTGGTCTCAGCAATACCCCTTGGGAAGGGCACTGTCTCCTCCCCTCTAGAATCTCAACAGTGTGATAACAGGCCATTTAGCCATCAATTTCACAACCAACTCACTGAAGAGCATCCCACCCATGCCCACCATAAAAACCTGCATTTACCATGGATAACTCACCTAGCCTGCAAACCCTGGACAATTTGCCATAGCTAATTCACCTAAGCATCTTTAGACTGTGGGAGCAAGCCAGAGCAGCTCGAAGAAACCCACACAGACACAGGGAGAATGCTAACTCCACACAGACAGACACCCAAGGCTGGGATTGAACCCAGGTCCCAAGCAATGTGAAGCAGCACATTGATTAGCTAACCATTGAGCTAATCTGGAAGATAACCAATTACCACACCTCACTATTCACTGATCTCAAGCCCATCTTTTTATCCAAGCTGACATTGACTTTTGATTCCATGAGCCTCCATTTCTGTTAAACAGCGACAATGTGATATTTTTCTTGAAAACTTTCTTAAAATCTATATCGACACCATCCACTACACCCCCACTCATCAGTCATCTCCGTTACTTCATCAAAGATTCAGTAAGGTCAGCCAAACTGGGGTCAAGCTTTCTGATAAATCCATGCTGGCTGTCCTTAATTTACACAAACCTGTCCAAGTGCCTGTTAAATACCTACCCTAATTATTATTTCTAAAACCTCAGTCACAAAGTGTAGGAACAAAGTGTGTGGGCTATGTTTTACAAAAGAAACACACAGTTTTCGCCAAAATTCATAAGTGTTCACATGCAATTTTATGTTGCTCAGTTCATTATGTATGCACCACACCTTCATGGTGCCCCACTCTCATTATCTTGCCCTCACCAGTACCAGAGCTATTTGCTACTGCCTGGACTTTCTGAGATCTCAACCCCAGCTGTGCAGCAGGTCTGAGCTGTCAGTCAGAGGCGACCCTTCACAGTCCAAGGCATAGCTGACAGAGGCACATTGACAACCAGCTTCACTGGCAGGGACCTGGAGGTTCTGGTGGATGGCTTGGTGTGGAGGAGACCCTTTCCTCAGGACCACCACAGGAGATCATGGCACTAAAACCTGCCAGCTGTTCCAAAGTTGTCACCGGGGTCAAAACACTGCCACGGTCTGGCAGGATGCCCAGCATTACATCAAGAAGATTAAAGTTCTCCACAGGGATAAGTGCAATCGTCTCCTTCCTGTTATCTCACACTCACTCTGTCTCTGCAACTGCACCCTCCTTCCACTTAGGCCAACAGCCTTCCACTGTTACACAAGCATCTTTCCTCACTCATTCTCACCCAGCCCAACTAAAAGCAAAACTAAAATAAAAGCAAAATATTGCAAATGCTGGAAATCTTAAGCTTTCCTAACGATGCCCTGAAGAATCAGTCTTAAACTGTTAACCCTACTTCCCTCTTAGCAGGTGTTACCAGACCAGCTAAGTTTCTCCAACATTCTCTGTTCCCCACGTTACCAGGCGAGCATGCCCCCTGTACTGCCCAGTCTCTCAGTTGGGGCATTTTACCAACTTTGCCCCACCTACATCACTGCTGTGCCAGCCACTTTCATCTCCCTTTGTCTCATTTCAGGAGAAAAGGGTCAACACTAGGATGGAGAAAGCAAGTCAGCCCGTGGTGTGCCTAACATCCACCTTCTCAGTCCCTATCAGCAGAGAACCCTTGCCTTAGAGGGAGAAGATTGTGACCACTCATGTGGTGATGCTGTGAACTCCATCTCTCAGCAACCAATTAAGATGTGTAGTCACACATTGCACTGCTCTCCCGTCATTGCTACTAGCCTCTGTAGAGGAGGATGTTACATTGCGGAGCTGCTGGACATCATGAGATGGTGATCTGGACAGAGTATAATGCCACTCTGTCATCCACACCGCATCGCGCTGAAGAAAAACAACTGAAGATCTTCTGTATCTTCACCGCATCAGGAGGGCACCTGTAGCTGAACAGCTATATCCTAAGTCAGTTGCAGGTGTGATATGAGGCTGGTGGGAGTATGAAGCCAACCTCAGGGAACAAGGGGGAAAGGGCAGTCACTGGTGCGCTGAGATATCGGGGTCTGCTGTGCAGGATGGAGGTCCGTAGGAGCAGGTGGTAAGCTCCAGGTACCCACTCTGAGACTCATTTCAGGAACTCTCACTCTCTAGTTTGGGCACATGGGCGAAGGATAAATCAATGAAGCGAGGTCAGGCACTAATGGAACAGTATAGGTTAGATGGACATCAGGTTATTTTCACAGGTTGGCGCAACATCGAGGGCCAAAGGGCCTGTACTGCACTGTAATGTTCTATGTTGCATGAGAGTGGAATGCATGCAAATTGGTCTCTTTCCACTCACAAGTGAAATTCACCTCTCATTCTTCCAATGTTGGTCGGAAAATCCGACCATTTTTCCAAAACATCAAGAAATCTCATTTTTCTGATCTTGCCATATATTCTGATCTGAATTTACTGCTCTGCACAATGGTGTGGGGCGTGGAAAAATTTAGCCCAATGACCCTGTTAACGTTCAGTGAGTAAGGGAGTGACTGACTCCCTCTCAGTGTTCAGTATCAGTGACACAGTGTCTGACACTCAATAGTAACAGTGGGACAACCATTAATTACTCATAAACTGGACTTCATCCAATTCTGTTTACTAACTTGCAACAAATTGTGTTCAACTATTTTCCCTGTGCGTGTTAATGCTCATTGGCTGTAACACACCAAAATTACAACTCTAATTCTTCTATTTCAAGTCTCACACAGCCTTGCTGATTCCTTTTTCATTAATCAGCAACTTACCCTATAATTTTGCTCTCTGATACGTGTCTGATTTTAATGGTTTCACCATTAAAGACTATTCCTATGGTATTGGCTGCCTGGACTCTACATTTACGAATTCCCTCCTCCATACCACCTCTCAAAGGGGGCTTTGACTATCCCTTGTCCACTTGTCCTATTACCTACACTTTATATATCTTAGCTTCAATTTCTCTTTAAAAGTACCTGGGTACCTTTTATTGGTTAAAAGATGCTGTATAAATGCAAGTTGTTGTTGCACCAGAGTGACTGACTCTCAGCTGATTATGCTATGGCTCATCTGATGGTTAATTTAGGCCTCAGCGAGTCAGCCCACCATTTTTCAATAAGAAAATTCACAAATTGAAGTGTTAAATATGAAATTTGCCCCAATGAACAATTTCACCTGCAATTACTTGCAGATATGATCTCGGTAAGCAGGTCATTTTCTAATCATTCTGCCTTTTCTCACTGAAGGTTGTTTAAACAACACTTCACAAGCATTCCTTCCTCAGTCAGTCAGATCAGCCACTTCATGAGGTCACCTTGTCTGTGTACTTTCCTGATGCTTGAGTAGGCAAGGAGAGATCACATTCCTCAGTCTGTGCAGCCTTGACTCATCACTGTGCCCACACTCGCTGTCTACACTGGAGAATGTACCTCTGCATTTATACCTAGCCTTTCTACTTTCTTAATTGAGAGAGTTTTGCTCTGTATCTGACCCTCTCACTGTCTGCTCTGAGAGGATGTTGCTCTGTATCTGACCCTCTCACTGTCTGCTCTGAGAGGATGTTGCTCTGTATCTGACCCTCTCACTGTCTGCTCTGAGAGGATGTTGCTCTGTATCTGACCCTCTCACTGTCTGCTCTGAGAGGATGTTGCTCTGTATCTGACCCTCTCACTGTCTGCTCTGAGAGAATGTTGCTCTGTATCTGACCCTCTCACTGTCTGCTCTGAGAGGATGTTGCTCTGTATCTGACCCTCTCACTGTCTGCTCTGAGAGAATGTTGCTCTGTATCTGACCCTCTCACTGTCTGCTCTGAGAGGATGTTGCTCTGTATCTGACCCTCTCACTGTCTGCTCTGAGAGAATGTTGCTCTGTATCTGACCCTCTCACTGTCTGCTCTGAGAGAATGTTGCTCTGTATCTGACCCTCTCACTGTCTGCTCTGAGAGAATGTTGCTCTGTATCTGACTCTCTCACTGTCTGCTCTGAGAGGATGTTGCTCTGTATCTGACCCTCTCACTGTCTGCTCTGAGAGGATGTTGCTCTGTATCTGACCCTCTCACTGTCTGCTCTGAGAGGATGTTGCTCTGTATCTGATGCTCTCACTCTGCTCTGAGGGAATGTTGCTCTGTATCTGACCCCCTCACTCTGCTCTGAACAAATATTGCTCTGTATCTTCACTAAATGCACCTCACCACCACGCCATTATCCCTGAGATTATGCTTAGCTTGAAATGGAACCACCTTGTAGTTGAATAGAGAGCCCACCAAGGGGTGTGGTAGCAGGAGGTAGAGTGAGAATCAGACACAGACAGGAATAAATGGGGAGAGCAGTGTATAATTGGGCCTAAGCTGTAGCAGTTAAAAGGGACCCAGCTATCTGTGAGATGTGACTCATTCAGACTGCAGATGAGATGTGAGTGTGTGTATATTCTCCCTGTGGGAGCACATGCTCAGTCAGGAAGGGAAAGTTCCATTGCTACATGTTAGTCAGATTGGACCTCACACAATGTCCCCTTGCTGACCTTTCCACCTCGCCAACAGGGCTTGTAGCATATAACAAACTCACCGGATGATAGTTTCTGTCCCAAGCATCACTCTAATGCTAACACAGTTACAAGAGGGGCCTGAGGGTGGAGAACTCACAGGATCGGGAACACAAGAGGAGGAACGAGGAATGTAAATCAAAAAATGTCCAGGCATTCCTGTAACCTCTTCAGTGGCTTCTGAACCTTGATCACATGACCTTTCTGATCTACCCCGACATCACCAACACCACAGGCCAGAGAAATAGGTCAGGGCTTGCTTATTCATGGTCATCGGTGTTGCCAATCACTCATTAACAAGTATGACTTCCCCCCCCGCCCCCCCTTGGTATGGGTTCTGGGTGCAGTGATTGTAATGTGGTCAGCCAGTTGGACATACATCCCTTGATTGGGGCTATTAATCTGGTGAAATCAGGGAGCTCCAGTTGATATAACAAAGCTGAGTGACAGGGACAAAGCTGAAAATGTGTTGCTGGAAAAGCGCAGCAGGTCAGGCAGCATCCAAGGAACAGGAGAATCGACGTTTCGGGCATAAGCCCTTCTTCAGGAATGAGGAAAGTGTGTCCAGCAGGCTAAGATAAAAGGTAGGGAGGAGGGACTTGGGGGAGGGGCGTTGGAATTGCGATAGGTGGAGGGAGGTCAAGGTGAGGGTGATAGGCCGGAGTGGGGTGGGGGCGGAGAGGTCAGGAAGAAGATTGCAGGTTAGGAAGGTGGTGCTGAGTTCGAGGGATTTGACTGAGACAAGGTGGGGGAAGGGGAAATGAGGAAACTGGAGAAATCTGAGTTCATCCCTTGTGGTTGTAGGGTTCCCAGGCAGAAGATGAGGCGCTCTTCCTCCAACCGTCATGTTGCCATGGTCTGGCGATGGAGGAGTCCAAGGACCTGCATGTCCATGGTGGAGTGGGAGGGGGAGTTAAAGTGTAGGGCTACGGGGTGGTTGGGTTGGTTGGTCCGGGTGTCCCAAAGGTGTTCTCTGAAACGTTCCGCAAGTAGGCGGCCTGTCTCCCCAATATAGAGGAGGCCACATCGGGTGCAGCGGATGCAATAGATGATGTGCGTGGAGGTGCAGGTGAATTTGTGGCGGACATGGAAGTGTCCCTTGGGGCCTTGGAGGGAAGTAAGGGGGGAGGTGTGGGCGCAAGTTTTGCATTTCTTGCGGTTGCAGGGGAAGGTGCCGGGAGTGGAGGTTGGGTCGGTGGGGGGTGTGGACCTGACGAGGGAGTCACGGAGGGAGTGGTCTTTTCGGAACGCTGATAGGGGAGGGGAGGGAAATATATCACTGGTGGTGGGGTCCGTTTGGAGGTGGTGGAAATGACGGCGGATGATACATTGTACATGGAGATTGGTGGGGTGGTAGGTGAGGACCAGTGGGGTTCTGTCCTGGTGGCGGTTGGAGGAGCCGGGCTCAAGGGCGGAGGAGCGGGAAGTGGAAGAGATGCGGTGGAGGGCATCGTCGACTACGTCTGGCGGGATATTGCGGTCCTTGAAGACAGGGACACCAACTTTCCGGTGCTTGTAAGAGGCAGTACCATAGTCAAGTATTGTTCATGAGTAAATAAAGGGTGACTTGATGACAGGATACTGGTCTCTGTGCAGTTACTTAGTGGCAACAACAGTAACACACAATCCTTAAGAAACTCACTCACAACAGTCTTCTATGCGTTGGAATAAGCATTTTCTCACATCACAGAATCCCTACAGTGTGGAAACAAGACAGTTAGCCCAACAAGTCCACACCAACCCTCCGAGGAGTAACCCTCTCAAACCCATTCCCCTACCCTATCACTCTACATTTGCCCCTAACTAATGCACCTAAAATGCATATCCCTGAACACTCTAGGCAATTTAGCATGACCAATTCACCTAACCTGTATATCTTTAGACTGTGGGAGGAAACTGGAGCACCTGGAGGAAACCCACACAGACATGGGGGGTGGGGGTAATCTGCAAACTCCACACAGATAATCACCCTGAGGCTGGGGTCAAACCTGGGTCCCTGGAGCTGTGAGGCAGCAGTGCTAACCACTGAGCCACCCTGCCACCCATCATGTCTTTGTTTGGGAAGCTTGACTCATTCAATCCTGCTGTTGCGGACTGGATCGAAGATGTGGAAAGAATGTGTTATTTGTTCCAGGCAAGCGACATTGTGGCAGATGATAAACCACAAGTAATTCTCCTGTCAGCCTGTGGAGAGGCAGCTTTTTCTATCATTAGGAGTCTTACTTTCCCTGAGGCACCAGATACTAAAACCTTTCAAGAAAGATAATAATTCCTTGAAAGTGGAGTTGCAGGTTGATTGGATAGTAAAGAAGGTGTTTGGCATGCTTGCCTTTAGCGCTCAAAGCATTGAGAATAGGTGTTGGATGGTCATGTTGCGACAGTACAGGACATTGGTTTGGCCACTTCTGGAATATTCTGTGCAATTCTTGTTTCCCTGCTATAGAAAGGATGTCGTGAAATTTGAAAGAGTTCAGAAAAGATTTACAAGGATGTTGCCAGGGTTGGAGAGTTTGAGCAAGGGGAGAGGCTGAATAGGCTGGGGCTATTTTCCCTGGAGTGTCAGAGGCTGAGGGGTGATCTTATAGAAGTTTATAAAATCATGAGGGCCATGGATAGGATAAATAGGCAAGGTCTTTTCCCTGGGGTCAGGGAGTCCAGAACTAGAGGGTATAGGTTTAGGGTGAGAGGGGAAAGATATAAAAGGGACATAAGGGGCAACTTCTTCATGCAGCGGGTGGTGCGTGTATGGAATGAGCTGCCAGAGGAAGTGGTAGAGGCTGGTACAGTTACAATGCATCTTGATGGGGATATGGCTAGGAAGGGTGAAGAAGGAGCTGGGCCAAATGGGACAAGATTGGGTTGGGATATCTGGTCAACATGGATGAGTTGGACCAAAGGGTCTGTTTCTGTGTTGTACATCTCAATGACTCGATGACTAATTGACTGACATCGTAAAGGAATATTGTGACCTCAAGCTTCCTCTAATTCTGAGATGCTATTGCTTTTAACTTGACAATTTGCACACCAAGAGAATCCGTATTAGGATTTTTAACTAGGTTAAGATGACTGACAGAAGTCTAGGAATTTGCTTTAATGCTGAATGAGATAATTAGTTCCTGTCTGGTATGTGGGATTAATTATGTAACCATGCAAAAGCGCCCAACCAGCTGAAACCCAACTGGACTTCAAACAGGTGCTGGAACTGGCTTTATCATTGGGAAATGCAGCAAGTGGAGCTCATGAGTTGCAGAGTATTCCAGTGGGAAGTGGACACCCTCGTCAGTCTGACTGAACTTGGAGAACACCACTTGAATGCAGGTCATTGCATAGCCTCACTCAGGACATCTCCTGATCAGAGAGACACTAGGGCAGCCCACAGCAAAACCCTGAAACAAAGCCAAGCCTCGGCCAAACGGTTAAACGTTTCTGCAGGATCCTGGCTGGCAAGCCATTATATTTGTTGCCGATATGCAGACTCAAGACAGCAACAGAGTCCTACCAGAACTAAAGTGAGTAAGAGATTTCATAGGCTGGTATCCTGGAGAGTTCAGACCATGGAAAGTTAGACTTCCTAGCAACAGCAAAACCAGAACCAATCAGGATAAACATTTGGTTAAATGGTCATCCGGTTCTAATGGAGGTCGATACTGGTGTGGCCTTATCAGTTTTTAATAAAATTCCCTCTGAACTCCAGCCCATAAATTTGCACAAGATCTCAGCTTGGATGAAAAGGTACACTGGGGAATCTCTATGCATTAAGAATGCAACTTTGGTTCAGATGAAAAGCAGTTGGTTCAGTCCCAAGCTTGATGGGCAAAATTGGTTGTGAGATGTTCACCTGGATTGGCTCAACATTTTCTATTAGAAAATTCCTGCCAGCATGAAGTCCTAATTAAATACCCAGCGGTCTTCCAGAAAGGTCGAGGGACTATCAAAGGAGTCAAGGCCACCTTGCATATGTTGACCAGGATGCGATCCTGGGATCCTGCAAGGGTTTGCAAGGGATTCTGGTTATTTCTAAAAGTTGAATGAGATTTGACGAAAAGTCAAGATGAGAGTGGTGCTGGAAACGCACAGCAGGTCAGGCAGCATCTGAGGAGCGGGAAAATCGATGTTTCGGGCAAAAGCCCTTCATCAGGATTGATGTATAGGGCCAGTTCAGTACAACCCATCATCTAACAGCCGGGCAGATACAGAATTCCAGACTCTGAAGGCTGGACTGAAGAAACAACCTCACTTGATACCAAACTATCATTGTTTTTATTTGATTCTAGGACCAGTCTACGTGTAACTACAGGGATAACTCCAGTGGAGTTGCTAATGGGGAGATGATTCAGCACTAGGTTAAAGTCTAATCTTCCTGGACCTGGTGAGGAGGGCGAAATGATATCAAGAACACTGATGCTGGACACAAGACCGGCCAGGGAAGAGAGACAGTTTAATGCAGGGGAGGAGGTTTATTGGAAAGAATCATGGAAATGGCCCCACATGAGTAAGAAAGATAGTCGATGTGAGGTCAGGGTCAGTGACATATAAAGGAGACAGTGAGGTCTGCAGATGCTGGAGATCAGAGTTGAGAATGTGGTGCTGGAAAAGCACAGCAGGTCAGGCAGCATCCGAGGAGCAGGAGAATCGACATTTCGGGCCAGGGCCCTTTGTCTTGAATGATTCTGATTGAAGGTCTCCAGCCCGAAACGTCGATTCTCCTGCTCCTCAGATGCTGCCTGACCTGCTGCGCTTTTCCAGCAACACACATTCAACAGTGACATTTAAAGTTGGGTGGGTGTGATGGTTCTGATCAAGCATGTGGACGATATCAAATCCATGAATTCGCAAACTGTTCAGGTGCAAACTATGCCCTGCCCCTCGTTATCTTTGGAAATGCTACAGGAACCCAAGGATTCACCCTCTCCATCAAACATTGTCGAATCCTCTGAATCAGAGATGGACATGATAGAAGTAGCCACCTTAGCTGCTGGAAGAAGAGAGTGAAACTCTACCATGGAGCACCTGATGCAACTAAACACCTCAGGAGGGTTTCCAAAAGAAAGGACTAGTCTATGTCCCCACTCTCAGAGGGGGAGAGATGCATTGACTGTAAAGAGGTCAGCCAGTTGGACATAATACAACATGACTTCCCTGAATGGGGCCATTAATCTGGTCTAATCAGGTCACCCTGGTCGATATAAAATGGTGGAGCGTGAGGGATACAGCCACTCTGGTGCTCGTAATAGTACTGTGTGATGATGCCCTCTTTGGATAATAAGGACTGGTCATGTGTGAATCACGCCTGCCTTGGTGATGGGATACTGGCCTCTGTGGAGTTATTTCAGTGTGGGTCTGTGTGGGGCTGATGAGCCTAATCCTACAGCCACCTTCCCAAGCACACATTCCGCAGGGGTTTCTGGGAGGTGGTATTGATGAGTGACCATGAGATCGCTGGTTTTCCTTACCGAATTCCTTTCCCATGCCTCCTCTTGCTGCTGCATGTTATCAAAGAGCCGTGTTCCTTCATAAAGGAGGTTTCCCCAAAGTGGATTCTTCAGAACGAGGGCCTCCCACATGTTGAGGTCCATGTTGTTTTTCTTGAGGGAAGCATTCAGGGCGTTTTGAAACCTTCCCTTCACACTGTTAGTGTTCGGGTGCCAGTTCTGAGTTGGGAAAACAATGACCAGTATTTATGTTACACTGGGGAAAGAGAGACCAGTAACCCTGTAAGAGTGGGGAGGGAACGACCAGGACCTTTATTACAGTGGGGAGAGAGTGAGCAGTGTCTGTGTTACAGTGGGGAGGGAGTGGGCAGTGTCTCTGTTACAGTGGGGAGAGAGTGAGCAGTGTCTCTGTTACAGTGGGGAGAGAGTGAGCAGTGTCTGTGTTACAGTGGGGAGAGAGTGAGCAGTGTCTCTGTTACAGTGGGGAGAGAGTGAGCAGGAGTCTCTTTTACAGTGGGGAGAGAGTGAGCAGTGTCTGTGTTACAGTGGGGAGAGAGTGAGCAGTGTCTCTGTTACAGTGGGGAGGGAGTGAGCAGGAGTCTCTTTTACAGTGGGGAGAGAGTGAGCAGTGTCTGTGTTACAGTGGGGAGAGAGTGAGCAGTGTCTCTGTTACAGTGGGGAGGGAGTGAGCAGGAGTCTCTTTTACAGTGGGGAGGGAGTGAGCAGGAGTCTCTGTTACAGTGGGGAGGGAGTGGGCAGTGTCTCTCTTACAGTGGGGAGGGAATGAGCAGTGTCTCTGTTACAGTGGGGAGGGAGTGAGCAGTGTCTCTGTTACAGTGGGGAGTGAGTGAGCAGGAGTCTCTGTTACAGTGGGGAGGGAGTGAGCAGTGTCTCTGTTACAGTGGGGAGTGAGTGAGCAGTGTCTCTGTTACAGTGGGGTGGGAGTGAGCAGTGTCTCTGTTACAATGGGGATGGAGTGAGCAGTGTCTCTGTTACAGTGGGGAGGGAGTGACCAGTGTCTCTGTTGCAGTGGGGAGGGAGTGAGCAGTGTCTCTGTTACAGTGGGGAGGGAGTGATCAGTGCCTCTGTTACAATGGGGATGGAGTGAGCAGTGTCTCTGTTACAGTGGGGAGGGAGTGATCAGTGCCTCTGTTACAGTGGGGAGGGCATATGCAGTGTCTCTGTTATAATTGGGAGGGCGTGATCAGTGTCTCTTTTACAGTGAGGAGGGAGTGATCAGTATCTCTGTTACAGTGGGGAGGGAGTGAGCAGTGTCTCTGTTACAGTGGGCAGGGCGTGAGCAGTGTCTCTGTGACAGTGGGGAGGGCGTGAGCAGTGTCTCTGTTACAGTGGGGAGGTAGTGACCAAAGTCTCTGTTTCAGTGGGGAGGGAGTGATCAGTGTCTCTTTTTCAGTGGGGAGGGCGTGAGTAGTGTCTCTGTTACAGTGGGGTGGGAGTGATCAGTGTCTGTGTTACAGTGGGGAGGGGGTGATCAGTGTCTCTGTTACAGTGGGGAGGGAGTGAGCAGTGTCTCTGTTACAGTGGTGAGGGCGTGAGTAGTGTCTCTGTTACAGTGGGGAGGGAGTGAGCAGTGTCTCTGTTACAGTGGGGAGGGAGTGATCAGTGTCTGTGTTACAGTGGGGATGGAGTGAGCAGTGTCTGTGTTACAGTGGGGAGGGAGTGAGCAGTGTCGGTGTTACAAGGGGGAGGGAGTGATCAGTGTTTCTGTTACAGTGGGGAGGGAGTGAGCAGTGTCTCTGTTACAGTGGGGAGGGAGCGAGCAGTGTCTGTGTTACAGTGGGGAGGGAGTTATCAGTGTCTCTGTTACAATGGGGAGGGAGTGAGCAGTGTCTCTGTTACAGTGGGGAGGGAGTGATCAGTGTCTCTGTTACAGTGGGGAGGGAGTGAGCAGTGTCTCTGTTACAGTGGGGAGGGAGTGAGCAGTGTCTCTGTTACAGTTGGGAGGGAGTGAGCAGTGTCTCTGTTACAGTGGGGAGGGGGTGATCAGTGTCTCTGTTACAGTGGGGAGGGAGTGAGCAGTGTCTCTGTTACAGTGGGGAGGGAGTGATCAGTGTCTCTGTTACAGTGGGGAGGGAGTGAGCAGTGTCTCTGTTACAGTGGGGAGGGAGTGAGCAGTGTCTCTGTTACAGTCGGGAGGGAGGGAGCAGTGTCTCTGTTACAGTGGGGAGGGAGTGATCAGTGTCTCTGTTACAGTGGGGAGGGAGTGAGCAGTGTCTCTGTTACAGTGGGGAGGGAGTGAGCAGTGTCTCTTTTACACTGTGAAGGGCGTGAGCAGTGTCGCTGCTACAGTTGGGAGGGAGTGAGCAGTGCATCTCTTACAATGCGGAGAGAGTGATCAATGTCTCTTTTACTGTGGGGAGGGAGTGATCAGTGTCTCTGTTACAGTGGGGAGGGAGTGATCAATGTCTCGGTTACAGTGGGGAGGAAGTGAGCAGTGTCTCTGTTACAGTGTGGAGGGCGTGAGCAGTGTCTCTGTTGCAGTGGGGAGGGAGTGATCAGTGTCTCTGTTACAGTGGGGAGGGAGTGATCAGTGATTCTGTTACAGTGGGGAGGGAGTGATCAGTGTCTCTTTTAAAGTGGGAAGTGCATGAGCATTATTTGTGTTACAGTGGGGAGGGTGTGATCAGTGTCTCTGTTGCAGTGGGGAGGGAGTGATCAGTGTCTCTGTTACAGTGGGGAGGTAGTGATCAGTGTCTCTGTTACAGTGGGGAGGGAGTGAGCAGTGTCTCTGTTACAGTGGGGAGGGAGTGATCAGTGTCTCTGTTACAGTGGGGTGGGAGTGAGCAGTGTCTCTGTTACAGTGGGGAGGGAGTGATCAGTGTCTCTGTTACAGTGGGGAGGGTGTGATCAATGTCTCTGTTACAGTGGGGAGGAAGTGAGCAGTGTCTCTGTTACAGTGGGGAGGAAGTGAGCAGTGTCTCTGATACAGTGGGAGGGATTGAGCAGTGTCTCTGTTACAGTGTGGAGGGCGTGAGCAGTGTCTCTGTTGCAGTGGGGAGGGAGTGATCAGTGTCTCTGTTACAGTGGGTAGGGAGTGAGCAGTGTCTCTGTTACAGTGGGGAGGGAGTGATCAGTGTTTCTGTTACAGTGGGGAGGGTGTGATCAGTGTCTCTGTTACAGTGTGAAGGGCGTGAGCAGTGTCGCTGTTACAGTGGGGAGGGAGTGACCAGTGTCTCTGTTACAGTGGGGAGGGCGTAATCATTGTCTCTGTTACAGTGGGGATGGAGTGATCAGTGTCTCTTAAAGTGGGAAGTGCATGAGCATTATTTGTGTTACAGTGGGGAGGGTGTGAGCAGTGTCTCTGTTACAGTGGGGAGGGAGTGAGCAGTGTCTCTGTTACAGTGGGGAGGGGGTGATCAGTGTCTCTGTTACGGTGGGGATGGAGTAATCAGTGTCTCTGTTACAGTGGGGAGGGAGTGATCAGTGTCTCTGTTACGGTGGGGATGGAGTGATCAGTGTCTCTGTTACAGTGGGGCGGGGGTGAGCAGTGTTTCTGTTACAGTGGGGAGAGTTTGAGCAGTGTCTGTGTTACAGTGGGGAGGGTGTGAGCAGTGTCTCTGTTACAGTGGGGAGGGTTTGAGCAGTGTCTGTGTTACAGTGGGGAGGGAGTGAGCAGTGTCTGTGTTACAGTGGGGAGGGAGTGAGCAGTGTCTCTGTTACAGTGGGGAGGGAGTGCGCAGTGTCTGTGTTACAGTGGGGAGGGAGTGAGCAGTGTCTGTGTTACAGTGGGGAGGGAGTGAGCAGTGTCTGTGTTACAGTCGGGAGGGAGTGAGCAGTGTCTGTGTTACAGTGGGGAGGGAGTGATCAGTGTCTCTGTTACAGAGGGGATGGAGTGAGCAGTGTCTCTGTTACAGTGGGGAGGGAGTGATCAGTGTCTGTGTTACAGTGGTGACGGAGTGAGCAGTGTCTGTGTTACAGTGGGGAGGGAGTGACCAGTGTCTGTGTTACAGAGGGGATGGAGTGAGCAGTGTCTCTGTTACAGTGGGGAGGGAGTGAGCAGTGTCTCTGTTACAGAGGGGATGGAGTGAGCAGTGTCTCTGTTACAGTGGGGAGGGAGTGATCAGTGTCTGTGTTACAGTGGGGACGGAGTGAGCAGTGTCTGCGTTACAGTGGGGAGGGAGTGACCAGTGTCTGTGTTACAAGGGGGAGGGAGTGATCAGTGTCTCTGTTACAGTGGGGAGGGAGTGAGCAGTGTCTCTGTTACAGTGGGGAGGGAGCGAGCTGTGTCTGTGTTACAGTGGGGAGGGAGTGATCAGTGTCTGTGTTACAGTGGGGACGGAGTGAGCAGTGTGTGTGTTACAGTGGGGATGGAGTGAGCAGTGTCCGTGTTACAAGGGGGAGGGAGTGATCAGTGTCTCTGTTACAGTGGGGAGGGAGTGAGCAGTGTCTCTGTTACAGTGGGGAGGGAGCGAGCAGTGTCTGTGTTACAGTGGGGAGGGAGTGATCAGTGTCTCTGTTACAGTGGGGAGGAAGTGAGCAGTGTCTCTGTTACAGTGGGGAGGAAGTGAGCAGTGTCTCTGATACAGTGGGAGGGAGTGAGCAGTGTCTCTGTTACAGTGTGGAGGGCGTGAGCAGTGTCTCTGTTGCAGTGGGGAGGGAGTGATCAGTGTCTCTGTTACAGTGGGGAGGGAGTGAGCAGTGTCTCTGTTACAGTGGGGAGGGAGTGATCAGTGTTTCTGTTACAGTGGGGAGGGTGTGATCAGTGTCTCTGTTACAGTGTGAAGGGCGTGAGCAGTGTCTCTGTTACAGTGGGGAGTGAGTGAGCAGTGTCTCTGTTACAGTGGGGAGGTAGTAATCATTGTCTCTGTTACATTGGGGACGGAGTGATCAGTGTCTCTTTTAAAGTGGGAAGTGCATGAGCATTATTTGTGTTTCAGTGGGGAGGGTGTGAGCAGTGTCTCTGTTACAGTGGGGAGGGAGTGAGCAGTGTCTCTGTTACAGTGGGGAGGGGGTGATCAGTGTCTCTGTTACGGTGGGGATCGAGTGATCAGTGTCTCTGTTACAGTGGGGAGGGTGTGATCAGTGTCTCTGTTACAGTGGGGAGGGAGTGATCAGTGTCTCTGTTACAGTGGGGAGGGAGTGATCAGTGTCTCTGTTACAGTGGGGAGGGGGTGATCAGTGTCTCTGTTACAGTGGGGAGGGTGTGATCAGTGTCTCTGTTACAGTGGGGAGTGGGTGAGCAGTGTCTCTGTTACAGTGGGGAGGGAGTGAGCAGTGTCTCTGTTACAGTGGGGAGGGTGTGATCAGTGTCTCTGTTTCAGTGGGGAGTGAGTGAGCAGTGTCTCTGTTACAGTGGGGAGGGAGTGAGCTGTGTCTCTGTTACAGTGGGGAGGGTGTGAGCAGTGTCTCTGTTACAGTGGGGAGGGAGTGAGCAGTGTCTCTGTTACAGTGGGGAGGGGTGATCAGTGTCTCTGTTACGGTGGGGATCGAGTGATCAGTGTCTCTGTTACAATGGGGAGGGTGTGGTCAGTGTCTCTGTTACAGTGGGGAGGGAGTGATCAGTGTCTCTGTTACAGTGGGGAGGGAGTGATCAGTGTCTCTGTTACAGTGGGGAGGGGGTGATCAGTGTCTCTGTTACAGTGGGGAGGGTGTGATCAGTGTCTCTGTTACAGTGGGGAGTGGGTGAGCAGTGTCTCTGTTACAGTGGGGGGGAGTGAGCAGTGTCTCTGTTACAGTGGGGAGGGTGTGATCAGTGTCTCTGTTACAGTGGGGAGTGAGTGAGCAGTGTCTCTGTTACAGTGGGGAGGGAGTGAGCTGTGTCTCTGTTACAGTGGAGAGGGTGTGATCAGTGTCTCTGTTATAGTGGGGAGGGAGTGAGCAGTGTCTCTGTTACAGTGGGGAGGGGGTGATCAGTGTCTCTGTTACAGTGGGGAGGGTGTGATCAGTGTCTCTGTTACAGTGGGGAGTGAGTGATCAGTGTCTCTGTTACAGTGGGGAGGGTGTGATCAGTCTCTGTTACAGTGGGGAGGGGGTGAGCATTGTCTCTGTTACAGTGGGGAGGGTGTGATCAGTGTCTCTGTTACAGTGGGGAGGGAGTGATCAGTGTCTCTGTTACGGTGGGGATGGAGTGATCATTGTCTCTGTTACAGTGGGGAGGGAGTGATCAGTGTCTCTGTTACAGTGGGGAGGGGGTGAGCAGTGTCTCTGTTACAGTGGGGAGGGAGTGATCAGTGTCTCTGTTTCAGTGGGGAGGGGGTGAGCAGTGTCTCTGTTACAGTGGGGAGGGAGTGATCAGTGTCTCTGTTGCAGTGGGGAGGGAGTGATCAGTGTCTCTGTTACAGTGGGGAGGGAGTGATCAGTGTCTCTGTTACGGTGGGGATGGAGTGATCAGTGTCTCTGTTACAGTGGGGAGGGTGTGATCAGTGTCTCTGTTACAGTGGGGAGGGAGTGAGCAGTGTCTCTGTTACAGTGGGGAGGGCGTGATCAGTGTCTCTGTTACAGTGGGGAGGGTGTGATCAGTGTCTCTGTTACAGTGGGGAGTGAGTGATCAGTGTCTCTGTTACAGTGGGGAGGGTGTGATCAGTGTCTCTGTTTCAGTGGGGAGGGGGTGAGCAGTGTCTCTGTTACAGTGGGGAGGGTGTGATCAGTGTCTCTGTTACAGTGGGGAGGGAGTGATCAGTGTCTCTGTTACAGTGGGGAGGGGGTGAGCAGTGTCTCTGTTACAGTGGGGAGGGTGTGATCAGTGTCTCTGTTACAGTGGGGAGGGGGTGAGCAGTGTCTCTGTTACAGTGGGGAGGGTGTGATCAGTGTCTCTGTTTCAGTGGGGAGGGTGTGATCAGTGTCTCTGTTGCAGTGGGGAGGGAGTGATCAGTGTCTCTGTTGCAGTGGGGAGGCAGTGATCAGTGTCTCTGTTACAGTGGGGAGGGTGTGATCAGTGTCTCTGTTGCAGTGGGGAGGGAGTGATCAGTGTCTCTGTTACAGTGGGGAGGGTGTGATCACTGTCTCTGTTGCAGTGGGGAGGGATTGATCAGTGTCTCTGTTACAGTGGGGAGGGTGTGAGCAGTGTCTCTCTTGCAGTGGGGAGACAGTGATCAGTGTCTCTGTTACAGTGGGGAGGGTGTGAGCAGTGTCTCTCTTGCAGTGGGGAGTGAGTGATCAGTGTCTCTGTTACAGTGGGGAGGGGGTGAGCAGTGTCTCAGTTACAGTGGGGAGGGAGTGATCAGTGTCTCTGTTACAGTGGGGAGGGTGTGATCAGTCTCTGTTACAGTGGGGAGGGGGTGAGCAGTGTCTCTGTTACAGTGGGGAGGGTGTGATCAGTGTCTCTGTTACAGTGGGGAGGGAGTGATCAGTGTCTCTGTTACGGTGGGGATGGAGTGATCAGTGTCTCTGTTACAGTGGGGAGGGAGTGATCAGTGTCTCTGCTACAGTGGGGAGGGGGTGAGCAGTGTCTCTGTTACAGTGGGGAGGGAGTGATCAGTGTCTCTGTTGCAGTGGGGTGGGAGTGATCAGTGTCTCTGTTACAGTGGGGAGGGAGTGATCAGTGTCTCTGTTACGGTGGGGATGGAGTGATCAGTGTCTCTGTTACAGTGGGGAGGGTGTGATCAGTGTCTCTGTTACAGTGGGGAGTGAGTGATCAGTGTCTCTGTTACAGTGGGGAGGGTGTGATCAGTCTCTGTTACAGTGGGGAGGGGGTGAGCAGTGTCTCTGTTACAGTGGGGAGGGTGTGATCAGTGTCTCTGTTACAGTGGGGAGGGAGTGATCAGTGTCTCTGTTACGGTGGGGATGGAGTGATCAGTGTCTCTGTTACAGTGGGGAGGGAGTGATCAGTGTCTCTGTTACAGTGGGGAGGGGGTGAGCAGTGTCTCTGTTACAGTGGGGAGGGAGTGATCAGTGTCTCTGTTACAGTGCGGAGGGGGTGAGCAGTGTCTCTGTTACAGTGGGGAGGGAGTGATCAGTGTCTCTGTTGCAGTGGGGAGGGAGTGATCAGTGTCTCTGTTACAGTGGGGAGGGAGTGATCAGTGTCTCTGTTACGGTGGGGATGGAGTGATCAGTGTCTCTGTTACAGTGGGGAGGGTGTGATCAGTGTCTCTGTTACAGTGGGGAGGGAGTGAGCAGTGTCTCTGTTACAGTGGGGAGGGTGTGATCAGTGTCTCTGTTACAGTGGGGAGGGTGTGATCAGTGTCTCTGTTACAGTGGGGAGGGAGTGAGCAGTGTCTCTGTTACAGTGGGGAGGGTGTGATCAGTGTCTCTGTTACAGTGGGGAGGGTGTGATCAGTGTCTCTGTTACAGTGGGGAGTGAGTGATCAGTGTCTCTGTTACAGTGGGGAGGGTGTGATCAGTGTCTCTGTTTCAGTGGGGAGGGGGTGAGCAGTGTCTCTGTTACAGTGGGGAGGGTGTGGTCAGTGTCTCTGTTACAGGGGGGAGGGAGTGATCAGTGTCTCTGTTACGGTGGGGATGGAGTGATCAGTGTCTCTGTTACAGTGGGGAGGGAGTGATCAGTGTCTCTGTTACAGTGGGGAGGGGGTGAGCAGTGTCTCTGTTACAGTGGGGAGGGTGTGATCAGTGTCTCTGTTACAGTGGGGAGGGGGTGAGCAGTGTCTCTGTTACAGTGGGGAGGGTGTGATCAGTGTCTCTGTTTCAGTGGGGAGGGTGTGATCAGTGTCTCTGTTGCAGTGGGGAGGGAGTGATCAGTGTCTCTGTTGCAGTGGGGAGGGAGTGATCAGTTTCTCTGTTACAGTGGGGAGGGTGTGATCAGTCTCTGTTACAGTGGGGAGGGGGTGAGCAGTGTCTCTGTTACAGTGGGGAGGGTGTGATCAGTGTCTCTGTTACAGTGGGGAGGGAGTGATCAGTGTCTCTGTTACGGTGGGGATGGAGTGATCAGTGTCTCTGTTACAGTGGGGAGGGAGTGATCAGTGTCTCTGTTACAGTGGGGAGGGGGTGAGCAGTGTCTCTGTTACAGTGGGGAGGGAGTGATCAGTGTCTCTGTTACAGTGCGGAGGGGGTGAGCAGTGTCTCTGTTACAGTGGGGAGGGAGTGATCAGTGTCTCTGTTGCAGTGGGGAGGGAGTGATTAGTGTCTCTGTTACAGTGGGGAGGGAGTGATCAGTGTCTCTGTTACGGTGGGGATGGAGTGATCAGTGTCTCTGTTACAGTGGGGAGGGTGTGATCAGTGTCTCTGTTACAGTGGGGAGGGAGTGAGCAGTGTCTCTGTTACAGTGGGGAGGGTGTGATCAGTGTCTCTGTTACAGTGGGGAGGGTGTGATCAGTGTCTCTGTTACAGTGGGGAGGGAGTGAGCAGTGTCTCTGTTACAGTGGGGAGGGTGTGATCAGTGTCTCTGTTACAGTGGGGAGGGTGTGATCAGTGTCTCTGTTACAGTGGGGAGTGAGTGATCAGTGTCTCTGTTACAGTGGGGAGGGTGTGATCAGTGTCTCTGTTTCAGTGGGGTGGGGGTGAGCAGTGTCTCTGTTACAGTGGGGAGGGTGTGGTCAGTGTCTCTGTTACAGGGGGGAGGGAGTGATCAGTGTCTCTGTTACGGTGGGGATGGAGTGATCAGTGTCTCTGTTACAGTGGGGAGGGAGTGATCAGTGTCTCTGTTACAGTGGGGAGGGGGTGAGCAGTGTCTCTGTTACAGTGGGGAGGGTGTGATCAGTGTCTCTGTTACAGTGGGGAGGGGGTGAGCAGTGTCTCTGTTACAGTGGGGAGGGTGTGATCAGTGTCTCTGTTTCAGTGGGGAGGGTGTGATCAGTGTCTCTGTTGCAGTGGGGAGGGAGTGATCAGTGTCTCTGTTGCAGTGGGGAGGGAGTGATCAGTGTCTCTGTTACAGTGTGGAGGGTGTGATCAGTGTCTCTGTTGCAGTGGGGAGGGAGTGATCAGTGTCTCTGTTACATTGGGGAGGGTGTGATCACTGTCTCTGTTGAAGTGGGGAGGGATTGATCAGTGTCTCTGTTACAGTGGGGAGGGTGTGAGCAGTGTCTCTGTTGCAGTGGGGAGAGAGTGATCAGTGTCTCTGTTACAGTGGGGAGGGAGTGACCAGTGTCTCTGTTGCAGTGGGGAGGGAGTGATCAGTGTCTCTGTTACAGTGGGGAGAGAGTGATCAGTGTTTCTGTTACAGTGGGGAGGGTGTGATCAGTGTCTCTGTTGCAGTGGGGAGGGAGTGATCAGTGTCTCTGTTACAGTGGGGAGGTAGTGATCAGTGTCTCTGTTACAGTGGGGAGGGAGTGAGCAGTGTCTCTGTTACAGTGGGGAGGGTGTGATCAGTGTCTCTGTTACAGTGGGGAGGGAGTGAGCAGTGTCTCTGTTACAGTTGGGAGGGAGTGATCAGTGTCTCTGTTACAGTGGGGAGGGAGTGAGCGGTGTCTCTGTTACAGTGGGGAGGGAGTGATCAGGGTCTCTGTTACAGTGGGGAGGGAGTGAGCAGTGTCTCTGTTACAGTGGGGAGGGAGTGATCAGTGTCTCTGTTACAGTGGGGAGGGTGTGATCAGTGTCTCTGTTGCAGTGGGGAGGGAGTGATCAGTGTCTCTATTACAGTGGGGAGGGAGTGATCAGTATCTCTGTTACAGTGGGGAGGGAGTGATCAGTGTCTCTGTTACAGTGGGGAGTGAGTGAGCAGTGTCTCTGTTACAGTGGGAGGGAGTGATCAGTGTCTCTGTTACAGTGGGGAGGGAGTGAGCAGTGTCTCTGTTACAGTGGGGAGGGAGTGAGCAGTGTCTCTGTTACAGTGGGGAGGGAGTGATCAGTGTCTCTGTTACAGTGGGGAGGGAGTGATCAGTGTCTCTGTTACAGTGGGGAGGGAGTGAGCAGTGTCTCTGTTACAGTGGGGAGGGAGTGATCAGTGTCTCTGTTACAGTGTGGAGGGAGTGAGCAGTGTCTCTGTTACACTGGGGAGGGAGTGAGCAGTGTCTCTGTTACAGTGGAGAGGGTGTGATCAGTGTCTCTGTTGCAGTGGGGAGGGAGTGATCAGTGTCTCTGTTACAGTGGGGAGGGGGTGAGCAGTGTCTCTGTTACAGTGGGGAGGGTGTGATCAGTGTCTCTGTTTCAGTGGGGAGGGTGTGATCAGTGTCTCTGTTGCAGTGGGGAGGGAGTGATCAGTGTCTCTGTTGCAGTGGGGAGGGAGTGATCAGTGTCTCTGTTACAGAGGGGAGGGTGTGATCAGTGTCTCTGTTGCAGTGGGGAGGGAGTGATCAGTGTCTCTGTTACAGTGGGGAGGGTGTGATCACTGTCTCTGTTGCAGTGGGGAGGGATTGATCAGTGTCTCTGTTACAGTGGGGAGGTTGTGAGCAGTGTCTCTGTTGCAGTGGGGAGAGAGTGATCAGTGTCTCTGTTACAGTGGGGAGGGAGTGACCAGTGTCTCTGTTGCAGTGGGGAGGGAGTGATCAGTGTCTCTGTTACAGTGGGGACGGTGTGAGCAGTGACTCTGTTGCAGTGGGGAGAGAGTGATCAGTGTCTGTGTTACAGTGGGGAGGGAGAGACCAGTGTCTCTGTTGCAGTGGGGAGGGAGTGATCAGTGACTCTGTTCCAGTGGGGACGGTGTGAGCAGTGACTCTGTTGCAGTGGGGAGAGAGTGATCAGTGTCTGTGTTACAGTGGGGAGGGAGTGACCAGTGTCTCTGTTGCAGTGGGGAGGGAGTGAGCAGTGTCTCTGTTACAGTGGGGACGGGGTGAGCAGTGACTCTGTTACAGTGGGGAGGGAGTGAGCAGTGTCTCTGTTACAGTGGGGAGGGAGTGATCAGTGCCTCTGTTACAGTGGGGAGGGTGTGAGCAGTGACTCTGTTACAGTGGGGCGGGAGTGATCAGTGTCTCTGTTACAGTGGGGAGGGTGTGAGCAATGACTCTGTTACAGTGGGGAGGGAGTGAGCAGTGTCTCTGTTACAGTGGGGACGGAGTGAGCAGTGTCTCTGTTACACTGTAGAGAGTGTGATCAGCGTCTCTGTTACAGTTGCGAGGGAGTGGGCAGTGTCTCTGTTACAGTAGGGAGGGTGTGAGCAGTGAGTCTGTTACAGTGGGGAGGGAGTGATCAGTGTCTCCGTTACAGTGGGGAGGGAGTGTTCAGTGTCTCTGTTACAGTGGGTAGTGAGTGAGCAGTGTCTCTGTTACAGTGGGGAGGGAGTGAGCAGTGTCTCTGTTACAGTGGGGAGGGAGTGATCAGTGTCTCTGTTACAGTGGGGAGGGAGTGAGCAGTGTCTCTGTTACAGTGGGGAGGGAGTGATCAGTGTCTCTGTTACAGTGGGGAGGGAGTGAGCAGTGTCTCTGTTACAGTGGGGAGGGAGTGAGCAGTGTCTCTGTTACAGTGGGGAGGGTGTGATCAGTGTCTCTGTTGCAGTGGGGAGGGAGTGATCAGTGTCTCTGTTACCGTGGGGAGGGAGTGATCAGTGTCTCTGTTACAGTGGGGAGGTAGTGAGCAGTGTCTCTGTTACAGTGGGGAGGGAGTGATCAGTGTCTCTGTTACAGTGGGGAGCGAGTGAGCAGTGTCTCTGTTACAGTGGGGAGGGTGTGATCAGTGTCTCTGTTACAGTGGGGAGGGAGTGATCAGTGTCTCTGTTACAGTGGGGAGGGGGTGAGCATTGTCTCTGTTACAGTGGGGAGGGAGTGAGCAGTGTCTCTGTTACAGTGGGGAGGGGGTGAGCAGTGTCTCTGTTACAGTGGGGAGGGTGTGATCAGTGTCTCTGTTTCAGTGGGGAGGGTGTGATCATTGTCTCTGTTGCAGTGGGGAGGGAGTGATCAGTGTCTCTGTTACAGTGGGGAGGGAGTGAGCAGTGTCTCTGTTACAGTGGGGAGGGAGTGATCAGTGTCTCTGTTACAGTGGGGAGGGAGTGAGCAGTGTCTCTGTTACAGTGGGGAGGGAGTGATCAGTGTCTCTGTTACAGTGTGGAGGGAGTGAGCAGTGTCTCTGTTACACTGGGGAGGGAGTGAGCAGTGTCTCTGTTACAGTGGAGAGGGTGTGATCAGTGTCTCTGTTGCAGTGGGGAGGGAGTGATCAGTGTCTCTGTTACCGTGGGGAGGGAGTGATCAGTGTCTCTGTTACAGTGGGGAGGGAGTGAGCAGTGTCTCTGTTACAGTGGGGAGGGAGTGATCAGTGTCTCTGTTACAGTGGGGAGCGAGTGAGCAGTGTCTCTGTTTACAGTGGGGAGGGTGTGATCAGTGTCTCTGTTACAGTGGGGAGGGAGTGATCAGTGTCTCTGTTACAGTGGGGAGGGGGTGAGCAGTGTCTCTGTTACAGTGGGGAGGGTGTGATCAGTGTCTCTGTTACAGTGGGGAGGGGGTGAGCAGTGTCTCTGTTACAGTGGGGAGGGTGTGATCAGTGTCTCTGTTTCAGTGGGGAGGGTGTGATCAGTGTCTCTGTTGCAGTGGGGAGGGAGTGATCAGTGTCTCTGTTGCAGTGGGGAGGGAGTGATCAGTGTCTCTGTTACAGAGGGAAGGGTGTGATCAGTGTCTCTGTTGCAGTGGGGAGGGAGTGATCAGTGTCTCTGTTACAGTGGGGAGGGTGTGATCACTGTCTCTGTTGCAGTGGGGAGGGATTGATCAGTGTCTCTGTTACAGTGGGGAGGTTGTGAGCAGTGTCTCTGTTGCAGTGGGGAGAGAGTGATCAGTGTCTCTGTTACAGTGGGGAGGGAGTGACCAGTGTCTCTGTTGCAGTGGGGAGAGAGTGATCAGTGTCTGTGTTACAGTGGGGAGGGAGTGACCAGTGTCTCTGTTGCAGTGGGGAGGGAGTGATCAGTGTCTCTGTTACAGTGGGGACGGTGTGAGCAGTGACTCTGTTGCAGTGGGGAGAGAGTGATCAGTGTCTGTGTTACAGTGGGGAGGGAGTGACCAGTGTCTCTGTTGCAGTGGGGAGGGAGTGATCAGTGACTCTGTTACAGTGGGGACGGTGTGAGCAGTGTCTCTGTTACAGTGGGGAGGGAGTGACCAGTGTCTCTGTTGCAGTGGGGAGAGAGTGATCAGTGTCTGTGTTACAGTGGGGAGGGAGTGACCAGTGTCTCTGTTGCAGTGGGGAGGGAGTGATCAGTGTCTCTGTTACAGTGGGGACGGTGTGAGCAGTGACTCTGTTGCAGTGGGGAGAGAGTGATCAGTGTCTGTGTTACAGTGGGGAGGGAGTGACCAGTGTCTCTGTTGCAGTGGGGAGGGAGTGAGCAGTGTCTCTGTTACAGTGGGGACGGGGTGAGCAGTGACTCTGTTACAGTGGGGAGGGAGTGAGCAGTGTCTCTGTTACAGTGGGGAGGGAGTGATCAGTGTCTCTGTTACAGTGGGGAGGGAGTGATCAGTGCCTCTGTTACAGTGGGGAGGGTGTGAGCAGTGACTCTGTTACAGTGGGGCGGGAGTGATCAGTGTCTCTGTTACAGTGGGGAGGGTGTGAGCAATGACTCTGTTACAGTGGGGAGGGAGTGAGCAGTGTCTCTGTTACAGTGGGGACGGAGTGAGCAGTGTCTCTGTTACACTGTAGAGAGTGTGATCAGCGTCTCTGTTACAGTTGCGAGGGAGTGGGCAGTGTCTCTGTTACAGTAGGGAGGGTGTGATCAGTGACTCTGTTACAGTGGGGAGGGTGTGAGCAGTGACTCTGTTACAGTGGGGAGGGAGTGATCAGTGTCTCCGTTACAGTGGGGAGGGAGTGTTCAGTGTCTCTGTTACAGTGGGTAGTGAGTGAGCAGTGTCTCTGTTACAGTGGGGAGGGAGTGAGCAGTGTCTCTGTTACAGTGGGGAGGGAGTGATCAGTGTCTCTGTTACAGTGGGGAGGGAGTGAGCAGTGTCTCTGTTACAGTGGGGAGGGAGTGATCAGTGTCTCTGTTACAGTGGGGAGGGAGTGAGCAGTGTCTCTGTTACAGTGGGGAGGGAGTGAGCAGTGTCTCTGTTACAGTGGGGAGGGTGTGATCAGTGTCTCTGTTGCAGTGGGGAGGAAGTGATCAGTGTCTCTGTTACCGTGGGGAGGGAGTGATCAGTGTCTCTGTTACAGTGGGGAGGGAGTGAGCAGTGTCTCTGTTACAGTGGGGAGGGAGTGATCAGTGTCTCTGTTACAGTGGGGAGCGAGTGAGCAGTGTCTCTGTTACAGTGGGGAGGGTGTGATCAGTGTCTCTGTTACAGTGGGGAGGGAGTGATCAGTGTCTCTGTTACAGTGGGGAGGGGGTGAGCAGTGTCTCTGTTACAGTGGGGAGGGTGTGATCAGTGTCTCTGTTACAGTGGGGAGGGGGTGAGCAGTGTCTCTGTTACAGTGGGGAGGGTGTGATCAGTGTCTCTGTTTCAGTGGGGAGGGTGTGATCAGTGTCTCTGTTGCAGTGGGGAGGGAGTGATCAGTGTCTCTGTTGCAGTGGGGAGGGAGTGATCAGTGTCTCTGTTACAGTGGGGAGGGTGTGATCAGTGTCTCTGTTGCAGTGGGGAGGGAGTGATCAGTGTCTCTGTTACAGTGGGGAGGGTGTGATCACTGTCTCTGTTGCAGTGGGGAGGGATTGATCAGTGTCTCTGTTACAGTGGGGAGGGTGTGAGCAGTGTCTCTGTTGCAGTGGGGAGAGAATGATCAGTGTCTCTGTGACAGTGGGGAGGGAGTGATCAGTGTCTCTGTTACAGTGGGGACGGTGTGAGCAGTGACTCTGTTACAGTGGGGAGGGTGTGAGCAGTGACTCTGTTACAGTGGGGAGGGAGTGAGCAGTGTCTCTATTACAGTGTGGAGGGAGTGAGCAGTGTCTCTGTTACAGTGGGGATGGAGTGATCAGTGTCTCTGTTACAGTGGGGAGGGAGTGATCAGTGCCTCTGTTACAGTGGAGACGGTGTGAGCAGTGACTCTGTTACAGTGGGGCGGGAGTGATCAGTGTCTCTGTTACAGTGGGGAGGGTGTGAGCAATGACTCTGTTACAGTGGGGAGGGAGTGAGCAGTGTCTCTGTTACAGTGGGGACGGAGTGAGCAGTGTCTCTGTTACACTGTAGAGAGTGTGAGCAGTGTCTCTGTTACAGTTGCGAGGGAGTGGGCAGTGTCTCTGTTACAGTGGGGAGGGAGTGATCAGTGTCTCCCTTACAGTGGGGAGGGAGTGTTCAGTGTCTCTGTTACAGTGGGGAGGGAGTGATCAGTGTCTCTGTTACAGTGGGGAGGGAGTGATCAGGGCCTGAGTAACTGTGGGGAGCAAGTGGGCAGTGTCTCTGTTACAGTGGAGAGGGAGTGATCAGTGTCTCTGTTACAGTCGGGAGGATGTGATCAGTGTCTCTGTTACAGTGGGGAGGGAGTGATCAGTGTCTCTGTTACAGTGGGGAGTGTGTGATCAGTGTCTCTGTTGCAGTGGGGAGGAAGTGATCAGTGTCTCTGTTACAGTGGGGAGGGAGTGATCAGTGTCTCTGTTACAGTGGGGAGGGGGTGAGCAGTGTCTCTGTTACAGTGGGGAGGGTGTGATCAGTGTCTCTGTTTCAGTGGGGAGGGAGTGAGCAGTGTCTCTGTTACAGTGGGGAGGGAGTGATCAGTGTCTCTGTTTCAGTGGGGAGGGAGTGAGCAGTGTCTCTGTTACAGTGGGGAGGGAGTGAGCAGTGTCTCTGTTACAGTGGGGAGGGAGTGATCAGTGTCTCTGTTACAGTGGTGAGGGTTTGAGCAGTGTCTGTGTTACAGTGTGAAGGGCGTGAGTTGTGTCTCTGTTACAGTGGGGAGGGAGGGAGCAGTGTCTCTGTTACAGTGGGGAGGGAGTGATCAGTGTCTCTGTTACAGTGGGGAGGATGTGATCAGTGTCTCTGTTACAGTGGGGAGGGAGTGATCAGTGTCTCTGTTGCAGTGGGGATGGAGTGATCAGTGTCTCTGTTACAGTGGGGACGGAGTGAGCAGTGTCTCTGTTACACTGTAGAGAGTGTGAGCAGTGTCTCTGTTACAGTTGCGAGGGAGTGGGCAGTGTCTCTGTTACAGTGGGGAGGGAGTGATCAGTGACTCTGTTACAGTGGGGAGGGTGTGAGCAGTGACTCTGTTACAGTGGGGAGGGAGTGATCAGTGTCTCCGTTACAGTGGGGAGGGAGTGATCAGTGTCTCTGTTACAGTGGGGAGGGAGTGATCAGTGTCTCTGTTACAGTGGGGAGGGAGTGATCAGGGCCTGAGTTACTGTGGGGAGCAAGTGGGCAGTGTCTCTGTTACAGTGGAGAGGGAGTGATCAGTGTCTCTGTTACAGTCGGGAGGATGTGATCAGTGTCTCTGTTACAGTGGGGAGGGAGTGATCAGTGTCTCTGTTACAGTGGGGAGTGTGTGATCAGTGTCTCTGTTGCAGTGGGGAGGGAGTGATCAGTGTCTCTGTTACAGTGGGGAGGGAGTGATCAGTGTCTCTGTTACAGTGGGGAGGGGGTGAGCAGTGTCTCTGTTACAGTGGGGAGGGTGTGATCAGTGTCTCTGTTACAGTGGGGAGGGAGTGAGCAGTGTCTCTGTTACAGTGGGGAGGGAGTGATCAGTGTCTCTGTTACAGTGGGGAGGGAGTGAGCAGTGTCTCTGTTACAGTTCGGAGGGAGTGAGCAGTGTCTCTGTTACAGTGGGGAGGGTGTGATCAGTGTCTCTGTTGCAGTGGGGTGGGAGTGATCAGTGTCTCTGTTACAGTGGGGAGGTAGTGATCAGTGTCTCTCTTACAGTGGGGAGGGAGTGAGCAGTGTCTCTGTTACAGTGGGGAGGGTGTGATCAGTGTCTCTGTTACAGTGGGGAGGGTGTGATCAGTGTCTCTGTTGCAGTGGGGAGGGAGTGATCAGTGTCTCTGTTACAGTGGGGAGGGAGTGATCAGTATCTCTGTTACAGTGGGGAGGGTGTGATCAGTGTCTCTGTTACAGTGGGGAGTGAGTGAGCAGTGTCTCTGTTACAGTGGGGAGGGAGTGATCAGTGTCTCTGTTACAGTGGGGAGGGAGTGAGCAGTGTCTCTGTTACAGTGGGGAGGGAGTGATCAGTGTCTCTGTTACAGTGGGGAGGGAGTGAGCAGTGTCTCTGTTACAGTGGGGTGAGAGTGATCAGTGTCTCTGTTACAGTGGGGAGGGAGTGATCAGTGTCTCTGTTACAGTGGGGAGGGTGTGAGCAGTGACTCTGTTACAGTGGGGAGGGTGTGAGCAGTGTCTCTGTTACAGTGGGGAGGGAGTGATCAGTGTCTCTGTTACAGTGGGGAGTGTGTGATCAGTGTCTCTGTTGCAGTGGGGAGGGAGTGAGCAGTGTCTCTGTTACAGTGGGGAGGGTGTGAGCAGTGTCTCTGTTACAGTGGGGAGGGAGTGATCAGTGTCTCTGTTACAGTGGGGAGTGTGTGATCAGTGTCTCTGTTGCAGTGGGGAGGGAGTGATCAGTGTCTCTGTTACAGTGGGGAGGGAGTGATCAGTGTCTCTGTTACAGTGGGGAGGGGGTGAGCAGTGTCTCTGTTACAGTGGGGAGGGTGTGATCAGTGTCTCTGTTACAGTGGGGAGGGGGTGAGCAGTGTCTCTGTTACAGAGGGGAGGGAGTGATCAGTGTCTCTGTTACAGTGGGGAGGGAGTGAGCAGTGTCTCTGTTACAGTGGGGAGGGAGTGATCAGTGTCTCTGTTACAGTGGGGAGGGAATGAGCAGTGTCTCTGTTACAGTGGGGAGGGTGTGATCAGTGTCTCTGTTACAGTGGGGAGGGAGTGAGCAGTGTCTCTGTTACAGAGGGGAGGAAGTGATCAGTGTCTCTGTTACAGTGGGGAGGGAGTGATCAGTGTCTCTGTTCCAGTGGGGAGGGAGTGATCAGTGTCTCTGTTACAGTGGGGAGGGAGTGATCAGTGTCTCTGTTACAGTGGGGGGGGGGGGGAGTGAGCAGTGTCTCTGTTACAGTGGGGAGGGTGTGATCAGTGTCTCTGTTGCAGTGGGGAGGGAGTGATCAGTGTCTCTTTTAAAGTGGGAAGTGCATGAGCATCATTTGTGTGACAGTGGGGAGGGTGTGAGCAGTGTCTCTGTTACAGTGGGGAGGGAGTGAGCAGTGTCTCTGTTACAGTGGGGAGGGGGTGATCAGTGTCTCTGTTACGGTGGGGATCGAGTGATCAGTGTCTCTGTTACAGTGGGGAGGGTGTGATCAGTGTCTCTGTTACATTGGGGAGGGTGTGAGCAGTGTCTCTGTTACAGTGGGGAGGGAGTGAGCAGTGTCTCTGTTACAGTGGGGAGGGTGTGAGCAGTGACTCTGTTACAGTGGGGAGGGAGTGAGCAGTGTCTCTGTTACAGTGGGGATGGAGTGATCAGTGTCTCTGTTACAGTGGGGACGGAGTGAGCAGTGTCTCTGTTACACTGTAGAGAGTGTGAGCAGTGTCTCTGTTACAGTTGCGAGGAAGTGGGCAGTGTCTCTGTTACAGTGGGGAGGGAGTGATCAGTGTCTCTGTTACAGTGGGGAGGGAGTGAGCAATGTCTCTGTTACAGTTGCGAGGGAGTGACCAATGTCTCTGTTACAGTGGGGAGGATGTGATCAGTGTCTCTGTTACAGTGGGGAGGAAGTGAGCAATGTCTCTGTTACAGTGGGGAGGATGTGATCAGTGTCTCTGTTACAATGGGGAGGGAGTGTTCAGTGTCTCTGTTACAGTGGGGAGGGAGTGATCAGTGTCTCTGTTACAGTGGGGAGGGTGTGAGCAGTGACTCTGTTACAGTGGGGAGGGTGTGAGCAGTGTCTCTGTTACAGTGGGGAGGGAGTGATCAGTGTCTCTGTTACAGTGGGGAGTGTGTGATCAGTGTCTCTGTTGCAGTGGGGAGGGAGTGATCAGTGTCTCTGTTACAGTGGGGAGGGAGTGATCAGTGTCTCTGTTACAGTGGGGAGGGGGTGAGCAGTGTCTCTGTTACAGTGGGGAGGGAGTGAGCAGTGTCTCTGTTACAGTGGGGAGGGGGTGAGCAGTGTCTCTGTTACAGAGGGGAGGGAGTGATCAGTGTCTCTGTTACAGTGGGGAGGGAGTGAGCAGTGTCTCTGTTACAGTGGGGAGGGAGTGATCAGTGTCTCTGTTACAGTGGGGAGGGAATGAGCAGTGTCTCTGTTACAGTGGGGAGGGTGTGATCAGTGTCTCTGTTACAGTGGGGAGGGAGTGAGCAGTGTCTCTGTTACAGAGGGGAGGAAGTGATCAGTGTCTCTGTTACAGTGGGGAGGGAGTGAGCAGTGTCTCTGTTACAGTGGGGAGGGAGTGATCAGTGTCTCTGTTACAGTGGGGAGGGAGTGATCAGTGTCTCTGTTACAGTGGGGGGGGGAGTGAGCAGTGTCTCTGTTACAGTGGGGAGGGTGTGATCAGTGTCTCTGTTGCAGTGGGGAGGGAGTGATCAGTGTCTCTTTTAAAGTGGGAAGTGCATGAGCATCATTTGTGTGACAGTGGGGAGGGTGTGAGCAGTGTCTCTGTTACAGTGGGGAGGGAGTGAGCAGTGTCTCTGTTACAGTGGGGAGGGGGTGATCAGTGTCTCTGTTACGGTGGGGATCGAGTGATCAGTGTCTCTGTTACAGTGGGGAGGGTGTGATCAGTGTCTCTGTTACAGTGGGGAGGGTGTGAGCAGTGTCTCTGTTACAGTGGGGAGGGAGTGAGCAGTGTCTCTGTTACAGTGGGGAGGGAGTGACCAGTGTCTCTGTTGCAGTGGGAGGGAGTGATCAGTGTCTCCGTTACAGTGGGGAGGGTGTGATCAGTGTCTCTGTTGCAGTGGGGTGGGAGTCATCAGTGTCTCTGTTACAGTGGGGAGGTAGTGATCAGTGTCTCTGTTACAGTGGGGAGGGAGTGAGCAGTGTCTCTGTTACAGTGGGGAGGGTGTGATCAGTGTCTCTGTTACAGTGGGGAGGGTGTGATCAGTGTCTCTGTTGCAGTGGGGAGGGAGTGATCAGTGTCTCTGTTACAGTGGGGAGGGAGTGATCAGTATCTCTGTTACAGTGGGGAGGGTGTGATCAGTGTCTCTGTTACAGTGGGGAGTGAGTGAGCAGTGTCTCTGTTACAGTGGGGAGGGAGTGATCAGTGTCTCTGTTACAGTGGGGAGGGAGTGAGCAGTGTCTCTGTTACAGTGGGGAGGGAGTGATCAGTGTCTCTGTTACAGTGGGGAGGGAGTGAGCAGTGTCTCTGTTACAGTGGGGAGGGAGTGATCAGTGTCTCTGTTACAGTGGAGAGGGTGTGATCAGTGACTCTGTTACAGTGGGGAGGGAGTGATCAGTGTCTCTGTTACAGTGGGGAGGGTGTGAGCAGTGACTCTGTTACAGTGGGGAGGGAGTGAGCAGTGTCTCTGTTACAGTGGGGATGGAGTGATCAGTGTCTCTGTTACAGTGGGGACGGAGTGAGCAGTGTCTCTGTTACACTGTAGAGAGTGTGAGCAGTGTCTCTGTTACAGTTGCGAGGAAGTGGGCAGTGTCTCTGTTACAGTGGGGAGGGAGTGAGCAATGTCTCTGTTACAGTTGCGAGGGAGTGATCAGTGTCTCTGTTACAGTGGGGAGGGAGTGAGCAATGTCTCTGTTACAGTTGCGAGGGAGTGATCAGTGTCTCTGTTACAGTGGGGAGGGAATGAGCAGTGTCTCTGTTACAGTGGGGAGGGTGTGATCAGTGTCTCTGTTACAGTGGGCAGGGAGTGAGCAGTGTCTCTGTTACAGAGGGGAGGAAGTGATCAGTGTCTCTGTTACAGTGGGGAGGGAGTGAGCAGTGTCTCTGTTACAGTGGGGAGGGAGTGATCAGTGTCTCTGTTACAGTGGGGAGGGAGTGATCAGTGTCTCTGTTACAGTGGGGGGGGGGAGTGAGCAGTGTCTCTGTTACAGTGGGGAGGGTGTGATCAGTGTCTCTGTTGCAGTGGGGAGGGAGTGATCAGTGTCTCTTTTAAAGTGGGAAGTGCATGAGCATCATTTGTGTGACAGTGGGGAGGGTGTGAGCAGTGTCTCTGTTACAGTGGGGAGGGAGTGAGCAGTGTCTCTGTTACAGTGGGGAGGGGGTGATCAGTGTCTCTGTTACGGTGGGGATCGAGTGATCAGTGTCTCTGTTACAGTGGGGAGGGTGTGATCAGTGTCTCTGTTACAGTGGGGAGGGTGTGAGCAGTGTCTCTGTTACACTGGGGAGGGAGTGAGCAGTGTCTCTGTTACAGTGGGGAGGGTGTGAGCAGTGACTCTGTTACAGTGGGGATGGAGTGATCAGTGTCTCTGTTACAGTGGGGACGGAGTGAGCAGTGTCTCTGTTACACTGTAGAGAGTGTGAGCAGTGTCTCTGTTACAGTTGCGAGGAAGTGGGCAGTGTCTCTGTTACAGTGGGGAGGGAGTGGTCAGTGTCTCTGTTACAGTGGGGAGGGAGTGAGCAATGTCTCAGTTACAGTTGCGAGGGAGTGACCAATGTCTCTGTTACAGTGGGGAGGATGTGATCAGTGTCTCTGTTACAGTGGGGAGGGAGTGTTCAGTGTCTCTGTTACAGTGGGGAGGGAGTGATCAGTGTCTCTGTTACAGTGGGGAGGGTGTGAGCAGTGACTCTGTTACAGTGGGGAGGGTGTGAGCAGTGTCTCTGTTACAGTGGGGAGGGTGTGAGCAGTGTCTCTGTTACAGTGGGGAGGGAGTGATCAGTGTCTCTGTTACAGTGGGGAGTGTGTGATCAGTGTCTCTGTTGCAGTGGGGAGGGAGTGATCAGTGTCTCTGTTACAGTGGGGAGGGAGTGATCAGTGTCTCTGTTACAGTGGGGAGGGGGTGAGCAGTGTCTCTGTTACAGTGGGGAGGGTGTGATCAGTGTCTCTGTTACAGTGGGGAGGGGGTGAGCAGTGTCTCTGTTACAGAGGGGAGGGAGTGATCAGTGTCTCTGTTACAGTGGGGAGGGAGTGAGCAGTGTCTCTGTTACAGTGGGGAGGGAGTGATCAGTGTCTCTGTTACAGTGGGGAGGGAATGAGCAGTGTCTCTGTTACAGTGGGGAGGGTGTGATCAGTGTCTCTGTTACAGTGGGGAGGGAGTGAGCAGTGTCTCTGTTACAGAGGGGAGGAAGTGATCAGTGTCTCTGTTACAGTGGGGAGGGAGTGAGCAGTGTCTCTGTTACAGTGGGGAGGGAGTGATCAGTGTCTCTGTTACAGTGGGGAGGGAGTGATCAGTGTCTCTGTTACAGTGGGGGGGGGAGTGAGCAGTGTCTCTGTTACAGTGGGGAGGGTGTGATCAGTGTCTCTGTTGCAGTGGGGAGGGAGTGATCAGTGTCTCTTTTAAAGTGGGAAGTGCATGAGCATCATTTGTGTGACAGTGGGGAGGGTGTGAGCAGTGTCTCTGTTACAGTGGGGAGGGAGTGAGCAGTGTCTCTGTTACAGTGGGGAGGGGGTGATCAGTGTCTCTGTTACGGTGGGGATCGAGTGATCAGTGTCTCTGTTACAGTGGGGAGGGTGTGATCAGTGTCTCTGTTACAGTGGGGAGGGAGTGATCAGTGTCTCTGTTACAGTGGGGAGGGTGTGAGCAGTGTCTCTGTTACAGTGGGGAGGGGGTGAGCAGTGTCTCTGTTACAGTGGGGATGGAGTGATCAGTGTCTCTGTTACAGTGGGGCGGGGGTGAGCAGTGTTTCTGTTACAGTGGGGAGAGTTTGAGCAGTGTCTGTGTTACAGTGGGGAGGGAGTGAGCAGTGTCTCTGTTACAGTGGGGAGGGATTGAGCAGTGTCTGTGTTACAGTGGGGAGGGTGTGAGCAGTGTCTCTGTTACAGTGGAGAGGGTTTGAGCAGTGTCTGTGTTACAGTGGGGAGGGTGTGAGCAGTGTCTGTGTTACAGTGGGGAGGGAGTGAGCAGTGTCTCTGTTACAGTGGGGAGGGAGTGCGCAGTGTCTGTGTTACAGTGGGGAGGGAGTGAGCAGTGTCTGTGTTACAATGGGGAGGGAGTGAGCAGTGTCTGTGTTACAGTCGGGAGGGAGTGAGCAGTGTCTGTGTTACAGTGGGGAGGGAGTGATCAGTGTCTCTGTTACAGTGGGGAGGGAGTGAGCAGTGTCTCTGTTACAGAGGTGAGGGAGTGAGCAGTGTCTCTGTTACAGTGGGGAGGGAGTGATCAGTGTCTGTGTTACAGTGGGGACGGAGTGAGCAGTGTCTGTGTTACAGTGGGGAGGGAGTGACCAGTGTCTGTGTTACAAGGGGGAGGGAGTGATCAGTGTCTCTGTTACAGTGGGGAGGGAATGAGCAGTGTCTCTGTTACAGTGGGGAGGGAGCGAGCTGTGTCTGTGTTACAGTGGGGAGGGAGTGATCAGTGTCTGTGTTACACTGGGGACGGAGTGAGCAGTGTGTGTGTTACAGTGGGGATGGAGTGAGCAGTGTCCGTGTTACAAGGGGGAGGGAGTGATCAGTGTCTCTGTTACAGTGGGGAGGGAGTGATCAGTGTCTCTGTTACAGTGGGGAGGGAGCGAGCAGTGTCTCTGTTACAGTGGGGAGGGAGTGATCAGTGTCTCTGTTACAGTGGGGAGGGAGTGATCAGTGTCTCTTTTACAGTGGGGAGGGAGTGAGCAGTGTCTCTTTTACAGTGGGGAGGATGTGATCAGTGTCTCTGTTACAGTGTGAAGGGCGTGAGCAGTGTCTCTGTTGCAGTGGGGAGGGAGTGATCAGTGTCTCTGTTACAGTGGGGAGGGAGTGAGCAGTGCATCTCTTACAATGCGGAGAGAGTGATCAATGTCTCTTTTACTGTGGGGAGGGAGTGATCAGTGTCTCTGTTACAGTGGGGAGGGAGTGATCAATGTCTCTGTTACAGTGGGGAGGGAGTGATCAATGTCTCTGTTACAGTGGGGAGGGAGTGATCAATGTCTCTGTTACAGTGGGGAGGAAGTGAGCAGTGTCTCTGTTACAGTGGGGAGGAAGTGAGCAGTGTCTCTGATACAGTGGGAGGGAGTGAGCAGTGTCTCTGTTACAGTGTGGAGGGCGTGAGCAGTGTCTCTGTTGCAGTGGGGAGGGAGTGATCAGTGTCTCTGTTACAGTGGGGAGGGAGTGAGCAGTGTCTCTGTTACAGTGGGGAGGGTGTGATCAGTGTCTCTGTTACAGTGTGAAGGGCGTGAGCAGTGTCGCTGTTACAGTGGGGAGGGAGTGAGCAGTGTCTCTGTTACAGTGGGGAGGGGGTGATCAGTGTCTCTGTTACGGTGGGGATCGAGTGATCAGTGTCTCTGTTACAGTGGGGAGGGTGTGATCAGTGTCTCTGTTACAGTTGGGAGGGAGTGATCAGTGTCTCTGTTACAGTGGGGAGGCAGTGATCAGTGTCTCTGTTACAGTGGGGATGGAGTGATCAGTGTCTCTGTTACAGTGGGGAGGGTGTGATCAGTGTCTCTGTTACAGTGGGGAGTGGGTGAGCAGTGTCTCTGTTACAGTGGGGAGGGAGTGAGCAGTGTCTCTGTTACAGTGGGGAGGGTGTGATCAGTGTCTCTGTTACAGTGGGGAGTGAGTGAGCAGTGTCTCTGTTACAGTGGGGAGGGAGTGAGCTGTGTCTCTGTTACAGTGGGGAGGGTGTGATCAGTGTCTCTGTTACAGTGGGGAGGGAGTGAGCAGTGTCTCTGTTACAGTGGGGAGGGTGTGATCAGTGTCTCTGTTACAGTGGGGAGGGTGTGATCAGTGTCTCTGTTACAGTGGGGAGTGAGTGATCAGTGTCTCTGTTACAGTGGGGAGGGTGTGATCAGTGTCTCTGTTACAGTGGGGAGGGGGTGAGCAGTGTCTCTGTTACAGTGGGAGGGTGTGATCAGTGTCTCTGTTACAGTGGGGAGGGAGTGATCAGTGTCTCTGTTACGGTGGGCATGGAGTGATCAGTGTCTCTGTTACAGTGGGGAGGGAGTGATCAGTGTCTCCGTTACAGTGGGGAGGGGGTGAGCAGTGTCTCTGTTACAGTGGGGAGGGTGTGATCAGTGTCTCTGTTACAGTGGGGAGGGGGTGAGCAGTGTCTCTGTTACAGTGGGGAGGGTGTGATCAGTGTCTCTGTTTCAGTGGGGAGGGTGTGATCAGTGTCTCTGTTGCAGTGGGGAGGGATTGATCAGTGTCTCTGTTGCAGTGGGGAGGGAGTGATCAGTGTCTCTGTTACAGTGGGGAGGGTGTGATCAGTGTCTCTGTTGCAGTGGGGAGGGAGTGATCAGTGTCTCTGTTACAGTGGGGAGGGTGTGATCACTGTCTCTGTTGCAGTGGGGAGGGATTGATCAGTGTCTCTGTTACAGTGGGGAAGGTGTGAGCAATGTCTCTGTTGCAGTGGGGAGAGAGTGATCAGTGTCTCTGTTACAGTGGGGAGGGAGTGACCAGTGTCTCTGTTGCAGTGGGGAGGGAGTGATCAGTGTCTCTGTTACAGTGGGGAGAGAGTGATCAGTGTTTCTGTTACAGTGGGGAGGGTGTGATCAGTGTCTCTGTTGCAGTGGGGAGGGAGTGATCAGTGTCTCTGTTACAGTGGGGAGGTAGTGATCAGTGTCTCTGTTACAGTGGGGAGGGAGTGAGCAGTGTCTCTGTTACAGTGGGGAGGGTGTGATCAGTGTCTCTGTTACAGTGGGGAGGGAGTGAGCAGTGTCTCTGTTACAGTGGGGAGGGAGTGAGCAGTGTCTCTGTTACAGTGGGGAGGGAGTGATCAGTGTCTCTGTTGCAGTGGGGAGGGAGTGATCAGTGTCTCTATTACAGTGGGGAGGGAGTGATCAGTGTCTCTGTTACAGTGGGGAGGAAGTGGTCAGTGTCTCTGTTACAGTGGGGAGTGAGTGAGCAGTGTCTCTGTTACAGTGGGGAGGAAGTGGTCAGTGTCTCTGTTACAGTGGGGAGTGAGTGAGCAGTGTCTCTGTTACAGTGGGAGGGAGTGATCAGTGTCTCTGTTACAGTGGGGAGGGAGTGAGCAGTGTCTCTGTTACAGTGGGGAGGGAGTGATCAGTGTCTCTGTTACAGTGGGGAGGGAGTGAGCAGTGTCTCTGTTACAGTGGGGAGGGTGTGATCAGTGTCTCTGTTGCAGTGGGGAGGGAGTGAGCAGTGTCTCTGTTACAGTGGGGAGGGTGTGATCAGTGTCTCTGTTGCAGTGGGGAGGGAGTGATCAGTGTCTCTGTTACCGTGGGGAGAGAGTGATCAGTGTCTCTGTTACAGTGGGGAGGGAGTGACCAGTGTCTCTGTTGCAGTGGGGAGGGAGTGATCAGTGTCTCTGTTACAGTGGGGAGAGAGTGATCAGTGTTTCTGTTACAGTGGGGAGTGTGTGATCAGTGTCTCTGTTGCAGTGGGGAGGGAGTGATCAGTGTCTCTGTTACAGTGGGGAGGTAGTGATCAGTGTCTCTGTTACAGTGGGGAGGGAGTGAGCAGTGTCTCTGTTACAGTGGGGAGGGTGTGATCAGTGTCTCTGTTACAGTGGGGAGGGAGTGAGCAGTGTCTCTGTTACAGTTGGGAGGGAGTGAAAAGTGTCTCTCTTACAGTGGGGAGGGAGTGAGCAGTGTCTCTGTTACAGTGGGGAGGGAGTGATCAGTGTCTCTGTTACAGTGGGGAGGGAGTGATCAGTGTCTCTGTTACAGTGGGGATGGAGTGAGCAGTGTCTCTGTTACAGTGGGGAGGGTGTGATCAGTGTCTCTGTTGCAGCGGGGAGGGAGTGATCAGTGTCTCTGTTACAGTGGGGAGGGAGTGATCTGTATCTCTGTTACAGTGGGGAGGGTGTGATCAGTGTCTCTGTTACAGTGGGGAGTGAGTGAGCAGTGTCTCTGTTACAGTGGGGAGGGAGTGATCAGTGTCTCTGTTACAGTGGGGAGGGAGTGAGCAGTGTCTCTGTTACAGTGGGGAGGGAGTGATCAGTGTCTCTGTTACAGTGGGGAGGGAGTGAGCAGTGTCTCTGTTACAGTGGGGTGAGAGTGATCAGTGTCTCTGTTACAGTGGGGAGGGTGTGATCAGTGTCTCTGTTACAGTGGGGAGGGAGTGAGCAGTGTCTCTGTTACAGTGGGGAGGGTGTGATCAGTGTCTCTGTTACAGTGGGGAGGGTGTGATCAGTGTCTCTGTTACAGTGGGGAGTGAGTGATCAGTGTCTCTGTTACAGTGGGGAGGGTGTGATCAGTGTCTCTGTTACTGTGGGGAGGGGGTGAGCAGTGTCTCTGTTACAGTGGGGAGGGTGTGATCAGTGTCTCTGTTACAGGGGTAAGGGAGTGATCAGTGTCTCTGTTACGGTGGGGATGGAGTGATCAGTGTCTCTGTTACAGTGGGGAGGGGGTGAGCAGTGTCTCTGTTACAGTGGGGAGGGTGTGATCAGTGTCTCTGTTACAGTGGGGAGGGGGTGAGCAGTGTCTCTGTTACAGTGGGGAGGGTGTGATCAGTGTCTCTGTTTCAGTGGGGAGGGTGTGATCAGTGTCCCTGTTGCAGTGGGGAGGGAGTGATCAGTGTCTCTGTTGCAGTGGGGAGGGAGTGATCAGTGTCTCTGTTACAGTGGGGAGGGTGTGATCAGTGTCTCTGTTGCAGTGGGGAGGGAGTGATCAGTTCTCTGTTACAGTGGGGAGGGTGTGATCACTGTCTCTGTTGCAGTGGGGAGGGATTGATCAGTGTCTCTGTTACAGTGGGGAGGGTGTGAGCAGTGTCTCTGTTGCAGTGGGGAGAGAGTGATCAGTGTCTCTGTTACAGTGGGGAGGGAGTGACCAGTGTCTCTGTTGCAGTGGGGAGGGAGTGATCAGTGTCTCTGTTACAGTGGGGAGAGAGTGATCAGTGTTTCTGTTACAGTGGGGAGGGTGTGATCAGTGTCTCTGTTGCAGTGGGGAGGGAGTGATCAGTGTCTCTGTTACCGTGGGGAGGGAGTGATCAGTGTCTCTGTGACAGTGGGGAGGGAGTGAGCAGTGTTCTGTTACAGTGGGGAGGGAGTGATCAGTGTCTCTGTTACAGTGGGGAGCGAGTGAGCAGTGTCTCTGTTACAGTGGGGAGGGTGTGATCAGTGTCTCTGTTACAGTGGGGAGGGAGTGATCAGTGTCTCTGTTACAGTGGGGAGGGGGTGAGCAGTGTCTCTGTTACAGTGGGGAGGGTGTGATCAGTGTCTCTGTTACAGTGGGGAGGGGGTGAGCAGTGTCTCTGTTACAGTGGGGAGGGTGTGATCAGTGTCTCTGTTTCAGTGGGGAGGGTGTGATCAGTGTCTCTGTTGCAGTGGGGAGGGAGTGATCAGTGTCTCTGTTGCAGTGGGGAGGGAGTGATCAGTGTCTCTGTTACAGTGGGGAGGGTGTGATCAGTGTCTCTGTTGCAGTGGGGAGGGAGTGATCAGTGTCTCTGTTACGGTGGGGATGGAGTGATGAGTGTCTCTGTTACAGTGGGGAGGGGGTGAGCAGTGTCTCTGTTACAGTGGGGAGGGTGTGATCAGTGTCTCTGTTACAGTGGGGAGGGGGTGAGCAGTGTCTCTGTTACAGTGGGGAGGGTGTGATCAGTGTCTCTGTTTCAGTGGGGAGGGTGTGATCAGTGTCCCTGTTGCAGTGGGGAGGGAGTGATCAGTGTCTCTGTTGCATTGGGGAGGGAGTGATCAGTGTCTCTGTTACAGTGGGGAGGGTGTGATCAGTGTCTCTGTTGCAGTGGGGAGGGTGTGATCAGTGTCCCTGTTGCAGTGGGGAGGGAGTGATCAGTGTCTCTGTTGCAGTGGGGAGGGAGTGATCAGTGTCTCTGTTACAGTGGGGAGGGTGTGATCACTGTCTCTGTTGCAGTGGGGAGGGATTGATCAGTGTCTCTGTTACAGTGGGGAGGGTGTGAGCAGTGTCTCTGTTGCAGTGGGGAGAGAGTGATCAGTGTCTCTGTTACAGTGGGGAGGGAGTGACCAATGTCTCTGTTGCAGTGGGGAGGGAGTGATCAGTGTCTCTGTTACAGTGGGGAGAGAGTGATCAGTGTTTCTGTTACAGTGGGGAGGGTGTGATCAGTGTCTCTGTTGCAGTGGGGAGGGAGTGATCAGTGTCTCTGTTACAGTGGGGAGGTAGTGATCAGTGTCTCTGTTACAGTGGGGAGGGAGTGAGCAGTGTCTCTGTTACAGTGTGGAGGGTGTGATCAGTGTCTCTGTTACAGTGGGGAGGGAGTGAGCAGTGTCTCTGTTACAGTTGGGAGGGAGTGATCATTGTCTCTGTTACAGTGGGGAGGGAGTGAGCAGTGTCTCTGTTACAGTGGGGAGGGAGTGATCACTGTCTCTGTTACAGTGGGGAGGGAGTGAGCAGTGTCTCTGTTACAGTGGGGAGGGAGTGATCAGTGTCTCTGTTACAGTGGGGAGGGAGTGAGCAGTGTCTCTGTTACAGTGGGGAGGGTGTGATCAGTGTCTCTGTTGCAGTGGTGAGGGAGTGATCAGTGTCTCTGTTACAGTGGGGAGTGAGTGAGCAGTGTCTCTGTTACAGTGGGGAGGGAGTGATCAGTGTCTCTGTTACAGTGGGGAGGGAGTGAGCATTGTCTCTGTTACAGTGGGGAGGGAGTGATCAGTGTCTCTGTTACAGTGGGGAGGGAGTGAGCAGTGTCTCTGTTACAGTGGGGAGGGTGTGATCAGTGTCTCTGTTGCAGTGGGGAGGGAGTGAGCAGTGTCTCTGTTACAGTGGGGAGGGAGTGATCAGTGTCTCTGTTACAGTGGGGAGGGAGTGAGCAGTGTCTCTGTTACAGTGGGGTGGGTGTGATCAGTGTCTCTGTTGCAGTGGGGAGGGAGTGATCAGTGTCTCTGTTACCGTGGGGAGGGAGTGATCAGTGTCTCTGTGACAGTGGGGAGGGAGTGAGCAGTGTTCTGTTACAGTGGGGAGGGAGTGATCAGTGTCTCTGTTACAGTGGGGAGCGAGTGAGCAGTGTCTCTGTTACAGTGGGGAGGGTGTGATCAGTGTCTCTGTTACAGTGGGGAGGGAGTGATCAGTGTCTCTGTTACAGTGGGGAGGGGGTGAGCAGTGTCTCTGTTACAGTGGGGAGTGTGTGATCAGTGTCTCTGTTACAGTGGGGAGGGGGTGAGCAGTGTCTCTGTTACAGTGGGGAGGGTGTGATCAGTGTCTCTGTTTCAGTGGGGAGGGTGTGATCAGTGTCTCTGTTGCAGTGGGGAGGGAGTGATCAGTGTCTCTGTTGCAGTGGGGAGGGAGTGATCAGTGTCTCTGTTACAGTGGGGAGGGTGTGATCAGTGTCTCTGTTGCAGTGGGGAGGGAGTGATCAGTGTCTCTGTTACAGTGAGGAGGGTGTGATCACTGTCTCTGTTGCGGTGGGGAGGGATTGATCAGTGTCTCTGTTACAGTGGGGAGGGTGTGAGCAGTGTCTCTGTTGCAGTGGGGAGAGAGTGATCAGTGTCTCTGTTACAGTGGGGAGGGAGTGACCAGTGTCTCTGTTGCAGTGGGGAGGGAGTGATCAGTGTCTCTGTAACAGTGGGGACGGTGTGAGCAGTGACTCTGTTACTGTGGGGAGGGAGTGAGCAGTGTCTCTGTTACAGTGGGGAGAGAGTGATCAGTGTCTCTGTTACAGTGGGGAGTGAGTGAGCAGTGTCTCTGTTACAGTGGGGAGGGAGTGATCAGTGTCTCTGTTACAGTGGGGAGGGAGTGAGCAGTGTCTCTGTTACTGTGGGGAGGGAGTGAGCAGTGTCTCTGTTACAGTGGGGAGAGAGTGATCAGTGTCTCTGTTACAGTGGGGAGGGAGTGACCAGTGTCTCTGTTGCAGTGGGGAGAGAGTGATCAGTGTCTCTGTTACAGTGGGGAGGGAGTGACCAGTGTCTCTGTTGCAGTGGGGAGGGAATGAGCAGTGTCTCTGTTACAGTGGGGAGAGAGTGATCAGTGTCTCTGTTACAGTGGGGAGGGAGTGACCAGTGTCTCTGTTGCAGTGGGGAGGGAGTGAGCAGTGTCTCTGTTACTGTGGGGAGGGAGTGAGCAGTGTCTCTGTTACAGTGGGGAGAGAGTGATCAGTGTCTCTGTTACAGTGGGGAGTGAGTGAGCAGTGACTCTGTTACAGTGGGGAGGGAGTGAGCAGTGTCTCTGTTACTGTGGGGAGGGAGTGATCAGTGTCTCTGTTACAGTGGGGAGGGTGTGAGCAGTGACTCTGTTACAGTGGGGCGGGAGTGATCAGTGTCTCTGTTACAGTGGGGAGGGTGTGAGCAATGACTCTGTTACAGTGGGGAGGGAGTGAGCAGAGTCTCTGTTACAGTGGGGATGGAGTGATCAGTGTCTCTGTTACACTGTAGAGAGTGTGAGCAGTGTCTCTGTTACAGTTGCGAGGGAGTGGGCAGTGTCTCTGTTACAGTGGGGAGGGAGTGATCAGTGACTCTGTTACAGTGGGGAGGGTGTGAGCAGTGACTCTGTTACAGTGGGGAGGGAGTGATCAGTGTCTCCGTTACAGTGGGGAGGGAGTGTTCAGTGTCTCTGTTACAGTGGGGAGGGAGTGATCAGTGTCTCTGTTACAGTGGGGAGGGAGTGATCAGGGCCTGAGTTACTGTGGGGAGCAAGTGGGCAGTGTCTCTGTTACAGTGGAGAGGGAGTGATCAGTGTCTCTGTTACAGTCGGGAGGATGTGATCAGTGTCTCTGTTACAGTGGGGAGGGAGTGAGCAGTGTCTCTGTTACAGTGGGGAGGGTGTGATCAGTGTCTCTGTTGCAGTGGGGAGGGAGTGATCAGTGTCTCTGTTACAGTGGGGAGGGAGTGATCAGTATCTCTGTTACAGTGGGGAGGGTGTGATCAGTGTCTCTGTTACAGTGGGGAATGAGTGAGCAGTGTCTCTCTTACAGTGGGGAGGGAGTGATCAGTATCTCTGTTACAGTGGGGAGGGTGTGATCAGTGTCTCTGTTACAGTGGGGAGGGAGTGAGCAGTGTCTCTGTTACAGTTGGGAGGGAGTGATCAGTGTCTCTGTTACAGTGGGGAGGGAGTGATCAGTGTCTCTGTTACAGTGGGGAGGGAGTGATCAGTGTCTCTGTTACAGTGGGGAGGGAGTGAGCAGTGTCTCTGTTACAGTGGGGAGGGAGTGATCAGTGTCTCTGTTACAGTGGGGAGGGAGTGAGCAGTGTCTCTGTTACAGTGGGGAGGGTGTGATCAGTGTCTCTGTTGCAGTGGGGAGGGAGTGATCAGTGTCTCTATTACAGTTGGGAGGGAGTGATCAGTATCTCTGTTACAGTGGGGAGGGAGTGATCAGTGTCTCTGTTACAGTGGGGAGTGAGTGAGCAGTGTCTCTGTTACAGTGGGAGGGAGTGATCAGTGTCTCTGTTACAGTGGGGAGGGAGTGAGCAGTGTCTCTGTTACAGTGGGGAGGGAGTGATCAGTGTCTCTGTTACAGTGGGGAGGGAGTGAGCAGTGTCTCTGTTACAGTGGGGAGGGAGTGATCAGTGTCTCTGTTACAGTGGGGAGGGAGTGAGCAGTGTCTCTATTACAGTGGGGAGGGAGTGAGCAGTGTCTCTGTTACAGTGGGGAGGGAGTGATCAGTGTCTCTGTTACAGTGGTGAGGGTTTGAGCAGAGTCTGTGTTACAGTGTGAAGGGCGTGAGTTGTGTCTCTGTTACAGTGGGGAGGGAGTGAGCAGTGTCTCTGTTACAGTGGGGAGGGAGTGATCAGTGTCTCTGTTACAGTGGGGAGGATGTGATCAGTGTCTCTGTTACAGTGGGGAGGGAGTGATCAGTGTCTCTGTTACAGTGGGGAGTGTGTGATCAGTGTCTCTGTTGCAGTGGGGATGGAGTGATCAGTGTCTCTGTTACAGTGGGGAGGGAGTGAGCAGTGTCTCTGTTACAGTGGGGAGGGAGTGATCAGTGTCTCTGTTACAGTGGGGAGGATGTGATCAGTGTCTCTGTTACAGTGGGGAGGGAGTGATCAGTGTCTCTGTTACAGTGGGGAGTGTGTGATCAGTGTCTCTGTTACAGTGGGGAGGGAGTGATCAGTGACTCTGTTACAGTGGGGAGGGTGTGAGCAGTGACTCAGTTACAGTGGGGAGGGAGTGATCAGTGTCTCCGTTACAGTGGGGAGGGAGTGTTCAGTGTCTCTGTTACAGTGGGGAGGGAGTGATCAGTGTCTCTGTTACAGTGGGGAGGGAGTGATCAGGGCCTGAGTTACCGTGGGGAGCAAGTGGGCAGTGTCTCTGTTACAGTGGGGAGTGAGTGATCAGTGTCTCTGTTACAGTGGGGAGGGAGTGATCAGTGTCTCTGTTACAGTGGGGAGGGTGTGAGCAGTGACTCTGTTACAGTGGGGAGGGAGTGATCAGTGTCTCTCTTACTGTGGGGAGGGAGTGAGCAGTGTCTCTGTTACAGTGGGGAGAGAGTGATCAGTGTCTCTGTTACAGTGGGGAGGGAGTGAGCAGTGTCTCTGTTGCAGTGGGGAGGGAGTGATCAGTGTCTCTGTTACAGTGGGGACGGTGTGAGCAGTGACTCTGTTACAGTGTGGAGGGAGTGATCAGTGTCTCTGTTACAGTGGGGAGGGTGTGAGCAGTGACTCTGTTACAGTGGGGCGGGAGTGATCAGTGTCTCTGTTACAGTGGGGAGGGTGTGAGCAATGACTCTGTTACAGTGGGGAGGGAGTGAGCAGTGTCTCTGTTACAGTGGGGATGGAGTGATCAGTGTCTCTGTTACAGTGGGGACGGAGTGAGCAGTGTCTCTGCTACAGTGGGGAGGGAGTGGGCAGTGTCTCTGTTACAGTGGGGAGGGAGTGGGCAGTGTCTCTGTTACAGTGGGGAGGGAGTGATCAGTGACTCTGTTACAGTGGGGAGGGAGTGAGCAGTGACTCTGTTACAGTGGGGACGGAGTGAGCAGTGTCTCTGCTACAGTGGGGAGGGAGTGGGCAGTGTCTCTGTTACAGTGGGGAGGGAGTGGGCAGTGTCTCTGTTACAGTGGGGAGGGAGTGATCAGTGTCTCTGTTACAGTGGGGAGGGTGTGAGCAGTGACTCTGTTACAGTGGGGAGGGAGTGATCAGTGTCTCCGTTACAGTGGGGAGGGAGTGTTCAGTGTCTCTGTTACAGTGGGGAGGGAGTGTTCAGTGTCTCTGTTACAGTGGGGAGGGAGTGAGCAGTGTCTCTGTTACAGTGGGGAGGGTGTGATCAGTGTCTCTGTTACAGTCGGGAGGATGTGATCAGTGTCTCTGTTACAGTGGGGAGGGAGTGAGCAGTGTCTCTGTTACAGTGGGGAGGGAGTGATCAGTGTCTCTGTTACAGTGGGGAGGGAGTGATCAGTGTCTCTGTTACAGTGGGGAGGGAGTGAGCAGTGTCTCTGTTACAGTGGGGAGGGAGTGATCAGTGTCTCTGTTACAGTGGGGAGGGAGTGAGCAGTGTCTCTGTTACAGTGGGGAGGGTGTGATCAGTGTCTCTGTTGCAGTGGGGAGGGAGTGATCAGTGTCTCTATTACAGTGGGGAGGGAGTGATCAGTATCTCTGTTACAGTGGGGAGGGAGTGATCAGTGTCTCTGTTACAGTGGGGAGTGAGTGAGCAATGTCTCTGTTACAGTGGGAGGGAGTGATCAGTGTCTCTGTTACAGTGGGGAGGGTGTGATCAGTGTCTCTGTTACAGTGGGGAGGGAGTGAGCAGTGTCTCTGTTACAGTGGGGAGGGAGTGATCAGTGTCTCTGTTACAGTGGGGAGGGAGTGAGCAGTGTCTCTATTACAGTGGGGAGGGAGTGAGCAGTGTCTCTGTTACAGTGGGGAGGGAGTGATCAGTGTCTCTGTTACAGTGGTGAGGGTTTGAGCAGTGTCTGTGTTACAGTGTGAAGGGCGTGAGTTGTGTCTCTGTTACAGTGGGGAGGGAGTGAGCAGTGTCTCTGTTACAGTGGGGAGGGAGTGATCAGTGTCTCTGTTACAGTGGGGAGGATGTGATCAGTGTCTCTGTTACAGTGGGGAGGGAGTGATCAGTGTCTCTGTTACAGTGGGGAGTGTGTGATCAGTGTCTCTGTTGCAGTGGGGATGGAGTGATCAGTGTCTCTGTTACAGTGGGGAGGGAGTGATCAGTGTCTCTGTTACAGTGGGGAGTGTGTGATCAGTGTCTCTGTTGCAGTGGGGATGGAGTGATCAGTGTCTCTGTTACAGTGGGGAGGGAGTGATCAGTGTCTCTGTTTCAGGTGCGAGGGAGTGGGCAGTGTCTCTGTTACAGTGGGGAGGGAGTGATCAGTGACTCTGTTACAGTGGGGAGGGTGTGAGCAGTGACTCAGTTACAGTGGGGAGGGAGTGATCAGTGTCTCCGTTACAGTGGGGAGGGAGTGTTCAGTGTCTCTGTTACAGTGGGGAGGGAGTGATCAGTGTCTCTGTTACAGTGGGGAGGGAGTGATCAGGGCCTGAGTTACCGTGGGGAGCAAGTGGGCACTGTCTCTGTTACAGTGGGGAGGGAGTGATCAGTGTCTCTGTTACAGTCGGGAGGATGTGAGCAGTGACTCTGTTACAGTGGGGAGTGAGTGAGCAGTGTCTCTGTTACAGTGGGGAGGGAGTGATCAGTGTCTCTGTTACAGTGGGGAGGGTGTGAGCAGTGACTCTGTTACAGTGGGGAGGGAGTGATCTGTGTCTCTCTTACTGTGGGGAGGGAGTGAGCAGTGTCTCTGTTACAGTGGGGAGAGAGTGATCAGTGTCTCTCTTACTGTGGGGAGGGAGTGAGCAGTGTCTCTGTTACAGTGGGGAGAGAGTGATCAGTGTCTCTGTTACAGTGGGGAGGGAGTGAGCAGTGTCTCTGTTGCAGTGGGGAGGGAGTGTTAAGTGTCTCTGTTACAGTGGGGACGGTGTGAGCAGTGACTCTGTTACAGTGTGGAGGGAGTGATCAGTGTCTCTGTTACAGTGGGGAGGGTGTGAGCAGTGACTCTGTTACAGTGGGGCGGGAGTGATCAGTGTCTCTGTTACAGTGGGGAGGGTGTGAGCAATGACTCTGTTACAGTGGGGAGGGAGTGAGCAGTGTCTCTGTTACAGTGGGGAGGGAGTGAGCAGTGTCTCTGTTACAGTGGGGAGGGAGTGATCAGTGTCTCTGTTACAGTGGGGAGGGAGTGAGCAGTGTCTCTGTTACAGTGGGGAGGGAGTGAGCAGTGTCTCTGTTACAGTGGGGAGGGAGTGATCAGTGTCTCTGTTACAGTGGTGAGGGTTTGAGCAGTGTCTGTGTTACAGTGTGAAGGGCGTGAGTTGTGTCTCTGTTACAGTGGGGAGGGAGTGAGCAGTGTCTCTGTTACAGTGGGGAGGGAGTGATCAGTGTCTCTGTTACAGTGGGGAGGATGTGATCAGTGTCTCTGTTACAGTGGGGAGGGAGTGATCAGTGTCTCTGTTACAGTGGGGAGTGTGTGATCAGTGTCTCTGTTGCAGTGGGGATGGAGTGATCAGTGTCTCTGTTACAGTGGGGAGGGAGTGATCAGTGTCTCTGTTACAGTGGGGAGGGAGTGATCAGTGTCTCTGTTACAGTGGGGAGGATGTGATCAGTGTCTCTGTTACAGTGGGGAGGGAGTGAGCAGTGTCTCTGTTACAGTGGGGAGTGTGTGATCAGTGTCTCTGTTGCAGTGGGGATGGAGTGATCAGTGTCTCTGTTACAGTGGGGAGGGAGTGATCAGTGTCTCTGTTACAGTTGCGAGGGAGTGGGCAGTGTCTCTGTTACAGTGGGGAGGGAGTGATCAGTGACTCTGTTACAGTGGGGAGGGTGTGAGCAGTGACTCAGTTACAGTGGGGAGGGAGTGATCAGTGTCTCCGTTACAGTGGGGAGGGAGTGATCAGTGTCTCTGTTACAGTGGGGAGGGAGTGAGCAGTGTCTCTGTTACAGTGGGGAGGGTGTGATCAGTGTCTCTGTTGCAGTGGGGAGGGAGTGATCAGTGTCTCTATTACAGTTGGGAGGGAGTGATCAGTATCTCTGTTACAGTGGGGAGGGAGTGATCAGTGTCTCTGTTACAGTGGGGAGTGAGTGAGCAGTGTCTCTGTTACAGTGGGAGGGAGTGATCAGTGTCTCTGTTACAGTGGGGAGGGAGTGAGCAGTGTCTCTGTTACAGTGGGGAGGGAGTGAGCAGTGTCTCTGTTACAGTGGGGAGGGAGTGAGCAGTGTCTCTGTTACAGTGGGGAGGGAGTGATCAGTGTCTCTGTTACAGTGGGGAGGGAGTGAGCAGTGTCTCTATTACAGTGGGGAGGGAGTGAGCAGTGTCTCTGTTACAGTGGGGAGGGAGTGATCAGTGTCTCTGTTACAGTGGTGAGGGTTTGAGCAGAGTCTGTGTTACAGTGTGAAGGGCGTGAGTTCTGTCTCTGTTACAGTGGGGAGGGAGTGAGCAGTGTCTCTGTTACAGTGGGGAGGGAGTGATCAGTGTCTCTGTTACAGTGGGGAGGATGTGATCAGTGTCTCTGTTACAGTGGGGAGGGAGTGATCAGTGTCTCTGTTACAGTGGGGAGTGTGTGATCAGTGTCTCTGTTGCAGTGGGGATGGAGTGATCAGTGTCTCTGTTACAGTGGGGAGGGAGTGATCAGTGTCTCTGTTTCAGGTGCGAGGGAGTGGGCAGTGTCTCTGTTACAGTGGGGAGGGAGTGATCAGTGACTCTGTTACAGTGGGGAGGGTGTGAGCAGTGACTCAGTTACAGTGGGGAGGGAGTGATCAGTGTCTCCGTTACAGTGGGGAGGGAGTGTTCAGTCTCTCTGTTACAGTGGGGAGGGAGTGATCAGTGTCTCTGTTACAGTGGGGAGGGAGTGATCAGGGCCTGAGTTACCGTGGGGAGCAAGTGGGCAGTGTCTCTGTTACAGTGGAGAGGGAGTGATCAGTGTCTCTGTTACAGTCGGGAGGATGTGAGCAGTGACTCTGTTACAGTGGGGAGTGAGTGAGCAGTGTCTCTGTTCCAGTGGGGAGGGAGTGATCAGTGTCTCTGTTACAGTGGGGAGGGTGTGAGCAGTGACTCTGTTACAGTGGGGAGGGAGTGATCAGTGTCTCTCTTACTGTGGGGAGGGAGTGAGCAGTGTCTCTGTTACAGTGGGGAGAGAGTGATCAGTGTCTCTGTTACAGTGGGGAGGGAGTGAGCAGTGTCTCTGTTGCAGTGGGGAGGGAGTGTTAAGTGTCTCTGTTACAGTGGGGACGGTGTGAGCAGTGACTCTGTTACAGTGTGGAGGGAGTGATCAGTGTCTCTGTTACAGTGGGGAGGGTGTGAGCAGTGACTCTGTTACAGTGGGGCGGGAGTGATCAGTGTCTCTGTTACAGTGGGGAGGGTGTGAGCAATGACTCTGTTACAGTGGGGAGGGAGTGAGCAGTGTCTCTGTTACAGTGGGGATGGAGTGATCAGTGTCTCTGTTACAGTGGGGACGGAGTGAGCAGTGTCTCTGTTACAGTGGGGAGGGAGTGGGCAGTGTCTCTGTTACAGTGGGGAGGGAGTGGGCAGTGTCTCTGTTACAGTGGGGAGGGAGTGATCAGTGACTCTGTTACAGTGGGGAGGGTGTGAGCAGTGTCTCTGTTACAGTGGGGAGGGAGTGTTCAGTGTCTCTGTTACAGTGGGGAGGGAGTGAGCAGTGTCTCTGTTACAGTGGGGAGGGTGTGATCAGTGTCTCTGTTACAGTCGGGAGGATGTGATCAGTGTCTCTGTTACAGTGGGGAGGGAGTGATCAGTGTCTCTGTTACAGTGGGGAGGGAGTGATCAGTGTCTCTGTTACAGTGGGGAGGGAGTGAGCAGTGTCTCTGTTACAGTGGGGAGGGAGTGATCAGTGTCTCTGTTACAGTGGGGAGGGAGTGAGCAGTGTCTCTGTTACAGTGGGGAGGGTGTGATCAGTGTCTCTGTTGCAGTGGGGAGGGAGTGATCAGTGTCTCTATTACAGTGGGGAGGGAGTGATCAGTATCTCTGTTACAGTGGGGAGGGAGTGATCAGTGTCTCTGTTACAGTGGGGAGTGAGTGAGCAATGTCTCTGTTACAGTGGGAGGGAGTGATCAGTGTCTCTGTTACAGTGGGGAGGGAGTGAGCAGTGTCTCTGTTACAGTGGGGAGGGTGTGATCAGTGTCTCTGTTACAGTGGGGAGGGAGTGAGCAGTGTCTCTGTTACAGTGGGGAGGGAGTGATCAGTGTCTCTGTTACAGTGGGGAGGGAGTGAGCAGTGTCTCTATTACAGTGGGGAGGGAGTGAGCAGTGTCTCTGTTACAGTGGGGAGGGAGTGATCAGTGTCTCTGTTACAGTGGTGAGGGTTTGAGCAGTGTCTGTGTTACAGTGTGAAGGGCGTGAGTTGTGTCTCTGTTACAGTGGGGAGGGAGTGAGCAGTGTCTCTGTTACAGTGGGGAGGGAGTGATCAGTGTCTCTGTTACAGTGGGGAGGATGTGATCAGTGTCTCTGTTACAGTGGGGAGGGAGTGATCAGTGTCTCTGTTACAGTGGGGAGTGTGTGATCAGTGTCTCTGTTGCAGTGGGGATGGAGTGATCAGTGTCTCTGTTACAGTGGGGAGGGAGTGATCATTGTCTCTGTTACAGTTGCGAGGGAGTGGGCAGTGTCTCTGTTACAGTGGGGAGGGAGTGATCAGTGACTCTGTTACAGTGGGGAGGGTGTGAGCAGTGACTCAGTTACAGTGGGGAGGGAGTGATCAGTGTCTCCGTTACAGTGGGGAGGGAGTGTTCAGTGTCTCTGTTACAGTGGGGAGGGAGTTATCAGTGTCTCTGTTACAGTGGGGAGGGAGTGATCAGGGCCTGAGTTACCGTGGGGAGCAAGTGGGCAGTGTCTCTGTTACAGTGGAGAGGGAGTGATTAGTGTCTCTGTTACAGTCGGGAGGATGTGAGCAGTGACTCTGTTACAGTGGGGAGTGAGTGAGCAGTGTCTCTGTTACAGTGGGGAGGGAGTGATCAGTGTCTCTGTTACAGTGGGGAGGATGTGAGCAGTGTCTCTGTTACAGTGGGGAGGGAGTGATCAGTGTCTCTGTTACAGTGGGGAGGGTGTGAGCAGTGACTCTGTTACAGTGGGGAGGGAGTGAGCAGTGTCTCTCTTACTGTGGGGAGGGAGTGAGCAGTTTCTCTGTTACAGTGGGGAGAGAGTGATCAGTGTCTCTGTTACAGTGGGGAGGGAGTGACCAGTGTCTCTGTTGCAGTGGGGAGGGAGTGATCAGTGTCTCTGTTACAGTGGGGAGGGAGTGATCAGTGTCTCTGTTACAGTGGGGAGGGAGTGATCAGTGTCTCTGTTACAGTGGGGAGGGTGTGAGCAGTGACTCTGTTACAGTGGGGAGGGAGTGAGCAGTGTCTCTGTTACAGTGGGGAGGGAGTGATCAGTGTCTCTGTTACAGTGGGGAGGGAGTGATCAGTGTCTCTGTTACAGTGGGGAGGGTGTGAGCAATGACTCTGTTACAGTGGGGAGGGAGTGAGCAGTGTCTCTGTTACAGTGGGGATGGAGTGATCAGTGTCTCTGTTACAGTGGGGCCGGAGTGAGCAGTGTCTCTGTTACAGTGGGGAGGGAGTGAGCAGTGTCTCTGTTACAGTTGCGAGGGAGTGGGCAGTGTCTCTGTTACAGTGGGGAGGGAGTGATCAGTGACTCTGTTACAGTGGGGAGGGTGTGAGCAGTGACTCTGTTACAGTGGGGAGGGAGTGATCAGTGTCTCCGTTACAGTGGGGAGGGAGTGTTCAGTGTCTCTGTTACAGTGGGGAGGGAGTGAGCAGTGTCTCTGTTACAGTGGGGAGGGTGTGATCAGTGTCTCTGTTACAGTCGGGAGGATGTGATCAGTGTCTCTGTTACAGTGGGGAGGGAGTGAGCAGTGTCTCTGTTACAGTGGGGAGGGAGTGATCAGTGTCTCTGTTACAGTGGGGAGGGAGTGAGCAGTGTCTCTGTTACAGTGGGGAGGGTGTGATCAGTGTCTCTGTTACAGTGGGGAGTGAGTGAGCAGTGTCTCTGTTACAGTGGGGAGGGAGTGATCAGTATCTCTGTTACAGTGGGGAGGGTGTGATCAGTGTCTCTGTTACAGTGGGGAGGGAGTGAGCAGTGTCTCTGTTACAGTTGGGAGGGTGTGATCAGTGTCTCTGTTACAGTGGGGAGGGAGTGAGCAGTGTCTCTGTTACAGTGGGGAGGGAGTGATCAGTGTCTCTGTTACAGTGGGGAGTGAGTGAGCAGTGTCTCTGTTACAGTGGGAGGGAGTGATCAGTGTCTCTGTTACAGTGGGGAGGGAGTGAGCCGTGTCTCTGTTACAGTGGGGAGGGTGTGATCAGTGTCTCTGTTACAGTGGGGAGGGAGTGAGCAGTGTCTCTGTTACAGTGGGGAGGGAGTGATCAGTGTCTCTGTTACAGTGGGGAGGGAGTGAGCAGTGTCTCTGTTACAGTGGGGAGGGAGTGAGCAGTGTCTCTGTTACAGTGGGGAGGGAGTGATCAGTGTCTCTGTTACAGTGGTGAGGGTTTGAGCAGTGTCTGTGTTACAGTGTGAAGGGCGTGAGTTGTGTCTCTGTTACAGTGGGGAGGGAGTGAGCAGTGTCTCTGTTACAGTGGGGAGGGAGTGATCAGTGTCTCTGTTACAGTGGGGAGGATGTGATCAGTGTCTCTGTTACAGTGGGGAGGGAGTGATCAGTGTCTCTGTTACAGTGGGGAGTGTGTGATCAGTGTCTCTGTTGCAGTGGGGATGGAGTGATCAGTGTCTCTGTTACAGTGGGGAGGGAGTGATCAGTGTCTCTGTTACAGTGGGGAGGGAGTGATCAGTGTCTCTGTTACAGAGGGGAGGATGTGATCAGTGTCTCTGGTACAGTGGGGAGGGAGTGATCAGTGTCTCTGTTACAGTGGGGAGTGTGTGATCATATCTCTGTTGCAGTGGGGATGGAGTGATCAGTGTCTCTGTTACAGTGGGGAGGGAGTGATAAGTGTCTCTGTTACAGTTGCGAGGGAGTGGGCAGTGTCTCTGTTACAGTGGGGAGGGAGTGATCAGTGACTCTGTTACAGTGGGGAGGGTGTGAGCAGTGACTCAGTTACAGTGGGGAGGGAGTGATCAGTGTCTCCGTTACAGTGGGGAGGGAGTGATCAGTGTCTCTGTTACAGTGGGGAGGGAGTGAGCAGTGTCTCTGTTACAGTGGGGAGGGTGTGATCAGTGTCTCTGTTGCAGTGGGGAGGGAGTGATCAGTGTCTCTATTACAGTTGGGAGGGAGTGATCAGTATCTCTGTTACAGTGGGGAGGGAGTGATCAGTGTCTCTGTTACAGTGGGGAGTGAGTGAGCAGTGTCTCTGTTACAGTGGGAGGGAGTGATCAGTGTCTCTGTTACAGTGGGGAGGGAGTGAGCAGTGTCTCTGTTACAGTGGGGAGGGTGTGATCAGTGTCTCTGTTACAGTGGGGAGGGAGTGAGCAGTGTCTCTGTTACAGTGGGGAGGGTGTGATCAGTGTCTCTGTTACAGTGGGGAGGGAGTGAGCAGTGTCTCTATTACAGTGGGGAGGGAGTGAGCAGTGTCTCTGTTACAGTGGGGAGGGAGTGATCAGTGTCTCTGTTACAGTGGGGAGTGTGTGATCAGTGTCTCTGTTGCAGTGGGGATGGAGTAATCAGTGTCTCTGTTACAGTGGGGAGGGAGTGATCAGTGTCTCTGTTTCAGGTGCGAGGGAGTGGGCAGTGTCTCTGTTACAGTGGGGAGGGAGTGATCAGTGACTCTGTTACAGTGGGGAGGGTGTGAGCAGTGACTCAGTTACAGTGGGGAGGGAGTGATCAGTGTCTCCGTTACAGTGGGGAGGGAGTGTTCAGTGTCTCTGTTACAGTGGGGAGGGAGTGATCAGTGTCTCTGTTACAGTGGGGAGGGAGTGATCAGGGCCTGAGTTACCGTGGGGAGCAAGTGGGCAGTGTCTCTGTTACAGTGGAGAGGGAGTGATCAGTGTCTCTGTTACAGTCGGGAGGATGTGAGCAGTGACTCTGTTACAGTGGGGAGTGAGTGAGCAGTGTCTCTGTTACAGTGGGGAGGGAGTGATCAGTGTCTCTGTTACAGTGGGGAGGGTGTGAGCAGTGACTCTGTTACAGTGGGGAGGGAGTGATCAGTGTCTCTCTTACTGTGGGGAGGGAGTGAGCAGTGTCTCTGTTACAGTGGGGAGAGAGTGATCAGTGTCTCTGTTACAGTGGGGAGAGAGTGAGCAGTGTCTCTGTTGCAGTGGGGAGGGAGTGTTAAGTGTCTCTGTTACAGTGGGGACGGTGTGAGCAGTGACTCTGTTACAGTGTGGAGGGAGTGATCAGTGTCTCTGTTACAGTGGGGAGGGTGTGAGCAGTGACTCTGTTACAGTGGGGCGGGAGTGATCAGTGTCTCTGTTACAGTGGGGAGGGTGTGAGCAATGACTCTGTTACAGTGGGGAGGGAGTGAGCAGTGTCTCTGTTACAGTGGGGATGGAGTGATCAGTGTCTCTGTTACAGTGGGGACGGAGTGAGCAGTGTCTCTGTTACAGAGGGGAGGGAGTGGGCAGTGTCTCTGTTACAGTGGGGAGGGAGTGGGCAGTGTATCTGTTACAGTGGGGAGGGAGTGATCAGTGTCTCTGTTACAGTGGGGACGGAGTGAGCAGTGTCTCTGTTACAGTGGGGAGGGTGTGAGCAGTGACTCTGTTACAGTGGGGAGGGAGTGATCAGTGTCTCCGTTACAGTGGGGAGGGAGTGTTCAGTGTCTCTGTTACAGTGGGGAGGGAGTGTTCAGTGTCTCTGTTACAGTGGGGAGGGAGTGAGCAGTGTCTCTGTTACAGTGGGGAGGGTGTGATCAGTGTCTCTGTTACAGTCGGGAGGATGTGATCAGTGTCTCTGTTACAGTGGGGAGGGAGTGATCAGTGTCTCTGTTACAGTGGGGAGGGAGTGATCAGTGTCTCTGTTACAGTGGGGAGGGAGTGATCAGTGTCTCTGTTACAGTGGGGAGGGAGTGAGCAGTGTCTCTGTTACAGTGGGGAGGGAGTGATCAGTGTCTCTGTTACAGTGGGGAGGGAGTGAGCAGTGTCTCTGTTACAGTGGGGAGGGTGTGATCAGTGTCTCTGTTGCAGTGGGGAGGGAGTGATCAGTGTCTCTATTACAGTGGGGAGGGAGTGATCAGTATCTCTGTTACAGTGGGGAGGGAGTGATCAGTGTCTCTGTTACAGTGGGGAGTGAGTGAGCAATGTCTCTGTTACAGTGGGAGGGAGTGATCAGTGTCTCTGTTACAGTGGGGAGGGAGTGAGCAGTGTCTCTGTTACAGTGGGGAGGGTGTGATCAGTGTCTCTGTTACAGTGGGGAGGGAGTGAGCAGTGTCTCTGTTACAGTGGGGAGGGAGTGATCAGTGTCTCTGTTACAGTGGGGAGGGAGTGAGCAGTGTCTCTATTACAGTGGGGAGGGAGTGAGCAGTGTCTCTGTTACAGTGGGGAGGGAGTGATCAGTGTCTCTGTTACAGTGGTGAGGGTTTGAGAAGTGTCTGTGTTACAGTGTGAAGGGCGTGAGTTGTGTCTCTGTTACAGTGGGGAGGGAGTGAGCAGTGTCTCTGTTACAGTGGGGAGGATGTGATCAGTGTCTCTATTACAGTGGGGAGGGAGTGATCAGTGTCTCTGTTACAGTGGGGAGTGTGTGATCAGTGTCTCTGTTGCAGTGGGGATGGAGTGATCAGTGTCTCTGTTACAGTGGGGAGGGAGTGATCATTGTCTCTGTTACAGTTGCGAGGGAGTGGGCAGTGTCTCTGTTACAGTGGGGAGGGAGTGATCAGTGACTCTGTTACAGTGGGGAGGGTGTGAGCAGTGACTCAGTTACAGTGGGGAGGGAGTGATCAGTGTCTCCGTTACAGTGGGGAGGGAGTGTTCAGTGTCTCTGTTACAGTGGGGAGGGAGTGATCAGTGTCTCTGTTACAGTGGGGAGGGAGTGATCAGGGCCTGAGTTACCGTGGGGAGCAAGTGGGCAGTGTCTCTGTTACAGTGGAGAGGGAGTGATCAGTGTCTCTGTTACAGTCGGGAGGATGTGAGCAGTGACTCTGTTACAGTGGGGAGTGAGTGAGCAGTGTCTCTGTTACAGTGGGGAGGGAGTGATCAGTGTCTCTGTTACAGTGGGGAGGGTGTGAGCAGTGACTCTGTTACAGTGGGGAGGGAGTGAGCAGTGTCTCTCTTACTGTGGGGAGGGAGTGAGCAGTGTCTCTGTTACAGTGGGGAGAGAGTGATCAGTGTCTCTGTTACAGTGGGGAGGGAGTGACCAGTGTCTCTGTTGCAGTGGGGAGGGAGTGATCAGTGTCTCTGTTACAGTGGGGACGGTGTGAGCAGTGTCTCTGTTGCAGTGGGGAGGGAGTGATCAGTGTCTCTGTTACAGTGGGGAGGGAGTGATCAGTGTCTCTGTTACAGTGGGGCGGTGTGAGCAGTGTCTCTGTTGCAGTGGGGAGGGAGTGATCAGTGTCTCTGTTACAGTGGGGAGGGTGTGAGCAATGACTCTGTTACAGTGGGGAGGGAGTGAGCAGTGTCTCTGTTACAGTGGGGATGGAGTGATCAGTGTCTCTGTTACAGTGGGGACGGAGTGAGCAGTGTCTCTGTTACACTGTAGAGAGTGTGAGCAGTGTCTCTGTTACAGTTGCGAGGGAGTGGGCAGTGTCTCTGTTACAGTGGGGAGGGAGTGATCAGTGACTCTGTTACAGTGGGGAGGGTGTGAGCAGTGACTCTGTTACAGTGGGGAGGGAGTGATCAGTGTCTCCGTGACAGTGGGGAGGGAGTGTTCAGTGTCTCTGTTACAGTGGGGAGGGAGTGAGCAGTGTCTCTGTTACAGTGGGGAGGGTGTGATCAGTGTCTCTGTTACAGTCGGGAGGATGTGATCAGTGTCTCTGTTACAGTGGGGAGGGAGTGAGCAGTGTCTCTGTTACAGTGGGGAGGGAGTGATCAGTGTCTCTGTTACAGTGGGGAGGGAGTGAGCAGTGTCTCTGTTACAGTGGGGAGGGTGTGATCAGTGTCTCTGTTACAGTGGGGAGTGAGTGAGCAGTGTCTCTGTTACAGTGGGGAGGGAGTGATCAGTATCTCTGTTACAGTGGGGAGGGTGTGATCAGTGTCTCTGTTACAGTGGGGAGGGAGTGAGCAGTGTCTCTGTTACAGTTGGGAGGGTGTGATCAGTGTCTCTGTTACAGTGGGGAGGGAGTGAGCAGTGTCTCTGTTACAGTGGGGAGGGAGTGATCAGTGTCTCTGTTACAGTGGGGAGTGAGTGAGCAGTGTCTCTGTTACAGTGGGAGGGAGTGATCAGTGTCTCTGTTACAGTGGGGAGGGAGTGAGCCGTGTCTCTGTTACAGTGGGGAGGGTGTGATCAGTGTCTCTGTTACAGTGGGGAGGGAGTGAGCAGTGTCTCTGTTACAGTGGGGAGGGAGTGATCAGTGTCTCTGTTACAGTGGGGAGGGAGTGAGCAGTGTCTCTGTTACAGTGGGGAGGGAGTGAGCAGTGTCTCTGTTACAGTGGGGAGGGAGTGATCAGTGTCTCTGTTACAGTGGTGAGGGTTTGAGCAGTGTCTGTGTTACAGTGTGAAGGGCGTGAGTTGTGTCTCTGTTACAGTGGGGAGGGAGTGAGCAGTGTCTCTGTTACAGTGGGGAGGGAGTGATCAGTGTCTCTGTTACAGTGGGGAGGATGTGATCAGTGTCTCTGTTACAGTGGGGAGGGTGTGATCAGTGTCTCTGTTACAGTGGGGAGTGTGTGATCAGTGTCTCTGTTGCAGTGGGGATGGAGTGATCAGTGTCTCTGTTACAGTGGGGAGGGAGTGATCAGTGTCTCTGTTACAGTGGGGAGGGAGTGATCAGTGTCTCTGTTACAGTGGGGAGGATGTGATCAGTGTCTCTGTTACAGTGGGGAGGGAGTGATCAGTGTCTCTGTTACAGTGGGGAGTGTGTGATCAGTGTCTCTGTTGCAGTGGGGATGGAGTGATCAGTGTCTCTGTTACAGTGGGGAGGGAGTGATCAGTGTCTCTGTTACAGTTGCGAGGGAGTGGGCAGTGTCTCTGTTACAGTGGGGAGGGAGTGATCAGTGACTCTGTTACAGTGGGGAGGGTGTGAGCAGTGACTCAGTTACAGTGGGGAGGGAGTGATCAGTGTCTCCGTTACAGTGGGGAGGGAGTGTTCAGTGTCTCTGTTACAGTGGGGAGGGAGTGATCAGTGTCTCTGTTACAGTGGGGAGGGAGTGATCAGGGCCTGAGTTACCGTGGGGAGCAAGTGGGCAGTGTCTCTGTTACAGTGGAGGGGGAGTGATCAGTGTCTCTGTTACAGTCGGGAGGATGTGAGCAGTGACTCTGTTACATAGAACATAGAACATAGAACATAGAAGAATACAGCGCAGTACAGGCCCTTGGGCCCTCGATGTTGCGCCGATCCAAGCCCACCTAAACGACACTAACCCACTATCCTCCATATACCTATCCAATGCCCTCTTAAATGCCCATAAAGAGGGAGAGTCCACCACTGTTACTGGCAGGGCATTCCATGAACTAACGACTCGCTGAGTGAAGAACCTACCCCTAACATCAGTCCTATATCTACCCCCCCTTAATTTAAAGCTATGCCCCCTTGTAATACCCGACTCAATACGCGGGAAAAGGTTCATACTGTCGACCCTATCTAACCCCCTAATCATCTTGTACACCTCAATCAAGTCACCCCTAAACCTTCTTTTCTCTAGTGAAAACAGCCCCAAGAGCCTCAGTCTTTCCTCATACGATTTTCCTTCCATACCAGGCAACATCCTGGTAAACCTCCTCTGCACCCGTTCCAATGCCTCCACATCCTTCCTATAGTATGGCGACCAAAACTGCACACAATATTCCAGATGCGGCCGTACCAGAGTCTTATACAACTGCATCATGACCTCAGGACTCCGGAACTCAATTCCTCTACCAATAAAAGCCAGTACGCCATATGCCTTCCTCACCGCACTATTTACCTGGGTGGCAACTTTCAGAGATCTGTGTACATGGACACCAAGATCCCTCTGCTCATCCACACTACCAAGTATCCGACCATTAGCCCAGTACCCCATCTTTTTGTTATTCTTCCCAAAGTGAATCACCTCGCACTTAGCTACATTGAATTCCATCTGCCACCTTTCTGCCCAGCTCTGCAGCTTCTCTATATCCTGCTGTAACCTGCCACATCCTTCCTCACTGTCAACAACTCCTCCGACTTTCGTATCATCCGCAAACTTGCTCACCCAACCTTCTAACCCCTCTTCCAGGTCATTTATAAAAATGACAAACAGCAATGGTCCCAAAACAGATCCTTGCGGAACACCGCTAGTGACGGCACTCCATGAAGAAACTTTGCCATCAACTACTACCCTCTGTCTTCTTCCATCCAGCCAATTCCTAATCCAAACCTCCAACTCACCCTCAATGCCATATCTCCGTATTTTCTGCAGTAGCCTACCATGGGGAACCTTATCAAACGCCTTACTAAAATCCATATATACCACATCTACCGCTTTCCCCTCATCAACCTCCTTCGTCACCTTTTCAAAGAATTCAATAAGGTTTGTGAGGCACGACTTGCCCTTCACAAAACCATGCTGACTATCCTTGATCACATTATTCCTATCTAGATGTGCATAAATCCTATCCCTTACAATTCTCTCTAAGACTTTGCCCACAACAGAAGTGAGACTCACCGGCCTATAGTTACTAGGGCTATCCCTACTCCCCTTTTTGAACAAGGGAACCACATTTGCTATCCTCCAGTCTTCTGGGACTGCTCCTGTAGACAAAGAGGACATAAAAATCAAGGCCAATGGCTCTGCAATCTCCTCCCTTGCTTCCCAGAGAATCCTAGGATAAATGCCATCAGGCCCAGGGGACTTATCTATTTTCACCTTTTCCAGGATTTCCAACACCTCTTCTCTACATACCTCAAAGCCATCCATTCTACTTATTTGTGCCTCAGTATTCTCATCGACAACAATGCCCTGTTCCTGAGTGAATACTGAAGAAAAGTATTCATTCAGTGTCTCCCCAATCTCTTCCGCCTCCACACGCAACTTCCCCCTACTATCCTTGACTGGACCTATTCCTACCCTAGTCATTCTTTTATTCCTAACGTACCTATAGAAAGCCTTAGGGTTTTCCCTAATCCTATCTACTAAGGACCTTTCATGTCCCCTCCTTGCTGCTTTTAGCTCTCTCTTCAGGTCCTTCCTGGCTACCCTATAACTCTCAATCGCCCCAATTGAACCTTCACGTCTCATCTTGAGATAGGCCGCCCTCTTCCATTTAACAAGGGATTCCAATTCCTTATTAAACCACGGCTCCCTCGCACGACCCTTTCCTTCCTGCCTGACAGAGACACTGATCACTCCCTCCCCACTGTAACAGAGACACTGATCACATCCTCCTCACTACAGTGGAGGGGGAGTGATCAGTGTCTCTGTTACAGTCGGGAGGATGTGAGCAGTGACTCTGTTACAGTGGGGAGTGAGTGAGCAGTGTCTCTGTTACAGTGGGGAGGGAGTGATCAGTGTCTCTGTTACAGTGGGGAGGGTGTGAGCAGTGGCTCTGTTACAGTGGGGAGGGAGTGACCAGTGTCTCTGTTGCAGTGGGGAGGGAGTGATCAGTGTCTCTGTTACAGTGGGGAGGGAGTGACCAGTGTCTCTGTTGCAGTGGGGAGGGAGTGATCAGTGTCTCTGTTACAGTGGGGAGGGAGTGATCAGTGTCTCTGTTACAGTGGGGAGGGAGTGAGCAGTGTCTCTGTTACAGTGGGGAGAGAGTGATCAGTGTCTCTGTTTCAGTGGGGAGGGTGTGAGCAGTGTCTCTGTTACAGTGGGGAAGGTGTGAGCAGTGACTCTGTTACAGTGGGGAGGGAGTGATCAGTGTCTCTGTTACAGTGGGGAGGGAGTGATCAGTGTCTCTGTTACAGTGGGGAGGGTGTGAGCAGTGACTCTGTTACAGTGGGGAGGGAGTGATCAGTGTCTCTGTTACAGTGGGGAGGGAGTGAGCAGTGTCTCTGTTACAGTGGGGAGGGTGTGAGCAGTGACTCTGTTACAGTGGGGAGGGTGTGAGCAGTGTCTCTGTTACAGTGGGGCGGGAGTGATCAGTGTCTCTGTTACAGTGGGGAGGGTGTGAGCAATGACTCTGTTACAGTGGGGCGGGTGTGAGCAGTGTCTCTGTTACAGTGGGGAGGGAGTGAGCAGTGTCTCTGTTACAGTGGGGACGGAGTGAGCAGTGTCTCTGTTACACTGTAGAGAGTGTGAGCAGTGTCTCTGTTACAGTTGCGAGGGAGTGGGCAGTGTCTCTGTTACAGTGGGGAGGGAGTGATCAGTGACTCTGTTACAGTGGGGAGGGTGTGAGCAGTGACTCTGTTACAGTGGGGCGGGAGTGATCAGTGTCTCTGTTACAGTGGGGAGGGTGTGAGCAATGACTCTGTTACAGTGGGGCGGGTGTGAGCAGTGTCTCTGTTACAGTGGGGAGGGAGTGAGCAGTGTCTCTGTTACAGTGGGGACGGAGTGAGCAGTGTCTCTGTTACACTGTAGAGAGTGTGAGCAGTGTCTCTGTTACAGTTGCGAGGGAGTGGGCAGTGTCTCTGTTACAGTGGGGAGGGAGTGATCAGTGACTCTGTTACAGTGGGGAGGGTGTGAGCAGTGTCTCTGTTACAGTGGGGAGGGAGTGATCAGTGTCTCTGTTACAGTGGGGAGGGTGTGAGCAATGACTCTGTTACAGTGGGGCGGGTGTGAGCAGTGTCTCTGTTACAGTGGGGAGGGAGTGAGCAGTGTCTCTGTTACAGTGGGGACGGAGTGAGCAGTGTCTCTGTTACACTGTAGAGAGTGTGAGCAGTGTCTCTGTTACAGTTGAGAGGGAGTGGGCAGTGTCTCTGTTACAGTGGGGAGGGAGTGATCAGTGACTCTGTTACAGTGGGGAGGGTGTGAGCAGTGACTCTGTTACAGTGGGGAGGGAGTGATCAGTGTCTCCGTTACAGTGGGGAGGGAGTGTTCAGTGTCTCTGTTACAGTGGGGAGGGTGTGAGCAGTGACTCTGTTACAGTGGGGAGGGAGTGATCAGTGTCTCCGTTACAGTGGGGAGGGAGTGTTCAGTGTCTCTGTTACAGTGGGGAGGGAGTGAGCAGTGTCTCTGTTACAGTCGGGAGGGTGTGATCAGTGTCTCTGTTACAGTCGGGAGGATGTGATCAGTGTCTCTGTTACAGTGGGGAGGGAGTGAGCAGTGTCTCTGTTACAGTGGGGAGGGAGTGATCAGTGTCTCTGTTACAGTGGGTAGGAAGTGATCAGTGTCTCTGTTACAGTGGGGAGGATGTGAGCAGTGTCTCTATTACAGTTGGGAGGAAGTGATCAGTGTCTGTGTTTCAGTGGGGAGGATGTGATCAGTGTCTCTGTTACAGTGGGGAGGGAGTGAGCAGTGTCTCTGTTACAGTGGGGCGGGAGTGGTCAGTGTCTCTGTTACAGTAGGGAGGGTGTGATCAGTGTCTCTGTTACAGTGGGGAGGGAGTGATCAGTGTCTCTGTTACAGTGGGGAGGATGTGATCAGTGTCTCTGTTACAGTGGGGAGGAAGTGATCAGTGTCTCTGTTACAGTGGGGAGGGTGTGATCAGTGTCTCTGTTACAGTGGGGAGGGAATGATCAGTGTCTCTGTTACAGTGGGGAGGGTATGAGCAGTGTCTCTGTTACAGTGGGGAGGGAGTGAGCAGTGTCTCTGTTACAGTGAGGAGGGAGTGAGTAGTGTCTCTGTTACATTGAGGAGGGAGTGAGCAGTGTTTCTGTTACAATGGGGAGGGAGTGATCTGTGTCTCTGTTACAGTGGGGCGGGGGTGAGCAATGTCTCTACTACAGTGGGGAGGGAGTGATCAGTGTCTCTGTTACAGTAGGGAGGGAGAGATCAGTGTCTCTGTTACAGTGAGGAGGGAGTGATCAGTGTCTCTGTTACAGTGGGGAGGGAGTGATCAGTGTCTCTGTTGCAGTGGGGAGGGGGTGGGCAGTGTCTCTGTTACAATGGGAACGGAGTGAGCAGTGTCTCTGTTACAGATGGAGGGTGTGAGCAGTGTCTCTGTTACAGAGGGAGGGAGTGATCAGTGTCTCTGTTACAGTGGGGAGGGAGTGATCAGTGTTTCTGTTACAGTGGGGAGGAAGTGAGCAGTGTCTCTGTTACAGATGGAGGGTGTGAGCAGTGTCTCTGTTACAGAGGGAGGGAGTGATCAGTGTCTCTGTTACAGTGGGGAGGGAGTGATCAGTGTTTCTGTTACAGTGGGGAGGAAGTGAGCAGTGTCTCTGTTACAGATGGAGGGTGTGAGCAGTGTCTCTGTGACAGAGGGAGGGAGTGATCAGTGTCTCTGTTACAGTGGGGAGGGAGTGATCAGAGTCCCTGTTACAGTAGGGAGGGAGTGAGCAGTGTCTTTGTTACAGTGGGGAGGGCATGATCAGTATCTCTTTTTCAGTGGGGAGGGAGTGATCAGTGTCTCTGTTACAGTGGGGACGGAGTGAGCAGTGTCTCTGTTACAGTGGGGAGGGAGAGAGCAATGTCTCTGTTACAGTGGGGAGGGCATGATCAGTGACACTTTTACAGTTGGGAGGTAGTGAGCAGTGTCTCTGTTACAGCGGGGAGGGAGTGAGCAATGTCTCTGTTACAGTGGGGAGGGAGTGGGCAGTGTCTCTGTTACAGTGGGGAGGGAGAGAGCAATGTCTCTGTTACAGTGGGGAGGGAGTGAGCAATGTCTCTGTTACAGTGGGGAGGGAGTGAGCAGTGTCTCTGATACAGTGGGGAGGGAGTGATCACTGGCTGTGCTACAGTGGAGAGGGAGTGATCAATGTCTGTGTTACAGTGGGTAGGAAGTGATCAGTGTCTCTGTTACAGTGGGTAGGGAGTGAGCAATGTCTCTGTTACAGTGGGGAGGGAGTGAGCAGTGTCTCTGATACAGTGGGGAGGGAGTGATCACTGGCTGTGCTACAGTGGAGAGGGAGTGATCAATGTCTGTGTTACAGTTGGGAGGATGTGATCAGTGTCTCTGTTACAGTGGGTAGGAAGTGATCAGTGTCTCTGTTACAGTGGGGAGGGAGTGGTCAGTGTCTCTGTTACAGTGGGGAGGATGTGATCAGTGTCTCTGTTACAGTGGGGAGGGTGTGATCAGTGTCTCTGTTACAGTGGGGTGGGAGTGATCAGTGTCTCTGTTACAGTGGGGAGGATGTGATCAGTGTCTCTGTTACAGTGGTGAGGGAGTGGTCGGTGTCTCTGTTACAGTGGGGAGGGTGTGATCAGTGTCTCTGTTACAGTGGGGAGGAAGTGATCAGTGTCTCTGTTACAGTGGGGAGGATGTGATCAGTGTCTCTGTTACAGTGGGGAGGGAGTGGTCAGTGTCTCTGTTACAGTGGGGAGGGTGTGATCAGTGTCTCTGTTACAGTGGGGAGGAAGTGATCAGTGTCTCTGTTACAGTGGGGAGGATGTGATCAGTGTCTCTGTTACAGTGGGGAGGGAGTGATCAGTGTCTCTGTTGCAGTGGGGAGGGTGTGGGCAGTGTCTCTGTTACAGTGGGGAGGGAGTGATCAGTGTCTCTGTTACAGTGGGGAGGAAGTGAGCAGTGTCTCTGTTACAGTGGGGTGGGAGTGATCAGTGTCTCTATTACAGTAGGGAGGAAGTGAGCAGTGTCTCTGTCACAGTGGGAGGGTGTGAGCAGTGTCTCTGTTACAGTGGGGCGGGGGTGAGCAGTGTCTCTGTTACAGTGGGGATGGAATGATCAGTGTCTCTGTTACATTGGGGAGGGAGTGATTAGTGTCTCTCTTACAGTGGGGAGGGAGTGTTCAATGTCTCTGTTACAGTGGGGAGGGAGTGATCAGTGTCTCTGTTACATTGGGGAGGGAGTGTTCAATGTCTCTGTTACAGTGGGGAGGGAGTGATCAGTGTCTCTGTTACAATGGGGAGGGAGTGATCAGTGCCTCTCTTACAGTGGGGAGGGAGTGTTCAGTGTCTCTGTTACAGTGGGGAGGGAGTGATCAGTGTCTCTGTTACAATGGGGAGGGAGTGAGCAGTGTCTCTGTTTCAGTGGGGCGGGGGTGAGCTGTGTCTCTGTTACAGTGGGGACTGAGTGAGCAGTGTCTCTGTTACAGTGGGGAGGGAGTGATCAGTGTCTCTGTTACAGTGGGCGGGGGTGAGCTGTGTCTCTGTTACAGTGGGGAGGGAGTGAGCAGTGTCTCTGTTACAGTGGGGAGGGTGTGAGCAGTGTCACTGTTACAGTGGGGCGTGGGTGAGCAGTGTCTCTGTTACAGTGAGGAGGGAGTGATCAGTGTCTCTGTTGCAGTGGGGAGGGGGTGGGCAGTGTCTCTGTTACAGTGGGGAGGGAGTGATCAGTGTCTCTGTTACAGTGGGGAGGAAGTGAGCAGTGTCTCTGTTACAGTGGGGTGGGAGTGATCAGTGTCTCTGTTACAGTGGGGAGGAAGTGAGCAGTGTCTCTGTCACAGTGGGAGGGTGTGAGCAGTGTCTCTGTTACAGTGGGGCGGGAGTGGTCAGTGTCTCTGTTACAGTAGGGAGGGTGTGATCAGTGTCTCTGTTACAGTGGGGAGGGAGTGAGCAGTGTCTCTGTTACAGTGGGGAGGATGTGATCAGTGTCTCTGTTACAGTGGGGAGGAAGTGATCAGTGTCTCTGTTACAGTGGGGAGGATGTGATCAGTGTCTGTGTTACAGTGGGGAGGGAATGATCAGTGTCTCTGTTACAGTGGGGAGGGTATGAGCAGTGTCTCTGTTACAGTGGGGAGGGAGTGATCAGTGTCTCTGTTACAGTGAGGAGGGAGTGAGCAGTGTCTCTGTTACATTGAGGAGGGAGTGAGCAGTGTTTTTGTTACAATGGGGAGGGAGTGATCTGTGTCTCTGTTACAGTGGGGAGGGAGTGAGCAATGTCTCTACTACAGTGGGGAGGGAGTGATCAGTGTCTCTGTTACAGTAGGGAGGGAGAGATCAGTGTCTCTGTTACAGTGAGGAGGGAGTGATCAGTGTCTCTGTTACAGTGGGGAGGGAGTGATCAGTGTCTCTGTTGCAGTGCGGAGGGGGTGGGCAGTGTCTCTGTTACAATAGGAACGGAGTGAGCAGTGTCTCTGTTACAGTGGGGTGAGAGTGATCAGTGTCTCTGTTACAGTGGGGAGGAAGTGAGCAGTGTCTCTGTTACAGATGGAGGGTGTGAGCAGTGTCTCTGTTACAGAGGGAGGGAGTGATCAGTGTCTCTGTTACAGTGGGGAGGGAGTGATCAGAGTCCCTGTTACAGTAGGGAGGGAGTGAGCAGTGTCTCTGTTACAGTGGGGTGAGAGTGATCAGTGTTTCTGTTACAGTGGGGAGGAAGTGAGCAGTGTCTCTGTTACAGATGGAGGGTGTGAGCAGTGTCTCTGTTACAGAGGGAGGGAGTGATCAGTGTCTCTGTTACAGTGGGGAGGGAGTGATCAGTGTTTCTGTTACAGTGGGGAGGAAGTGAGCAGTGTCTCTGTTACAGATGGAGGGTGTGAGCAGTGTCTCTGTTACAGAGGGAGGGAGTGATCAGTGTCTCTGTTACAGTGGGGAGGGAGTGATCAGAGTCCCTGTTACAGTAGGGAGGGAGTGAGCAGTGTCTTTGTTACAGTGGGGAGGTCATGATCAGTATCTCTTTTTCAGTGGGGAGGGAGTGATCAGTGTCTCTGTTACAGTGGGGACGGAGTGAGCAGTGTCTCTGTTACAGTGGGGAGGGAGAGAGCAATGTCTCTGTTACAGTGGGGAGGGCATGATCAGTGACACTTTTACAGTTGGGAGGTAGTGAGCAGTGTCTCTGTTACAGCGGGGAGGGAGTGAGCAATGTCTCTGTTACAGTGGGGAGGGAGTGGGCAGTGTCTCTGTTACAGTGGGGAGGGAGAGAGCAATGTCTCTGTTACAGTGGGGAGGGAGTGAGCAATGTCTCTGTTACAGTGGGGAGGGAGTGAGCAGTGTCTCTGATACAGTGGGGAGGGAGTGATCACTGGCTGTGCTACAGTGGAGAGGGAGTGATCAATGTCTGTGTTACAGTGGGTAGGAAGTGATCAGTGTCTCTGTTACAGTGGGGAGGGAGTGAGCAATGTCTCTGTTACAGTGGGGAGGGAGTGAGCAGTGTCTCTGATACAGTGGGGAGGGAGTGATCACTGGCTGTGCTACAGTGGAGAGGGAGTGATCAATGTCTGTGTTACAGTTGGGAGGATGTGATCAGTGTCTCTGTTACAGTGGGTAGGAAGTGATCAGTGTCTCTGTTACAGTGGGGAGGGAGTGGTCAGTGTCTCTGTTACAGTGGGGAGGATGTGATCAGTGTCTCTGTTACAGTGGGGAGGGAGTGGTCAGTGTCTCTGTTACAGTGGGGAGGGAGTGATCAGTGTCTCTGTTACAGTGGGGAGGGAGTGAGCAGTGTCTCTGTTACAGTGGGGTGGGAGTGATCAGTGTCTCTGTTACAGTGGGGAGGATGTGATCAGTGTCTCTGTTACAGTGGTGAGGGAGTGGTCGGTGTCTCTGTTACAGTGGGGAGGGTGTGATCAGTGTCTCTGTTACAGTGGGGAGGAAGTGATCAGTGTCTCTGTTACAGTGGGGAGGATGTGATCAGTGTCTCTGTTACAGTGGGGAGGGAGTGGTCAGTGTCTCTGTTACAGTGGGGAGGGTGTGATCAGTGTCTCTGTTACAGTGGGGAGGAAGTGATCAGTGTCTCTGTTACAGTGGGGAGGATGTGATCAGTGTCTCTGTTACAGTGGGGAGGGAGTGATCAGTGTCTCTGTTGCAGTGGGGAGGGTGTGGGCAGTGTCTCTGTTACAGTGGGGAGGGAGTGATCAGTGTCTCTGTTACAGTGGGGAGGAAGTGAGCAGTGTCTCTGTTACAGTGGGGTGGGAGTGATCAGTGTCTCTATTACAGTAGGGAGGAAGTGAGCAGTGTCTCTGTCACAGTGGGAGGGTGTGAGCAGTGTCTCTGTTACAGTGGGGCGGGGGTGAGCAGTGTCTCTGTTACAGTGGGGATGGAATGATCAGTGTCTCTGTTACATTGGGGAGGGAGTGATTAGTGTCTCTCTTACAGTGGGGACTGAGTGTTCAATGTCTCTGTTACAGTGGGGAGGGAGTGATCAGTGCCTCTCTTACAGTGGGGAGGGAGTGTTCAGTGTCTCTGTTACAGTGGGGAGGGAGTGATCAGTGTCTCTGTTACAGTGGGGAGGGAGTGAGCAGTGTCTCTGTTACAGTGGGGCGGGGGTGAGCTGTGTCTCTGTTACAGTGGGGACTGAGTGAGCAGTGTCTCTGTTACAGTGGGGAGGGAGTGATCAGTGTCTCTGTTACAGTGGGCGGGGGTGAGCTGTGTCTCTGTTACAGTGGGGAGGGAGTGAGCAGTGTCTCTGTTACAGTGGGGAGGGTTTGAGCAGTGTCTCTGTTACAGTGGGGCGTGGGTGATCAGTGTCTCTGTTACAGTGAGGAGGGAGTGATCAGTGTCTCTGTTGCAGTGGGGAGGGGGTGGGCAGTGTCTCTGTTACAGTGGGGAGGGAGTGATCAGTGTCTCTGTTACAGTGGGGAGGAAGTGAGCAGTGTCTCTGTTACAGTGGGGTGGGAGTGATCAGTGTCTCTGTTACAGTGGGGAGGAAGTGAGCAGTGTCTCTGTCACAGTGGGAGGGTGTGAGCAGTGTCTCTGTTACAGTGGGGCGGGAGTGGTCAGTGTCTCTGTTACAGTAGGGAGGGTGTGATCAGTGTCTCTGTTACAGTGGGGAGGGAGTGATCAGTGTCTCTGTTACAGTGGGGAGGATGTGATCAGTGTCTCTGTTACAGTGGGGAGGAAGTGATCAGTGTCTCTGTTACAGTGGGGAGGATGAGATCAGTGTCTGTGTTACAGTGGGGAGGGAATGATCAGTGTCTCTGTTACAGTGAGGAGGGTATGAGCAGTGTCTCTGTTACAGTGGGGAGGGAGTGAGCAGTGTCTCTGTTACAGTGAGGAGGGAGTGAGCAGTGTCTCTGTTACATTGAGGAGGGAGTGAGCAGTGTTTTTGTTACAATGGGGAGGGAGTGATCTGTGTCTCTGTTACAGTGGGGAGGGAGTGAGCAATGTCTCTACTACAGTGGGGAGGGAGTGATCAGTGTCTCTGTTACAGTAGGGAGGGAGAGATCAGTGTCTCTGTTACAGTGAGGAGGGAGTGATCAGTGTCTCTGTTACAGTGGGGAGGGAGTGATCAGTGTCTCTGTTGCAGTGGGGAGGGGGTGGGCAGTGTCTCTGTTACAATAGGAACGGAGTGAGCAGTGTCTCTGTTACAGTGGGGTGAGAGTGATCAGTGTCTCTGTTACAGTGGGGAGGAAGTGAGCAGTGTCTCTGTTACAGATGGAGGGTGTGAGCAGTGTCTCTGTTACAGAGGGAGGGAGTGATCAGTGTCTCTGTTACAGTGGGGAGGGAGTGATCAGAGTCCCTGTTACAGTAGGGAGGGAGTGAGCAGTGTCTTTGTTACAGTGGGGAGGGCATGATCAGTATCTCTTTTTCAGTGGGGAGGGAGTGATCAGTGTCTCTGTTACAGTGGGGAGGGAGAGAGCAATGTCTCTGTTACAGTGGGGAGGGCATGATCAGTGACACTTTTACAGTTGGGAGGTAGTGAGCAGTGTCTCTGTTACAGTGGGGAGGGAGTGAGCAATGTCTCTGTTACAGTGGGGAGGGAGTGGGCAGTGTCTCTGTTACAGTGGGGAGGGAGAGAGCAATGTCTCTGTTACAGTGGGGAGGGAGTGAGCAATGTCTCTGTTACAGTGGGGAGGGAGTGAGCAGTGTCTCTGATACAGTGGGGAGGGAGTGATCACTGGCTGTGCTACAGTGGAGAGGGAGTGATCAATGTCTGTGTTACAGTGGGTAGGAAGTGATCAGTGTCTCTGTTACAGTGGGGAGGGAGTGAGCAATGTCTCTGTTACAGTGGGGAGGGAGTGAGCAGTGTCTCTGATACAGTGGGGAGGGAGTGATCACTGGCTGTGCTACAGTGGAGAGGGAGTGATCAATGTCTGTGTTACAGTTGGGAGGATGTGATCAGTGTCTCTGTTACAGTGGGTAGGAAGTGATCAGTGTCTCTGTTACAGTGGGGAGGGAGTGGTCAGTGTCTCTGTTACAGTGGGGAGGATGTGATCTTTGTCTCTGTTACAGTGGGGAGGGAGTGGTCAGTGTCTCTGTTACAGTGGGGAGGGAGTGATCAGTGTCTCTGTTACAGTGGGGAGGAAGTGAGCAGTGTCTCTGTTACAGTGGGGTGGGAGTGATCAGTGTCTCTGTTACAGTGGGGAGGAAGTGAGCAGTGTCTCTGTCACAGTGGGAGGGTGTGAGCAGTGTCTCTGTTACAGTGGGGCGGGAGTGGTCAGTGTCTCTGTTACAGTAGGGAGGGTGTGATCAGTGTCTCTGTTACAGTGGGGAGGGAGTGAGCAGTGTCTCTGTTACAGTGGGGAGGATGTGATCAGTGTCTCTGTTACAGTGGGGAGGAAGTGATCAGTGTCTCTGTTACAGTGGGGAGGATGTGATCAGTGTCTGTGTTACAGTGGGGAGGGAATGATCAGTGTCTCTGTTACAGTGGGGAGGGTATGAGCAGTGTCTCTGTTACAGTGGGGAGGGAGTGAGCAGTGTCTCTGTTACAGTGAGGAGGGAGTGAGCAGTGTCTCTGTTACATTGAGGAGGGAGTGAGCAGTGTTTTTGTTACAATGGGGAGGGAGTGATCTGTGTCTCTGTTACAGTGGGGAGGGAGTGAGCAATGTCTCTACTACAGTGGGGAGGGAGTGATCAGTGTCTCTGTTACAGTAGGGAGGGAGAGATCAGTGTCTCTGTTACAGTGAGGAGGGAGTGATCAGTGTCTCTGTTACAGTGGGGAGGGAGTGATCAGTGTCTCTGTTGCAGTGGGGAGGGGGTGGGCAGTGTCTCTGTTACAATAGGAACGGAGTGAGCAGTGTCTCTGTTACAGTGGGGAGGAAGTGAGCAGTGTCTCTGTTACAGATGGAGGGTGTGAGCAGTGTCTCTGTTACAGAGGGAGGGAGTGATCAGTGTCTCTGTTACAGTGGGGAGGGAGTGATCAGAGTCCCTGTTACAGTAGGGAGGGAGTGAGCAGTGTCTCTGTTACAGTGGGGTGAGAGTGATCAGTGTTTCTGTTACAGTGGGGAGGAAGTGAGCAGTGTCTCTGTTACAGATGGAGGGTGTGAGCAGTGTCTCTGTTACAGAGGGAGGGAGTGATCAGTGTCTCTGTTACAGTGGGGAGGGAGTGATCAGTGTTTCTGTTACAGTGGGGAGGAAGTGAGCAGTGTCTCTGTTACAGATGGAGGGTGTGAGCAGTGTGTCTGTTACAGAGGGAGGGAGTGATCAGTGTCTCTGTTACAGTGGGGAGGGAGTGATCAGAGTCCCTGTTACAGTAGGGAGGGAGTGAGCAGTGTCTTTGTTACAGTGGGGAGGGCATGATCAGTATCTCTTTTTCAGTGGGGAGGGAGTGATCAGTGTCTCTGTTACAGTGGGGACGGAGTGAGCAGTGTCTCTGTTACAGTGGGGAGGGAGAGAGCAATGTCTCTGTTACAGTGGGGAGGGCATGATCAGTGACACTTTTACAGTTGGGAGGTAGTGAGCAGTGTCTCTGTTACAGCGGGGAGGGAGTGAGCAATGTCTCTGTTACAGTGGGGAGGGAGTGGGCAGTGTCTCTGTTACAGTGGGGAGGGAGAGAGCAATGTCTCTGTTACAGTGGGGAGGGAGTGAGCAATGTCTCTGTTACAGTGGGGAGGGAGTGAGCAGTGTCTCTGATACAGTGGGGAGGGAGTGATCACTGGCTGTGCTACAGTGGAGAGGGAGTGATCAATGTCTGTGTTACAGTGGGTAGGAAGTGATCAGTGTCTCTGTTACAGTGGGGAGGGAGTGAGCAATGTCTCTGTTACAGTGGGGAGGGAGTGAGCAGTGTCTCTGATACAGTGGGGAGGGAGTGATCACTGGCTGTGCTACAGTGGAGAGGGAGTGATCAATGTCTGTGTTACAGTTGGGAGGATGTGATCAGTGTCTCTGTTACAGTGGGTAGGAAGTGATCAGTGTCTCTGTTACAGTGGGGAGGGAGTGGTCAGTGTCTCTGTTACAGTGGGGAGGATGTGATCAGTGTCTCTGTTACAGTGGGGAGGGAGTGGTCAGTGTCTCTGTTACAGTGGGGAGGAAGTGATCAGTGTCTCTGTTACAGTGGGGAGGGAGTGGTCAGTGTCTCTGTTACAGTGGGGAGGGTGTGATCAGTGTCTCTGTTACAGTGGGGTGGGAGTGATCAGTGTCTCTGTTACAGTGGGGAGGATGTGATCAGTGTCTCTGTTACAGTGGTGAGGGAGTGGTCGGTGTCTCTGTTACAGTGGGGAGGGTGTGATCAGTGTCTCTGTTACAGTGGGGAGGAAGTGATCAGTGTCTCTGTTACAGTGGGGAGGATGTGATCAGTGTCTCTGTTACAGTGGGGAGGGAGTGGTCAGTGTCTCTGTTACAGTGGGGAGGGTGTGATCAGTGTCTCTGTTACAGTGGGGAGGAAGTGATCAGTGTCTCTGTTACAGTGGGGAGGATGTGATCAGTGTCTCTGTTACAGTGGGGAGGGAGTGATCAGTGTCTCTGTTGCAGTGGGGAGGGTGTGAGCAATGTCTCTGTTACAGTGGGGAGGGAGTGATCAGTGTCTCTGTTACAGTGGGGAGGAAGTGAGCAGTGTCTCTGTTACAGTGGGGTGGGAGTGATCAGTGTCTCTATTACAGTAGGGAGGAAGTGAGCAGTGTCTCTGTCACAGTGGGAGGGTGTGAGCAGTGTCTCTGTTACAGTGGGGCGGGGGTGAGCAGTGTCTCTGTTACAGTGGGGATGGAATGATCAGTGTCTCTGTTACATTGGGGAGGGAGTGATTAGTGTCTCTCTTACAGTGGGGAGGGAGTGTTCAATGTCTCTGTTACAGTGGGGAGGGAGTGATCAGTGTCTCTGTTACATTGGGGAGGGAGTGTTCAATGTCTCTGTTACAGTGGGGAGGGAGTGATCAGTGTCTCTGTTACAGTGGGGAGGGAGTGATCAGTGCGTCTCTTACAGTGGGGAGGGAGTGTTCAGTGTCTCTGTTACAGTGGGGAGGGAGTGATCAGTGTCTCTGTTACAATGGGGAGGGAGTGAGCAGTGTCTCTGTTTCAGTGGGGCGGGGGTGAGCTGTGTCTCTGTTACAGTGGGGACTGAGTGAGCAGTGTCTCTGTTACAGTGGGGAGGGAGTGATCAGTGTCTCTGTTACAGTGGGCGGGGGTGAGCTGTGTCTCTGTTACAGTGGGGAGGGAGTGAGCAGTGTCTCTGTTACAGTGGGGAGGGTGTGAGCAGTGTCTCTGTTACAGTGGGGCGTGGGTGATCAGTGTCTCTGTTACAGTGAGGAGGGAGTGATCAGTGTCTCTGTTGCAGTGGGGAGGGGGTGGGCAGTGTCTCTGTTACAGTGGGGAGGGAGTGATCAGTGTCTCTGTTACAGTGGGGAGGAAGTGAGCAGTGTCTCTGTTACAGTGGGGTGGGAGTGATCAGTGTCTCTGTTACAGTGGGGAGGAAGTGAGCAGTGTCTCTGTCACAGTGGGAGGGTGTGAGCAGTGTCTCTGTTACAGTGGGGCGGGAGTGGTCAGTGTCTCTGTTACAGTAGGGAGGGTGTGATCAGTGTCTCTGTTACAGTGGGGAGGGAGTGATCAGTGTCTCTGTTACAGTGGGGAGGATGTGATCAGTGTCTCTGTTACAGTGGGGAGGAAGTGATCAGTGTCTCTGTTACAGTGGGGAGGATGAGATCAGTGTCTGTGTTACAGTGGGGAGGGAATGATCAGTGTCTCTGTTACAGTGGGGAGGGAATGATCAGTGTCTCTGTTACAGTGGGGAGGGTATGAGCAGTGTCTCTGTTACAGTGGGGAGGGAGTGAGCAGTGTCTCTGTTACAGTGGGGAGGGAGTGAGCAGTGTCTCTGTTACAGTGAGGAGGGAGTGAGCAGTGTCTCTGTTACAGTGAGGAGGGAGTGAGCAGTGTCTCTGTTACATTGAGGAGGGAGTGAGCAGTGTTTTTGTTACAATGGGGAGGGAGTGATCTGTGTCTCTGTTACAGTGGGGAGGGAGTGAGCAGTGTCTCTGTTACAGTGGGGAGGGGGTGAGCAGTGTCTCTGTTACAGTGGGGAGGGAGTGAGCAGTGTCTCTACTACAGTGGGGAGGGAGTGATCAGTGTCTCTGTTACAGTAGGGAGGGAGAGATCAGTGTCTCTGTTACAGTGAAGTGGGGAGGGAGTGATCAGTGTCTCTGTTGCAGTGGGGAGGGGGTGGGCAGTGTCTCTGTTACAATAGGAACGGAGTGAGCAGTGTCTCTGTTACAGTGGGGTGAGAGTGATCAGTGTCTCTGTTACAGTGGGGAGGAAGTGAGCAGTGTCTCTGTTACAGATGGAGGGTGTGAGCAGTGTCTCTGTTACAGAGGGAGGGAGTGATCAGTGTCTCTGTTACAGTGGGGAGGGAGTGATCAGAGTCCCTGTTACAGTAGGGAGGGAGTGAGCAGTGTCTTTGTTACAGTGGGGAGGGCATGATCAGTATCTCTTTTTCAGTGGGGAGGGAGTGATCAGTGTCTCTGTTACAGTGGGGAGGGAGTGAGCAGTGTCTCTGTTACAGTGGGGAGGGAGAGAGCAATGTCTCTGTTACAGTGGGGAGGGCATGATCAGTGACACTTTTACAGTTGGGAGGTAGTGAGCAGTGTCTCTGTTACAGTGGGGAGGGAGTGAGCAATGTCTCTGTTACAGTGGGGAGGGAGTGGGCAGTGTCTCTGTTACAGTGGGGAGGGAGAGAGCAATGTCTCTGTTACAGTGGGGAGGGAGTGAGCAATGTCTCTGTTACAGTGGGGAGGGAGTGAGCAGTGTCTCTGATACAGTGGGGAGGGAGTGATCACTGGCTGTGCTACAGTGGAGAGGGAGTGATCAATGTCTGTGTTACAGTGGGTAGGAAGTGATCAGTGTCTCTGTTACAGTGGGGAGGGAGTGAGCAATGTCTCTGTTACAGTGGGGAGGGAGTGAGCAGTGTCTCTGATACAGTGGGGAGGGAGTGATCACTGGCTGTGCTACAGTGGAGAGGGAGTGATCAATGTCTGTGTTACAGTTGGGAGGATGTGATCAGTGTCTCTGTTACAGTGGGTAGGAAGTGATCAGTGTCTCTGTTACAGTGGGGAGGGAGTGGTCAGTGTCTCTGTTACAGTGGGGAGGATGTGATCAGTGTCTCTGTTACAGTGGGGAGGGAGTGGTCAGTGTCTCTGTTACAGTGGGGAGGGAGTGAGCAGTGTCTCTGTTACAGTGGGGAGGGTGTGATCAGTGTCTCTGTTACAGTGGGGTGGGAGTGATCAGTGTCTCTGTTACAGTGGGGAGGATGTGATCAGTGTCTCTGTTACAGTGGTGAGGGAGTGGTCGGTGTCTCTGTTACAGTGGGGAGGGTGTGATCAGTGTCTCTGTTACAGTGGGGAGGAAGTGATCAGTGTCTCTGTTACAGTGGGGAGGATGTGATCAGTGTCTCTGTTACAGTGGGGCGGGAGTGGTCAGTGTCTCTGTTACAGTAGGGAGGGTGTGATCAGTGTCTCTGTTACAGTGGGGAGGGAGTGATCAGTGTCTCTGTTACAGTGGGGAGGATGTGATCAGTGTCTCTGTTACAGTGGGGAGGAAGTGATCAGTGTCTCTGTTGCACTGGGGAGGATGTGATCAGTGTCTCTGTTACAGTGGGGAGGGAATGATCAGTGTCTCTGTTACAGTGGGGAGGGTATGAGCAGTGTCTCTGTTACATTGAGGAGGGAGTGAGCAGTGTTTCTGTTACAATGGGGAGGGAGTGATCTGTGTCTCTGTTACAGTGGGGAGGGAGGGAGCAATGTCTCTATTACAGTGGGGAGGGAGTGATCAGTGTCTCTGTTACAGTAGGGAGGGAGTGATCAGTGTCTCTGTTACAGTGAGGAGGGAGTGATCAGTGTCTCTGTTACAGTGGGGAGGGAGTGATCAGTGTCTCTGTTGCAGTGGGGAGGGGGTGGGCAGTGTCTCTGTTACAATGGGAACGGAGTGAGCAGTGTCTCTGTTACAGTGGGGTGAGAGTGATCAGTGTCTCTGTTACAGTGGGGAGGAAGTGAGCAGTGTCTCTGTTACAGATGGAGGGTGTGAGCAGTGTCTCTGTTACAGAGGGAGGGAGTGATCAGTGTCTCTGTTACAGTGGGCAGGTCATGATCAGTGTCTCTTTTACAGTTGGGAGGTAGTGAGCAGTGTCTCTGTTACAGTGGGGACGGAGTGAGCAATGTCTCTGTTACAGTGGGGAGGGAGTGGGCAGTGTCTCTGTTACAGTGGGGAGGGAGTGAGCAATGTCTCTGTTACAGTGGGGAGGGAGTGGGCAGTGTATCTGTTACAGTGTGGAGGGAGTGGGCAGTGTATCTGTTACAGTGGGGAGGGTGTGGGCAGTGTCTCTGTTACAGTGGGGAGGGAGTGATCAGTGTCTCTGTTACAGTGGGGAGGAAGTGAGCAGTGTCTCTGTTACAGTGGGGTGGGAGTGATCAGTGTCTCTATTACAGTAGGGAGGAAGTGAGCAGTGTCTCTGTCACAGTGGGAGGGTGTGAGCCGTGTCTCTGTTACAGTGGGGCGGGGGTGAGCAGTGTCTCTGTTACAGTGGGGATGGAATGATCAGTGTCTCTGTTACATTGGGGAGGGAGTGATTAGTGTCTCTCTTACAGTGGGGAGGGAGTGTTCAATGTCTCTGTTACAGTGGGGAGGGAGTGATCAGTGTCTCTGTTACATTGGGGAGGGAGTGTTCAATGTCTCTGTTACAGTGGGGAGGGAGTGATCAGTGTCTCTGTTACAGTGGGGAGGGAGTGATCAGTGCCTCTCTTACAGTGGGGAGGGAGTGTTCAGTGTCTCTGTTACAGTGGGGAGGGAGTGATCAGTGTCTCTGTTACAATGGGGAGGGAGTGAGCAGTGTCTCTGTTTCAGTGGGGCGGGGGTGAGCTGTGTCTCTGTTACAGTGGGGACTGAGTGAGCAGTGTCTCTGTTACAGTGGGGAGGGAGTGATCAGTGTCTCTGTTACAGTGGGCGGGGGTGAGCTGTGTCTCTGTTACAGTGGGGAGGGAGTGAGCAGTGTCTCTGTTACAGTGGGGAGGGTGTGAGCAGTGTCTCTGTTACAGTGGGGCGTGGGTGAGCAGTGTCTCTGTTACAGTGAGGAGGGAGTGATCAGTGTCTCTGTTGCAGTGGGGAGGGGGTGGGCAGTGTCTCTGTTACAGTGGGGAGGGAGTGATCAGTGTCTCTGTTACAGTGGGGAGGAAGTGAGCAGTGTCTCTGTTACAGTGGGGTGGGAGTGATCAGTGTCTCTGTTACAGTGGGGAGGGAGTGAGCAGTGTCTCTGTTACAGTGGGGAGGATGTGATCAGTGTCTCTGTTACAGTGGGGAGGAAGTGATCAGTGTCTCTGTTACAGTGGGGAGGATGTGATCAGTGTCTGTGTTACAGTGGGGAGGGAATGATCAGTGTCTCTGTTACAGTGGGGAGGGTATGAGCAGTGTCTCTGTTACAGTGGGGAGGGAGTGAGCAGTGTCTCTGTTACAGTGAGGAGGGAGTGAGCAGTGTCTCTGTTACATTGAGGAGGGAGTGAGCAGTGTTTTTGTTACAATGGGGATGGAGTGATCTGTGTCTCTGTTACACTGGGGAGGGAGTGAGCAATGTCTCTACTACAGTGGGGAGGGAGTGATCAGTGTCTCTGTTACAGTAGGGAGGGAGAGATCAGTGTCTCTGTTACAGTGAGGAGGGAGTGATCAGTGTCTCTGTTACAGTGGGGAGGGAGTGATCAGTGTCTCTGTTGCAGTGGGGAGGGGGTGGGCAGTGTCTCTGTTACAATAGGAACGGAGTGAGCAGTGTCTCTGTTACAGTGGGGTGAGAGTGATCAGTGTCTCTGTTACAGTGGGGAGGAAGTGAGCAGTGTCTCTGTTACAGATGGAGGGTGTGAGCAGTGTCTCTGTTACAGAGGGAGGGAGTGATCAGTGTCTCTGTTACAGTGGGGAGGGAGTGATCAGAGTCCCTGTTACAGTAGGGAGGGAGTGAGCAGTGTCTCTGTTACAGTGGGGTGAGAGTGATCAGTGTTTCTGTTACAGTGGGGAGGAAGTGAGCAGTGTCTCTGTTACAGATGGAGGGTGTGAGCAGTGTCTCTGTTACAGAGGGAGGGAGTGATCAGTGTCTCTGTTACAGTGGGGAGGGAGTGATCAGTGTTTCTGTTACAGTGGGGAGGAAGTGAGCAGTGTCTCTGTTACAGATGGAGGGTGTGAGCAGTGTCTCTGTTACAGAGGGAGGGAGTGATCAGTGTCTCTGTTACAGTGGGGAGGGAGTGATCAGAGTCCCTGTTACAGTAGGGAGGGAGTGAGCAGTGTCTTTGTTACAGTGGGGAGGGCATGATCAGTATCTCTTTTTCAGTGGGGAGGGAGTGATCAGTGTCTCTGTTACAGTGGGGACGGAGTGAGCAGTGTCTCTGTTACAGTGGGGAGGGAGAGAGCAATGTCTCTGTTACAGTGGGGAGGGCATGATCAGTGACACTTTTACAGTTGGGAGGTAGTGAGCAGTGTCTCTGTTACAGCGGGGAGGGAGTGAGCAATGTCTCTGTTACAGTGGGGAGGGAGTGGGCAGTGTCTCTGTTACAGTGGGGAGGGAGAGAGCAATGTCTCTGTTACAGTGGGGAGGGAGTGAGCAATGTCTCTGTTACAGTGGGGAGGGAGTGAGCAGTGTCTCTGATACAGTGGGGAGGGAGTGATCACTGGCTGTGCTACAGTGGAGAGGGAGTGATCAATGTCTGTGTTACAGTGGGTAGGAAGTGATCAGTGTCTCTGTTACAGTGGGGAGGGAGTGAGCAATGTCTCTGTTACAGTGGGGAGGGAGTGAGCAGTGTCTCTGATACAGTGGGGAGGGAGTGATCACTGGCTGTGCTACAGTGGAGAGGGAGTGATCAATGTCTGTGTTACAGTTGGGAGGATGTGATCAGTGTCTCTGTTACAGTGGGTAGGAAGTGATCAGTGTCTCTGTTACAGTGGGGAGGGAGTGGTCAGTGTCTCTGTTACAGTGGGGAGGATGTGATCAGTGTCTCTGTTACAGTGGGGAGGGAGTGGTCAGTGTCTCTGTTACAGTGGGGAGGGAGTGATCAGTGTCTCTGTTACAGTGGGGAGGGTGTGATCAGTGTCTCTGTTACAGTGGGGTGGGAGTGATCAGTGTCTCTGTTACAGTGGGGAGGATGTGATCAGTGTCTCTGTTACAGTGGTGTGGGAGTGGTCGGTGTCTCTGTTACAGTGGGGAGGGTGTGATCAGTGTCTCTGTTACAGTGGGGAGGAAGTGATCAGTGTCTCTGTTACAGTGGGGAGGATGTGATCAGTGTCTCTGTTACAGTGGGGAGGGAGTGGTCAGTGTCTCTGTTACAGTGGGGAGGGTGTGATCAGTGTCTCTGTTACAGTGGGGAGGAAGTGATCAGTGTCTCTGTTACAGTGGGGAGGATGTGATCAGTGTCTCTGTTACAGTGGGGAGGGAGTGATCAGTGTCTCTGTTGCAGTGGGGAGGGTGTGGGCAGTGTCTCTGTTACAGTGGGGAGGGAGTGATCAGTGTCTCTGTTACAGTGGGGAGGAAGTGAGCAGTGTCTCTGTTACAGTGGGGTGGGAGTGATCAGTGTCTCTATTACAGTAGGGAGGAAGTGAGCAGTGTCTCTGTCACAGTGGGAGGGTGTGAGCAGTGTCTCTGTTACAGTGGGGCGGGGGTGAGCAGTGTCTCTGTTACAGTGGGGATGGAATGATCAGTGTCTCTGTTACATTGGGGAGGGAGTGATTAGTGTCTCTCTTACAGTGGGGAGGGAGTGTTCAATGTCTCTGTTACAGTGGGGAGGGAGTGATCAGTGTCTCTGTTACATTGGGGAGGGAGTGTTCAATGTCTCTGTTACAGTGGGGAGGGAGTGATCAGTGTCTCTGTTACAGTGGGGAGGGAGTGATCAGTGCCTCTCTTACAGTGGGGAGGGAGTGTTCAGTGTCTCTGTTACAGTGGGGAGGGAGTGATCAGTGTCTCTGTTACAATGGGGAGGGAGTGAGCAGTGTCTCTGTTTCAGTGGGGCGGGGGTGAGCTGTGTCTCTGTTACAGTGGGGACTGAGTGAGCAGTGTCTCTGTTACAGTGGGGAGGGAGTGATCAGTGTCTCTGTTACAGTGGGCGGGGGTGAGCTGTGTCTCTGTTACAGTGGGGAGGGAGTGAGCAGTGTCTCTGTTACAGTGGGGAGGGTGTGAGCAGTGTCTGTGTTACAGTGGGGCGTGGGTGAGCAGTGTCTCTGTTACAGTGAGGAGGGAGTGATCAGTGTCTCTGTTGCAGTGGGGAGGGGGTGGGCAGTGTCTCTGTTACAGTGGGGAGGGAGTGATCAGTGTCTCTGTTACAGTGGGGAGGAAGTGAGCAGTGTCTCTGTTACAGTGGGGTGGGAGTGATCAGTGTCTCTGTTACAGTGGGGAGGAAGTGAGCAGTGTCTCTGTCACAGTGGGAGGGTGTGAGCAGTGTCTCTGTTACAGTGGGGCGGGAGTGGTCAGTGTCTCTGTTACAGTAGGGAGGGTGTGATCAGTGTCTCTGTTACAGTGGGGAGGGAGTGATCAGTGTCTCTGTTACAGTGGGGAGGATGTGATCAGTGTCTCTGTTACAGTGGGGAGGAAGTGATCAGTGTCTCTGTTACAGTGGGGAGGATGAGATCAGTGTCTGTGTTACAGTGGGGAGGGAATGATCAGTGTCTCTGTTACAGTGGGGAGGGTATGAGCAGTGTCTCTGTTACAGTGGGGAGGGAGTGAGCAGTGTCTCTGTTACAGTGAGGAGGGAGTGAGCAGTGTCTCTGTTACATTGAGGAGGGAGTGAGCAGTGTTTTTGTTACAATGGGGAGGGAGTGATCCGTGTCTCTGTTACAGTGGGGAGGGAGTGAGCAATGTCTCTACTACAGTGGGGAGGGAGTGATCAGTGTCTCTGTTACAGTAGGGAGGGAGAGATCAGTGTCTCTGTTACAGTGAGGAGGGAGTGATCAGTGTCTCTGTTACAGTGGGGAGGGAGTGATCAGTGTCTCTGTTGCAGTGGGGTGGGAGTGAGCAGTGTCTCTGTTACAGATGGAGGGTGTGAGCAGTGTCTCTGTTACAGAGGGAGGGAGTGATCAGTGTCTCTGTTACAGTGGGGAGGGAGTGATCAGAGTCCCTGTTACAGTAGGGAGGGAGTGAGCAGTGTCTTTGTTACAGTGGGGAGGGCATGATCAGTGACACTTTTACAGTTGGGAGGTAGTGAGCAGTGTCTCTGTTACAGTGGGGAGGGAGTGAGCAATGTCTCTGTTACAGTGGGGAGGGAGTGGGCAGTGTCTCTGTTACAGTGGGGAGGGAGAGAGCAATGTCTCTGTTACAGTGGGGAGGGAGTGAGCAATGTCTCTGTTACAGTGGGGAGGGAGTGGGCAGTGTCTCTGTTACAGTGGGGAGGGAGTGAGCAATGTCTCTGTTACAGTGGGGAGGGAGTGAGCAGTGTCTCTGATACAGTGGGGAGGGAGTGATCACTGGCTGTGCTACAGTGGAGAGGGAGTGATCAATGTCTGTGTTACAGTGGGTAGGAAGTGATCAGTGTCTCTGTTACAGTGGGGAGGGAGTGAGCAATGTCTCTGTTACAGTGGGGAGGGAGTGAGCAGTGTCTCTGATACAGTGGGGAGGGAGTGATCACTGGCTGTGCTACAGTGGAGAGGGAGTGATCAATGTCTGTGTTACAGTTGGGAGGATGTGATCAGTGTCTCTGTTACAGTGGGTAGGAAGTGATCAGTGTCTCTGTTACAGTGGGGAGGGAGTGGTCAGTGTCTCTGTTACAGTGGGGAGGATGTGATCAGTGTCTCTGTTACAGTGGGGAGGGAGTGGTCAGTGTCTCTGTTACAGTGGGGAGGGAGTGATCAGTGTCTCTGTTACAGTGGGGAGGGTGTGATCAGTGTCTCTGTTACAGTGGGGTGGGAGTGATCAGTGTCTCTGTTACAGTGGGGAGGATGTGATCAGTGTCTCTGTTACAGTGGTGAGGGAGTGGTCGGTGTCTCTGTTACAGTGGGGAGGGTGTGATCAGTGTCTCTGTTACAGTGGGGAGGAAGTGATCAGTGTCTCTGTTACAGTGGGGAGGATGTGATCAGTGTCTCTGTTACAGTGGGGCGGGAGTGGTCAGTGTCTCTGTTACAGTAGGGAGGGTGTGATCAGTGTCTCTGTTACAGTGGGGAGGGAGTGATCAGTGTCTCTGTTACAGTGGGGAGGATGTGATCAGTGTCTCTGTTACAGTGGGGAGGAAGTGATCAGTGTCTCTGTTGCAGTGGGGAGGATGTGATCAGTGTCTATGTTACAGTGGGGAGGGAATGATCAGTGTCTCTGTTACAGTGGGGAGGGTATGAGCAGTGTCTCTGTTACATTGAGGAGGGAGTGAGCAGTGTTTCTGTTACAATGGGGAGGGAGTGATCTGTGTCTCTGTTACAGTGGGGAGGGAGGGAGCAATGTCTCTATTACAGTGGGGAGGGAGTGATCAGTGTCTCTGTTACAGTAGGGAGGGAGTGATCAGTGTCTCTGTTACAGTGAGGAGGGAGTGATCAGTGTCTCTGTTACAGTGGGGAGGGAGTGATCAGTGTCTCTGTTGCAGTGGGGAGGGGGTGGGCAGTGTCTCTGTTACAATGGGAACGGAGTGAGCAGTGTCTCTGTTACAGTGGGGTGAGAGTGATCAGTGTCTCTGTTACAGTGGGGAGGAAGTGAGCAGTGTCTCTGTTACAGATGGAGGGTGTGAGCAGTGTCTCTGTTACAGAGGGAGGGAGTGATCAGTGTCTCTGTTACAGTGGGCAGGTCATGATCAGTGTCTCTTTTACAGTTGGGAGGTAGTGAGCAGTGTCTCTGTTACAGTGGGGACGGAGTGAGCAATGTCTCTGTTACAGTGGGGAGGGAGTGGGCAGTGTCTCTGTTACAGTGGGGAGGGAGTGAGCAATGTCTCTGTTACAGTGGGGAGGGAGTGATCAGTGTCTCTGTTACAGTGGGGAGGGAGTGAGCAGTGTATCTGTTACAGTGGGGAGGGAGTGATCACTGGCTGTGCTACAGTGGAGAGGGAGTGATCAATGTCTCTGTTACAGTGGGGAGGATGTGATCAGTGTCTCTGTTTCAGTGGGGAGGATGTGATCAGTGTCTCTGTTACAGTGGGTAGGAAGTGATCAGTGTCTCTGTTACAGTGGGGAGGATGTGAGCAGTGTCTCTATTACAGTGGGGAGGAAGTGATCAGTGTCTCTGTTACAGTGGGGAGGATGTGATCAGTGTCTCTGTTACAGTGGGGCGGGAGTGGTCAGTGTCTCTGTTACAGTAGGGAGGGTGTGATCAGTGTCTCTGTTACAGTGGGGAGGGAGTGATCAGTGTCTCTGTTACAGTGGGGAGGGAGTGATCAGTGTCTCTGTTACAGTAGGGAGGGAGTGATCAGTGTCTCTGTTACAGTGAGCAGGGAGTGATCAGTGTCTCTGTTACAGTGGGGAGGGAGTGATCAGTGTCTCTGTTGCAGTGGGGAGGGGGTGGGCAGTGTCTCTGTGACAATGGGAACGGAGTGAGCAGTGTCTCTGTTACAGTGGGGAGGAAGTGAGCAGTGTCTCTGTTACAGATGGAGGGTGTGAGCAGTGTCTCTGTTACAGTGGGGAGGGAGTGATCAGTGTCTCTGTTACAGTGGGGAGTGAGTGAGCAGTGTTTCTGTTACAATGGGGAGGGAGTGATCAGTGTCTCTGTTACAGTGGGGAGGGAGTGATCAGAGTCCCTGTTACAGTAGGGAGGGAGTGAGCAGTGTCTTTGTTACAGTGGGGAGGGAGTGAGCAGTGTTTCTGTTACAATGGGGAGGGAGTGATCAGTGTCTCTGTTACAGTGGGGAGGGAGTGATCAGAGTCCCTGTTACAGTAGGGAGGGAGTGGTCAGTGTCTCTGTTACAGTGGGGAGGATGTGATCAGTATCTCTTTTTCAGTGGGGAGGGAGAGAGCAATGTCTCTGTTACAGTGGGGAGGGCATGATCAGTGACACTTTTACAGTTGGGAGGTAGTGAGCAGTGTCTCTGTTACAGTGGGGAGGGAGTGAGCAATGTCTCTGTTACAGTGGGGAGGGAGTGGGCAGTGTCTCTGTTACAGTGGGGAGGGAGAGAGCAATGTCTCTGTTACAGTGGGGAGGGAGTGAGCAATGTCTCTGTTACAGTGGGGAGGGAGTGAGCAGTGTCTCTGATACAGTGGGGAGGGAGTGATCACTGGCTGTGCTACAGTGGAGAGGGAGTGATCAATGTCTCTGTTACAGTGTGGAGGATGTGATCAGTGTCTCTGTTACAGTGGGGAGGATGTGATCAGTGTCTCTGTTACAGTGGGTAGGAAGTGATCAGTGTCTCTGTTACAGTGGGGAGGATGTGAGCAGTGTCTCTATTACAGTGGGGAGGAAGTGATCAGTGTCTCTGTTACAGTGGGGAGGATGTGATCAGTGTCTCTGTTACAGTGGGGCGGGAGTGGTCAGTGTCTCTGTTACAGTAGGGAGGGTGTGATCAGTGTCTCTGTTACATTGGGGAGGATGTGATCAGTGTCTCTGTTACAGTGGGGAGGATGTGATCAGTGTCTCTTTTACAGTGGGGAGGGAATGATCAGTGTCTCTGTTACAGTGGGGAGGGTATGAGCAGTGTCTCTGTTACAGTGAGGAGGGAGTGAGCAGTGTCTCTGTTACATTGAGGAGGGAGTGAGCAGTGTTTCTGTTACAATGGGGAGGGAGTGATCTGTGTCTCTGTTACAGTGGGGAGGGAGTGAGCAATGTCTCTATTACAGTGGGGAGGGAGTGATCAGTGTCTCTGTTACAGTAGGGAGGGAGTGATCAGTGTCTCTGTTACAGTGAGCAGGGAGTGATCAGTGTCTCTGTTACAGTGGGGAGGGAGTGATCAGTGTCTCTGTTACAGTGGGGAGGGAGTGATCAGTGTCTCTGTTGCAGTGGGGAGGGTGTGGGCAGTGTCTCTGTTACAATGGGAACGGAGTGAGCAGTGTCTCTGTTACAGTGGGGTGAGAGTGATCAGTGTCTCTGTTACAGTGGGGAGGAAGTGAGCAGTGTCTCTGTTACAGATGGAGGGTGTGAGCAGTGTCTCTGTTACAGAGGGAGGGAGTGATCAGTGTCTCTGTTACAGTGGGGAGGGAGTGATCAGAGTCCCTGTTACAGTAGGGAGGGAGTGAGCAGTGTCTTTGTTACAGTGGGGAGGGCATGATCAGTATCTCTTTTTCAGTGGGGAGGGAGTGATCAGTGTCTCTGTTACAGTGGGGACGGAGTGAGCAGTGTCTCTGTTACAGTGGGGAGGGCATGATCAGTGACACTTTTACAGTTGGGAGGTAGTGAGCAGTGTCTCTGTTACAGTGGGGAGGGAGTGAGCAATGTCTCTGTTACAGTGGGGAGGGAGTGGGCAGTGTCTCTGTTACAGTGGGGAGGGAGAGAGCAATGTCTCTGTTACAGTGGGGAGGGAGTGAGCAATGTCTCTGTTACAGTGGGGAGGGAGTGAGCAGTGTCTCTGATACAGTGGGGAGGGAGTGATCACTGGCTGTGCTACAGTGGAGAGGGAGTGATCAATGTCTCTGTTACAGTGGGGAGGATGTGATCAGTGTCTCTGTTACAGTGGGGAGGATGTGATCAGTGTCTCTGTTACAGTGGGTAGGAAGTGATCAGTGTCTCTGTTACAGTGGGGAGGATGTGAGCAGTGTCTCTATTACAGTGGGGAGGAAGTGATCAGTGTCTCTGTTACAGTGGGGAGGATGTGATCAGTGTCTCTGTTACAGTGGGGCGGGAGTGGTCAGTGTCTCTGTTACAGTAGGGAGGGTGTGATCAGTGTCTCTGTTACAGTGGGGAGGATGTGATCAGTGTCTCTGTTACAGTGGGGAGGATGTGATCAGTGTCTCTGTTACAGTGGGGAGGGAATGATCAGTGTCTCTGTTACAGTGGGAAGGGTATGAGCAGTGTCTCTGTTACAGTGAGGAGGGAGTGAGCAGTGTCTCTGTTACATTGAGGAGGGAGTGAGCAGTGTTTCTGTTACAATGGGGAGGGAGTGATCTGTGTCTCTGTTACAGTGGGGAGGGAGTGAGCAATGTCTCTATTACAGTGGGGAGGGAGTGATCAGTGTCTCTGTTACAGTATGGAGGGAGTGATCAGTGTCTCTGTTACAGTGAGCAGGGAGTGATCAGTGTCTCTGTTACAGTAGGGAGGGAGTGATCAGTGTCTCTGTTACAGTGGGTAGGAAGTGATCAGTGTCTCTGTTACAGTGGGGAGGGAGTGAGCAGTGTCTCTGTTACAGTGGGGTGAGAGTGATCAGTGTCTCTGTTACAGTGGGGAGGAAGTGAGCAGTGTCTCTGTTACAGATGGAGGGTGTGAGCAGTGTCTCTGTTACAGAGGGAGGGAGTGATCAGTGTCTCTGTTACAGTGGGGAGGGAGTGATCAGTGTCTCTGTTACAGTGGGGACGGAGTGAGCAGTGTCTCTGTTACAGTGGGGAGGGAGTGATCAGTGTCTCTGTTACAGTGGGGACGGAGTGAGCAGTGTCTCTGTTACAGTGGGGAGGGAGAGAGCAATGTCTCTGTTACAGTGGGGAGGGCATGATCAGTGACACTTTTACAGTTGGGAGGTAGTGAGCAGTGTCTCTGTTACAGTGGGGAGGGAGTGAGCAATGTCTCTGTTACAGTGGGGAGGGAGTGGGCAGTGTCTCTGTTACAGTGGGGAGGGAGAGAGCAATGTCTCTGTTACAGTGGGGAGGGAGTGAGCAATGTCTCTGTTACAGTGGGGATGGAGTGAGCAGTGTCTCTGATACAGTGGGGAGGGTGTGATCACTGGCTGTGCTACAGTGGAGAGGGAGTGATCAATGTCTGTGTTACAGTGGGTAGGAAGTGATCAGTGTCTCTGTTACAGTGGGGAGGGAGTGATCCGTGTCTCTGTTACAGTGGGGACGGAGTGAGCAGTGTCTCTGTTACAGTGGGGAGGGAGTGATCAGTGTCTCTGTTACAGTGGGGCGGGTGTGATCAGTGTCTCTGTTACAGTGGGTAGGAAGTGATCAGTGTCTCTGTTACAGTGGGTAGGAAGTGATCAGTGTCTCTGTTACAGTGGGGAGGGAGTGATCAGTGTCTCTGTTACAGTGGGGCGGGAGTGATCAGTGTCTCTGTTACAGTGGGTAGGAAGTGATCAGTGTCTCTGTTACAGTGGGGAGGGAGTGATCAGTGTCTCTGTTACAGTGGGGAGGATGTGATCAGTGTCTCTGTTACAGTGGGGAGGGAGTGGTCAGTGTCTCTGTTACAGTGGGGCGGGTGTGATCAGTGTATCTGCTACAGTGGGGAGGATGTGATCAGTGTCTCTGTTACAGTGGGTAGGAAGTGATCAGTGTCTCTGTTACAGTGGGGAGGGAGTGATCAGTGTCTCTGTTACAGTGGGGAGGATGTGATCAGTGTCTCTGTTACAGTGGGGAGGGTGTGATCAGTGTCTCTGTTACAGTGGGGAGGATGTGATCAGTGTCTCTGTTACAGTGGGTAGGAAGTGATCAGTGTCTCTGTTACAGTGGGGAGGGAGTGATCAGTGTCTCTGTTACAGTGGGGAGGATGTGATCAGTGTCTCTGTTACAGTGGGGAGGATGTGATCAGTGTCTCTGTTACAGTGGGTAGGAAGTGATCAGTGTCTCTGTTACAGTGGGCAGGGAGTGAGCAGTGTCTCTGTTACAGTGGGGAGGAAGTGATCAGTGTTTCTGTTACAGTGGGGAGGGAGTGATCAGTGTCTCTGTTACAGTGGGGAGGATGTGATCAGTGTCTCTGTTACAGTGGGGAGGAAGTGATCAGTGTCTCTGTTACAGTGGGGAGGGTGTGATCAGTGTCTCTGTTACAGTGGGGAGGAAGTGATCAGTGTCTCTGTTACAGTGGGGAGGATGTGATCAGTGTCTCTGTTACAGTGGGGAGGGAGTGGTCATTGTCTCTGTTACAGTGGGGAGGGTGTGATCAGTGTCTCTGTTACAGTGGGGAGGAAGTGATCAGTGTCTCTGTTACAGTGGGGAGGATGTGATCAGTGTCTCTGTTACAGTGGGGCGGAAGTGATCAGTGTCTCTGTTACAGTGGGGAGGGTATGAGCAGTGTCTCTGTTACAGTGGGGAGGATGTGATCAGTGTCTCTGTTACAGTGGGGAGGGAGTGAGCAGTGTCTCTGTTACAGTGAGGAGGGAGTGAGCAGTGTCTCTGTTACATTGAGGAGGGAGTGAGCAGTGTCTCTATTTCAGTGGGGAGGGAGTGATCTGTGTCTCTGTTACAGTGGGGAGGGAGTGAGCAATGTCTCTATTACAGTGGGGAGGGAGTGATCAGTGTCTCTGTTACAGTGGGGTGGGAGTGATCAGTGTCTCTGTTACAGTGGGGAGGGAGTGATCAGTGTCTCTGTTGCAGTGGGAGGGTGTGGGCAGTGTCTCTGTTACAGTGGGGAGGGAGTGATCAGTGTCTCTCTTACAGTGGGGAGGAAGTGAGCAGTGTCTCTGTTACAGTGGGGTGGGAGTGATCAGTGTCTCTGTTACAGTGGGGAGGGTGTGAGCAGTGTCTCTGTTACAGTGGGGAGGGAATGATCAGTGTCTCTGTTACATTGGGGAGGGAGTGATCAGTGTCTCTCTTACAGTGGGGAGGGAGTGTTCAATGTCTCTGTTACAGTTGGGAGGGAGTGATCAGTGTCTCTGTTACATTGGGGAGGGAGTGTTCAATGTCTCTGTTACAGTGGGGAGGGAGTGATCAGTGTCTCTGTTACAGTGGGGAGGGAGTCATCAGGGTCTCTCTTACAGTGGGGAGGGAGTGATCAGTGTCTCTGTTACAGTGGGGAGGGAGTGATCAGTGTCTCTCTTACAGTGGGGAGGGAGTGTTCAGTGTCTCTGTTACAGTGGGGAGGGCGTGATCAGTGTCTCTGTTACAATGGGGAGGGAGTGAGCAGTGTCTCTGTTACAGTGGGGCGGGGGTGAGCTGTGTCTCTGTTACAGTGGGGAGTGAGTGAGCAGTGTCTCTGTTACAGTGGGGTGGGAGTGATCAGTGTCTCTGTTACAGTGGGGAGGGAGTGAGCAGTGTCTCTGTTACAGTGAGGAGGGAGTGATCAGTGTCTCTGTTCCAGTGGGGAGGGAGTGATCAGTGTCTCTGTTGCAGTGGGGAGGGGGTGGGCAGTGTCTCTGTTACAGTGGGGAGTGAGTGAGCAGTGTCTCTGTTACAGTGGGGTGGGAGTGATCAGTGTCTCTGTTACAGTGGGGAGGGAGTGAGCAGTGTCTCTGTTACAGTGAGGAGGGAGTGATCAGTGTCTCTGTTACAGTGGGGAGTGAGTGAGCAGTGTCTCTGTTACAGTGGGGTGGGAGTGATCAGTGTCTCTGTTACAGTGAGGAGGGAGTGATCAGTGTCTCTGTTACAGTGGGGAGGGAGTGATCAATGTCTCTGTTACAGTAGGGAGGGAGTGATCAGTGTCTCTGTTACAGTGGGGAGGGAGTGAGCAGTGTCTCTGTTACAGTGAGGAGGGAGTGATCAGTGTCTCTGTTACAGTGGGGAGGGAGTGATCAATGTCTCTGTTACAGTAGGGAGGGAGTGATCAGTGTCTCTGTTACAGTGAGGAGGGAGTGATCAGTGTCTCTGTTACAGTGGGGAGGGAGTGATCAGTGTCTCTGTTGCAGTGGGGAGGGGGTGGGCAGTGTCTCTGTTACAATGGGAACGGAGTGAGCAGTGTCTCTGTTACAGTGGGGTGAGAGTGATCAGTGTCTCTGTTACAGTGGGGAGGAAGTGAGCAGTGTCTCTGTTACAGATGGAGGGTGTGAGCAGTGTCTCTGTTACAGTGGGGTGAGAGTGATCAGTGTCTCTGTTACAGTGGGGAGGAAGTGAGCAGTGTCTCTGTTACAGATGGAGGGTGTGAGCAGTGTCTCTGTTACAGTGGGGAGGGAGTGATCAGAGTCCCTGTTACAGTAGGGAGGGAGTGAGCAGTGTCTTTGTTACAGTGGGGAGGGCATGATCAGTATCTCTTTTTCAGTGGGGAGGGAGTGATCAGTGTCTCTGTTACAGTGGGGACGGAGTGAGCAGTGTCTCTGTTACAGTGGGGAGGGAGAGAGCAATGTCTCTGTTACAGTGGGGAGGGCATGATCAGTGACACTTTTACAGTTGGGAGGTAGTGAGCAGTGTCTCTGTTACAATGGGGAGGGAGTGAGCATTGTCTCTGTTACAGTGGGGAGGGAGTGGGCAGTGTCTCTGTTACAGTGGGGAGGGAGAGAGCAATGTCTCTGTTACAGTGGGGAGGGAGTGAGCAAAGTCTCTGTTACAGTGGGGAGGGAGTGAGCAGTGTCTCTGATACAGTGGGGAGGGAGTGATCACTGGCTGTGCTACAGTGGAGAGGGAGTGATCAATGTCTCTGTTACAGTGGGGAGGATGTGATCAGTGTCTCTGTTACAGTGGGGAGGATGTGATCAGTGTCTCTGTTACAGTGGGTAGGAAGTGATCAGTGTCTCTGTTACAGTGGGGCGGGGGTGAGCTGTGTCTCTGTTACAGTGGGGAGTGAGTGAGCAGTGTCTCTGTTACAGTGGGGTGGGTGTGATCAGTGTCTCTGTTACAGTGGGGAGGGAGTGAGCAGTGTCTCTGTTACAGTGAGGAGGGAGTGATCAGTGTCTCTGTTCCAGTGGGGAGGGAGTGATCAGTGTCTCTGTTGCAGTGGGGAGGGGGTGGGCAGTGTCTCTGTTACAGTGGGGAGTGAGTGAGCAGTGTCTCTGTTACAGTGGGGTGGGAGTGATCAGTGTCTCTGTTACAGTGGGGAGGGAGTGAGCAGTGTCTCTGTTACAGTGAGGAGGGAGTGATCAGTGTCTCTGTTACAGTGGGGAGTGAGTGAGCAGTGTCTCTGTTACAGTGGGGTGGGAGTGATCAGTGTCTCTGTTACAGTGAGGAGGGAGTGATCAGTGTCTCTGTTACAGTGGGGAGGGAGTGATCAATGTCTCTGTTACAGTAGGGAGGGAGTGATCAGTGTCTCTGTTACAGTGGGGAGGGAGTGAGCAGTGTCTCTGTTACAGTGAGGAGGGAGTGATCAGTGTCTCTGTTACAGTGGGGAGGGAGTGATCAATGTGTCTGTTACAGTAGGGAGGGAGTGATCAGTGTCTCTGTTACAGTGAGGAGGGAGTGATCAGTGTCTCTGTTACAGTGGGGAGGGAGTGATCAGTGTCTCTGTTGCAGTGGGGAGGGGGTGGGCAGTGTCTCTGTTACAATGGGAACGGAGTGAGCAGTGTCTCTGTTACAGTGGGGTGGGAGTGATCAGTGTCTCTGTTACAGTGGGGAGGAAGTGAGCAGTGTCTCTGTTACAGATGGAGGGTGTGAGCAGTGTCTCTGTTACAGAGGGAGGGAGTGATCAGTGTCTCTGTTACAGTGGGGAGGAAGTGATCAGTGTCTCTGTTACAGTGGGGAGGAAGTGAGCAGTGTCTCTGTTACAGTGGGGAGGGAGTGATCAGAGTCCCTGTTACAGTGGGGAGGGAGTGAGCAGTGTCTCTGATACAGTGGGGAGGGAGTGATCAGTATCTCTTTTTCAGTGGGGAGGGAGTGATCAGTGTCTCTGTTACAGTGGGGACGGAGTGAGCAGTGTCTCTGTTACAGTGGGGAGGGAGAGAGCAATGTCTCTGTTACAGTGGGGAGGGCATGATCAGTGACACTTTTACAGTTGGGAGGTCGTGAGCAGTGTCTCTGTTACAGTGGGGAGGGAGTGAGCAATGTCTCTGTTACAGTGGGGAGGGAGTGGGCAGTGTCTCTGTTACAGTGGGGAGGGAGAGAGCAATGTCTCTGTTACAGTGGGGAGGGAGTGAGCAAAGTCTCTGTTACAGTGGGGAGGGAGTGAGCAGTGTCTCTGATACAGTGGGGAGGGAGTGATCACTGGCTGTGCTACAGTGGAGAGGGAGTGATCAATGTCTCTGTTACAGTGGGGAGGATGTGATCAGTGTCTCTGTTACAGTGGGGAGGATGTGATCAGTGTCTCTGTTACAGTGGGTAGGAAGTGATCAGTGTCTCTGTTACAGTGGGGAGGATGTGAGCAGTGTCTCTATTACAGTGGGGAGGAAGTGATCAGTGTCTCTGTTACAGTGGGGATGATGTGATCAGTGTCTCTGTTACAGTGGGGCGGGAGTGGTCAGTGTCTCTGTTACAGTAGGGAGGGTGTGATCAGTGTCTCTGTTACAGTGGGGAGGGAGTGATCAGTGTCTCTGTTACAGTGGGGAGGATGTGATCAGTGTCTCTGTTACAGTGGGGAGGAAGTGATCAGTGTCTCTGTTACAGTGGGGAGGATGTGATCAGTGTCTCTGTTACAGTGGGGAGGATGTGATCAGTGTCTCTGTTACAGTGGGGAGGGAGTGATCAGTGTCTCTGTTACAGTGGGGAGGGAATGATCAGTGTCTCTGTTACAGTGGGGAGGGTATGAGCAGTGTCTCTGTTACAGTGAGGAGGGAGTGAGCAGTGTCTCTGTTACATTGAGGAGGGAGTGAGCAGTGTTTCTGTTACAATGGGGAGGGAGTGATCTGTGTCTCTGTTACAGTGGGGAGGGAGTGAGCAATGTCTCTATTACAGTGGGGAGGGAGTGATCAGTGTCTCTGTTACAGTAGGGAGGGAGTGATCAGTGTCTCTGTTACAGTGAGGAGGGAGTGATCAGTGTCTCTGTTACAGTGGGGAGGGAGTGATCAGTGTCTCTGTTACAGTGGGGTGAGAGTGATCAGTGTCTCTGTTACAGTGGGGAGGAAGTGAGCAGTGTCTCTGTTACAGATGGAGGGTGTGAGCAGTGTCTCTGTTACAGAGGGAGGGAGTGATCAGAGTCCCTGTTACAGTAGGGAGGGAGTGAGCAGTGTCTTTGTTACAGTGGGGAGGGCATGATCAGTATCTCTTTTTCAGTGGGGAGGGAGTGATCAGTGTCTCTGTTACAGTGGGGACGGAGTGAGCAGTGTCTCTGTTACAGTGGGGAGGGAGAGATCAATGTCTCTGTTACAGTGGGGAGGGCATGATCAGTGACAATTTTACAGTTGGGAGGTAGTGAGCAGTGTCTCTGTTACAGTGGGGAGGGAGTGAGCAATGTCTCTGTTACAGTGGGGAGGGAGTGGGCAGTGTCTCTGTTACAGTGGGGAGGGAGAGAGCAATGTCTCTGTTACAGTGGGGAGGGAGTGAGCAATGTCTCTGTTACAGTGGGGAGGGAGTGAGCAGTGTCTCTGTTACAGTGGGGAGGGAGTGATCAGTGTCTCTGTTACAGTGGGTAGGAAGTGATCAGTGTCTCTGTTACAGTGGGGAGGGAGTGATCAGTGTCTCTGTTACAGTGGGGAGGATGTGATCAGTGTCTCTGTTACAGTGGGGAGGGAGTGGTCAGTGTCTCTGTTACAGTGGGGCGGGTGTGATCAGTGTATCTGCTACAGTGGGGAGGATGTGATCAGTGTCTCTGTTACAGTGGGTAGGAAGTGATCAGTGTCTCTGTTACAGTGGGGAGGGAGTGATCAGTGTCTCTGGTACAGTGGGGAGGATGTGATCAGTGTCTCTGTTACAGTGGGGAGGGTGTGATCAGTGTCTCTGTTACAGTCGGGAGGATGTGATCAGTGTCTCTGTTACAGTGGGTAGGAAGTGATCAGTGTCTCTGTTACAGTGGGGAGGGAGTGATCAGTGTCTCTGTTACAGTGGGGAGGATGTGATCAGTGTCTCTGTTACAGTGGGGAGGATGTGATCAGTGTCTCTGTTACAGTGGTGAGGAAGTGATCAGTGTCTCTGTTACAGTGGGCAGGGAGTGAGCAGTGTCTCTGTTACAGTGGGGAGGAAGTGATCAGTGTCTCTGTTACAGTGGGGAGGGAGTGATCAGTGTCTCTGTTACAGTGGGGAGGATGTGATCAGTGTCTCTGTTACAGTGGGGAGGGAGTGATCAGTGTCTCTGTTACAGTGGGCAGGGAGTGAGCAGTGTCTCTGTTACAGTGGGGAGGAAGTGATCAGTGTCTCTGTTACAGTGGGCAGGGAGTGAGCAGTGTCTCTGTTACAGTGGGGAGGAAGTGATCAGTGTCTCTGTTACAGTGGGGAGGGAGTGATCAGTGTCTCTGTTACAGTGGGGAGGGCGTGATCAGTGTCTCTGTTACAGTGGGGAGGAAGTGATCAGTGTCTCTGTTACAGTGGGGAGGGTGTGATCAGTGTCTCTGTTACAGTGGGGAGGAAGTGATCAGTGTCTCTGTTACAGTGGGGAGGATGTGATCAGTGTCTCTGTTACAGTGGGGAGGGAGTGGTCATTGTCTCTGTTACAGTGGGGAGGGTGTGATCAGTGTCTCTGTTACAGTGGGGAGGAAGTGATCAGTGTCTCTGTTACAGTGGGGAGGATGTGATCAGTGTCTCTGTTACAGTGGGGCGGAAGTGATCAGTGTCTCTGTTACAGTGGGGAGGGAGTGATCAGTGTCTCTGTTACAGTGGGGAGGATGTGATCAGTGTCTCTGTTACAGTGGGGAGGAAGTGATCAGTGTCTCTGTTACAGTGGGGAGGGAGTGATCAGTGTCTCTGTTACAGTGGGGAGGATGTGATCAGTGTCTCTGTTACAGTGGGGAGGAAGTGATCAGTGTCTCTGTTACAGTGGGGAGGGTGTGATCAGTGTCTCTGTTACAGTGGGGAGGAAGTGATCAGTGTCTCTGTTACAGTGGGGAGGATGTGATCAGTGTCTCTGTTACAGTGGGGAGCGAATGATCAGTGTCTCTGTTACAGTGGGGAGGGTATGAGCAGTGTCTCTGTTACAGTGGGGAGGGTATGAGCAGTGTCTCTGTTACAGTGGGGAGGATGTGATCAGTGTCTCTGTTACAGTGGGGAGGGTATGAGCAGTGTCTCTGTTACAGTGAGGAGGGAATGAGCAGTGTCTCTGTTACATTGAGGAGGGAGTGAGCAGTGTCTCTATTTCAGTGGAGAGGGTGTGATCAGTGTCTCTGTTGCAGTGGGAGGGTGTGGGCAGTGTCTCTGTTACAGTGGGGAGGGAGTGATCAGTGTCTCTGTTGCAGTGGGAGGGTGTGGGCAGTGTCTCTGTTACAGTGGGGAGGGAGTGATCAGTGTCTCTCTTACAGTGGGGAGGAAGTGAGCAGTGTCTCTGTTACAGTGGGGTGGGAGTGATCAGTGTCTCTGTTACAGTGGGGAGGGTGTGAGCAGTGTCTCTGTTACAGTGGGGAGGGAATGATCAGTGTCTCTGTTACATTGGGGAGGGAGTGATCAGTGTCTCTCTTACAGTGGGGAGGGAGTGTTCAATGTCTCTGTTACAGTGGGGAGGGAGTGATCAGTGTCTCTGTTACATTGGGGAGGGAGTGTTCAATGTCTCTGTTACAGTGGGGAGGGAGTCATCAGGGTCTCTCTTACAGTGGGGAGGGAGTGATCAGTGTCTCTCTTACAGTGGGGAGGGAGTGATCAGTGTCTCTATTACAGTGGGGAGGGCGTGATCAGTGTCTCTGTTACAATGGGGAGGGAGTGAGCAGTGTCTCTGTTACAGTGGGGCGGGGGTGAGCTGTGTCTCTGTTACAGTGGGGAGTGAGTGAGCAGTGTCTCTGTTACAGTGGGGAGGGAGTGATCAGTGTCTCTGTTACAGTGGGCGGGGGTGAGCTGTGTCTCTGTTACAGTGGGGAGGGAGTGAGCAGTGTCTCTGTTACAGTGGGAGGGTGTGAGCAGTGTCTCTGTTACAGTGGAGCGTGGGTGAGCAGTGTCTCTGTTACAGTGAGGAGGGAGTGATCAGTGTCTCTGTTGCAGTGGGGAGGGGGTGGGCAGTGTCTCTGTTACAGTGGGGAGGGTGTGATCAGTGTCTCTGTTACAGTGGGGAGGAAGTGATCAGTGTCTCTGTTACAGTGGGGAGGATGTGATCAGTGTCTCTGTTACAGTGGGGAGCGAATGATCAGTGTCTCTGTTACAGTGGGGAGGGTATGAGCAGTGTCTCTGTTACAGTGGGGAGGGTATGAGCAGTGTCTCTGTTACAGTGGGGAGGATGTGATCAGTGTCTCTGTTACAGTGGGGAGGGTATGAGCAGTGTCTCTGTTACAGTGAGGAGGGAATGAGCAGTGTCTCTGTTACATTGAGGAGGGAGTGAGCAGTGTCTCTATTTCAGTGGAGAGGGTGTGATCAGTGTCTCTGTTGCAGTGGGAGGGTGTGGGCAGTGTCTCTGTTACAGTGGGGAGGGAGTGATCAGTGTCTCTGTTGCAGTGGGAGGGTGTGGGCAGTGTCTCTGTTACAGTGGGGAGGGAGTGATCAGTGTCTCTCTTACAGTGGGGAGGAAGTGAGCAGTGTCTCTGTTACAGTGGGGTGGGAGTGATCAGTGTCTCTGTTACAGTGGGGAGGGTGTGAGCAGTGTCTCTGTTACAGTGGGGAGGGAATGATCAGTGTCTCTGTTACATTGGGGAGGGAGTGATCAGTGTCTCTCTTACAGTGGGGAGGGAGTGTTCAATGTCTCTGTTACAGTGGGGAGGGAGTGATCAGTGTCTCTGTTACATTGGGGAGGGAGTGTTCAATGTCTCTGTTACAGTGGGGAGGGAGTGATCAGTGTCTCTGTTACAGTGGGGAGGGAGTCATCAGGGTCTCTCTTACAGTGGGGAGGGAGTGATCAGTGTCTCTCTTACAGTGGGGAGGGAGTGTTCAGTGTCTCTGTTACAGTGGGGAGGGCGTGATCAGTGTCTCTGTTACAATGGGGAGGGAGTGAGCAGTGTCTCTGTTACAGTGGGGCGGGGGTGAGCTGTGTCTCTGTTACAGTGGGGAGTGAGTGAGCAGTGTCTCTGTTACAGTGGGGAGGGAGTGATCAGTGTCTCTGTTACAGTGGGCGGGGGTGAGCTGTGTCTCTGTTACAGTGGGGAGGGAGTGAGCAGTGTCTCTGTTACAGTGGGAGGGTGTGAGCAGTGTCTCTGTTACAGTGGAGCGTGGGTGAGCAGTGTCTCTGTTACAGTGAGGAGGGAGTGATCAGTGTCTCTGTTGCAGTTGGGAGGGGGTGGGCAGTGTCTCTGTTACAGTGGGGAGGGAGTGATCAGTGTCTCTGTTACAGTGGGGAGGAAGTGATCGGTGTCTCTGTTACAGTGGGGAGGGAGTGAGCAGTGTCTCTGTTACAGTGGGTTGGGAGTGATCAGTGTCTCTGTTACAGTGGGGAGGAAGTGATCAGTGTCTCTGTTACAGTGGGGAGGAAGTGATCAGTGTCTCTGTTACAGTGGGGAGGATGTGATCAGTGTCTCTGTTACAGTGGGGAGCGAATGATCAGTGTCTCTGTTACAGTGGGGAGGGTATGAGCAGTGTCTCTGTTACAGTGGGGAGGGTATGAGCAGTGTCTCTGTTACAGTGGGGAGGATGTGATCAGTGTCTCTGTTACAGTGGGGAGGGTATGAGCAGTGTCTCTGTTACAGTGAGGAGGGAATGAGCAGTGTCTCTGTTACATTGAGGAGGGAGTGAGCAGTGTCTCTATTTCAGTGGAGAGGGTGTGATCAGTGTCTCTGTTGCAGTGGGAGGGTGTGGGCAGTGTCTCTGTTACAGTGGGGAGGGAGTGATCAGTGTCTCTGTTGCAGTGGGAGGGTGTGGGCAGTGTCTCTGTTACAGTGGGGAGGGAGTGATCAGTGTCTCTCTTACAGTGGGGAGGAAGTGAGCAGTGTCTCTGTTACAGTGGGGTGGGAGTGATCAGTGTCTCTGTTACAGTGGGGAGGGTGTGAGCAGTGTCTCTGTTACAGTGGGGAGGGAATGATCAGTGTCTCTGTTACATTGGGGAGGGAGTGATCAGTGTCTCTCTTACAGTGGGGAGGGAGTGTTCAATGTCTCTGTTACAGTGGGGAGGGAGTGATCAGTGTCTCTGTTACATTGGGGAGGGAGTGTTCAATGTCTCTGTTACAGTGGGGAGGGAGTGATCAGTGTCTCTGTTACAGTGGGGAGGGAGTCATCAGGGTCTCTCTTACAGTGGGGAGGGAGTGATCAGTGTCTCTCTTACAGTGGGGAGGGAGTGTTCAGTGTCTCTGTTACAGTGGGGAGGGCGTGATCAGTGTCTCTGTTACAATGGGGAGGGAGTGAGCAGTGTCTCTGTTACAGTGGGGCGGGGGTGAGCTGTGTCTCTGTTACAGTGGGGAGTGAGTGAGCAGTGTCTCTGTTACAGTGGGGAGGGAGTGATCAGTGTCTCTGTTACAGTGGGCGGGGGTGAGCTGTGTCTCTGTTACAGTGGGGAGGGAGTGAGCAGTGTCTCTGTTACAGTGGGAGGGTGTGAGCAGTGTCTCTGTTACAGTGGAGCGTGGGTGAGCAGTGTCTCTGTTACAGTGAGGAGGGAGTGATCAGTGTCTCTGTTGCAGTTGGGAGGGGGTGGGCAGTGTCTCTGTTACAGTGGGGAGGGAGTGATCAGTGTCTCTGTTACAGTGGGGAGGAAGTGATCGGTGTCTCTGTTACAGTGGGGAGGGAGTGAGCAGTGTCTCTGTTACAGTGGGTTGGGAGTGATCAGTGTCTCTGTTACAGTGGGGAGGAAGTGATCAGTGTCTCTGTTACAGTGGGGAGGGAGTGAGCAGTGTCTCTGTTACAGTGGGGTGGGAGTGAGCAGTGTCTCTGTTACAGTGGGGAGGGAGTGTTCAATGTCTCTGTTACAGTGGGGAGGGAGTGATCAGTGTCTCTGTTACATTGGGGAGGGAGTGTTCAATGTCTCTGTTACAGTGGGGATGGAGTGATCAGTGTCTCTGTTACAATGGGGAGGGAGTGATCAGGGTCTCTCTTACAGTGGGGAGGGAGTGATCAGTGTCTCTGTTACAGTGGGGAGGGAGTGATCAGTGTCTCTCTTACAGTGGGGAGGGAGTGTTCAGTGTCTCTGTTACAGTCGGGAGAGAGTGATCAGTGTCTCTGTTACAATGGGGAGGGAGTGAGCAGTGTCTTTGTTACAGTGGGGCGGGGGTGAGCTGTGTCTCTGTTACAGTGGGGAGTGAGTGAGCAGTGTCTCTGTTCCAGTGGGGACGGAGTGAGCAATGTCTCTGTTACAGTGGGGAGGGAGAGAGCAATGTCTCTGTTACAGTGGGGAGGGCATGATCAGTGACTCTTTTACAGTTGTGAGGTAGTGAGCAGTGTCTCTGTTACAGTGGGGAGGGAGTGAGCAATGTCTCTGTTACAGTGGGGAGGGAGTGGGCAGTGTCTCTGTTACAGTGGGGAGGGAGAGAGCAATGTCTCTGTTTCAGTGGGGAGGATGTGATCAGTGTCTCTGTTACAGTGGGGAGGGAGTGATCAGAGTCCCTGTTCCAGTAGGGAGGGAGTGAGCAGTGTCTTTGTTACAGTGGGGAGGGAGTGATCACTGGCTGTGCTACAGTGGAGAGGGAGTGATCAATGTCTGTGTTACAGTGGGGAGGATGTGATCAGTGTCTCTGTTACAGTGGGTAGGAAGTGATCAGTGTCTCTGTTACAGTGGGGAGGGAGTGATCAGTGTCTCTGTTACAGTGGGGAGGATGTGATCAGTGTCTCTGTTACAGTGGGGAGGGAGTGGTCAGTGTCTCTGTTACAGTGGGGCGGGTGTGATCAGTGTCTCTGTTACAGTGGGGAGGATGTGATCAGTGTCTCTGTTACAGTGGGGAGGAAGTGAGCAGTGTCTCTGTTACAGTGGGGAGGGAGTGATCAGAGTCCCTGTTCCAGTAGGGAGGGAGTGAGCAGTGTCTTTGTTACAGTGGGGAGGGCATGATCAGTATCTCTTTTTCAGTGGGGAGGGAGTGATCAGTGTCTCTGTTACAGTGGGGAGGGAGAGAGCAATGTCTCTGTTACAGTGGGGAGGGCATGATCAGTGACACTTTTACAGTTGGGAGGTAGTGAGCAGTGTCTCTGTTACAGTGGGGAGGAAGTGAGCAATGTCTCTGTTACAGTGGGGAGGGAGTGGGCAGTGTCTCTGTTACAGTGGGGAGGGAGAGAGCAATGTCTCTGTTACAGTGGGGAGGGAGTGAGCAATGTCTCTGTTACAGTGGGGAGGGAGTGAGCAGTGTCTCTGATCCAGTGAGGAGGGAGTGATCACTGGCTGTGCTACAGTGGAGAGGGAGTGATCAATGTCTGTGTTACAGTGCGTAGGAAGTGATCAGTGTCTCTGTTACAGTGGGGAGGGAGTGATCCGTGTCTCTGTTACAGTGGGGACGGAGTGAGCAGTGTCTCTGTTACAGTGGGGAGGGAGTGGTCAGTGTCTCTGTTACAGTGGGGAGGGAGTGGTCATTTTCTCTGTTACAGTGGGGCGGGTGTGATCAGTGTATCTGTTACAGTGGGGAGGATGTGATCAGTGTCTCTGTTACAGTGGGTAGGAAGTGATCAGTGTCTCTGTTACAGTGGGGAGGGAGTGATCAGTGTCTCTGTTACAGTGGGGAGGATGTGATCAGTGTCTCTGTTACAGTGGGGAGGGTGTGATCAGTGTCTCTGTTACAGTGGGGAGGATGTGATCAGTGTCTCTGTTACAGTGGGTAGGAAGTGATCAGTGTCTCTGTTACAGTGGGGAGGGAGTGATCAGTGTCTCTGTTACAGTGGGAAGGATGTGATCAGTGTCTCTGTTACAGTGGGGAGGATGTGATCAGTGTCTCTGTTACAGTGGGTAGGAAGTGATCAGTGTCTCTGTTACAGTGGGCAGGGAGTGAGCAGTGTCTCTGTTACAGTGGGGAGGAAGTGATCAGTGTCTCTGTTACAGTGGGGAGGGAGTGATCAGTGTTTTTGTTACAGTGGGGAGGATGTGATCAGTGTCTCTGTTACAGTGGGGAGGAAGTGATCAGTGTCTCTGTTACAGTGGGGAGGGTGTGATCAGTGTCTCTGTTACAGTGGGGAGGAAGTGATCAGTGTCTCTGTTACAGTGGGGAGGATGTGATCAGTGTCTCTGTTACAGTGGGGAGGGAGTGGTCAGTGTCTCTGTTACAGTGGGGAGGGTGTGATCAGTGTCTCTGTTACAGTGGGGAGGAAGTGATCAGTGTCTCTGTTACAGTGGGGAGGATGTGATCAGTGTCTCTGTTACAGTGGGGGGAAGTGATCAGTGACTCTCTTACAGTGGGGAGGATGTGATCAGTGTCTCTGTTACAGTGGGGAGTGAATGATCAGTGTCTCTGTTACATTGAGGAGGGAGTGAGCAGTGTCTCTGTTACAGTGGGGAGGGAGTGAGCAATGTCTCTATTACAGTGGGGAGGGAGTGATCAGTGTCTCTGTTACAGTGGGGTGGGAGTGATCAGTGTCTCTGTTACAGTGGGGAGGGAGTGATCAGTGTCTCTGTTGCAGTGGGAGGATGTGGGCAGTGTCTCTGTTACAGTGGGGAGGGAGTGATCAGTGTCTCTCTTACAGTGGGGAGGAAGTGAGCAGTATCTATGTCACAGTGGGAGGGTGTGAGCAGTGTCTCTGTTACAGTGGGGCGGGGGTGAGCAGTGTCTCTGTTACAGTGGGGAGGGGATGATCAGTGTCTCTGTTACATTGGGGAGGGAGTGATCAGTGTCTCTCTTACAGTGGGGAGGGAGTGTTCAATGTCTCTGTTACAGTGGGGAGGGAGTGATCAGTGTCTCTGTTACATTGGGGAGGGAGTGTTCAATGTCTCTGTTACAGTGGGGAGGGAGTGATCCGTGTCTCTGTTACAATGGGGAGGGAGTCATCAGGGTCTCTCTTACAGTGGGGAGGGAGTGATCAGTGTCTCTCTTACAGTGGGGAGGGAGTGTTCAGTGTCTCTGTTACAGTGGGGAGGGAGTGATCAGTGTCTCTGTTACAATGGGGAGGGAGTGAGCAGTGTCTCTGTTACAGTGGGGCGGGGGTGAGCTGTGTCTCTGTTACAGTGGGGAGTGAGTGAGCCGTGTCTCTGTTACAGTGGGGAGGAAGTGATCAGTGTCTCTGTTACAGTGGGGAGGGAGTGATCCGTGTCTCTGTTACAGTGGGGACGGAGTGAGCAGTGTCTCTGTTACAGTGGGGAGGGAGTGGTCAGTGTCTCTGTTACAGTGGGGCGGGTGTGATCAGTGTCTCTGTTACAGTGGGTAGGAAGTGATCAGTGTCTCTGTTACAGTGGGTAGGAAGTGATCAGTGTCTCTGTTACAGTGGGGAGGGAGTGATCAGTGTCTCTGTTACAGTGGGGAGGGAGTGATCAGTGTCTCTGTTACAGTGGGTAGGAAGTGATCAGTGTCTCTGTTACAGTGGGGAGGGAGTGATCAGTGTCTCTGTTACAGTGGGGAGGATGTGATCAGTGTCTCTGTTACAGTGGGGAGGGAGTGGTCAGTGTCTCTGTTACAGTGGGGCGGGTGTGATCAGTGTATCTGCTACAGTGGGGAGGATGTAATCAGTGTCTCTGTTACAGTGGGTAGGAAGTGATCAGTGTCTCTGTTACAGTGGGGAGGGAGTGATCAGTGTCTCTGTTACAGTGGGGAGGATGTGATCAGTGTCTCTGTTACAGTGGGGAGGGTGTGATCAGTGTCTCTGTTACAGTGGGGAGGATGTGATCAGTGTCTCTGTTACAGTGGGTAGGAAGTGATCAGTGTCTCTGTTACAGTGGGGAGGGAGTGATCAGTGTCCTGTTACAGTGGGGAGGATGTGATCAGTGTCTCTGTTACAGTGGGGAGGATGTGATCAGTGTCTCTGTTACAGTGGTGAGGAAGTGATCAGTGTCTCTGTTACAGTGGGCAGGGAGTGAGCAGTGTCTCTGTTACAGTGGGGAGGAAGTGATCAGTGTCTCTGTTACAGTGGGGAGGGAGTGATCAGTGTCTCTATTACAGTGGGGAGGATGTGATCAGTGTCTCTGTTACAGTGGGGAGGAAGTGATCAGTGTCTCTGTTACAGTGGGCAGGGAGTGAGCAGTGTCTCTGTTACAGTGGGGAGGAAGTGATCAGTGTCTCTGTTACAGTGGGCAGGGAGTGAGCAGTGTCTCTGTTACAGTGGGGAGGAAGTGATCAGTGTCTCTGTTACAGTGGGGAGGGAGTGATCCGTGTCTCTGTTACAGTGGGGAGGATGTGATCAGTGTCTCTGTTACAGTGGGGAGGAAGTGATCAGTGTCTCTGTTACAGTGGGGAGGGTGTGATCAGTGTCTCTGTTACAGTGGGGAGGAAGTGATCAGTGTCTCTGTTACAGTGGGGAGGATGTGATCAGTGTCTCTGTTACAGTGGGGAGGGAGTGGTCATTGTCTCTGTTACAGTGGGGAGGGTGTGATCAGTGTCTCTTTTACAGTGGGGAGGAAGTGATCAGTGTCTCTGTTACAGTGGGGAGGATGTGATCAGTGTCTCTGTTACAGTGGGGCGGAAGTGATCAGTGTCTCTCTTACAGTGGGGAGCGAATGATCAGTGTCTCTGTTACAGTGGGGAGGGTATGAGCAGTGTCTCTGTTACAGTGGGGAGGGTATGAGCAGTGTCTCTGTTACAGTGGGGAGGATGTGATCAGTGTCTCTGTTACAGTGGGGAGGGTATGAGCAGTGTCTCTGTTACAGTGAGGAGGGAGTGAGCAGTGTCTCTGTTACATTGAGGAGGGAGTGAGCAGTGTCTCTATTTCAGTGGGGAGGGTGTGATCAGTGTCTCTGTTGCAGTGGGAGGGTGTGGGCAGTGTCTCTGTTACAGTGGGGAGGGAGTGATCAGTGTCTCTGTTGCAGTGGGAGGGTGTGGGCAGTGTCTCTGTTACAGTGGGGAGGGAGTGATCAGTGTCTCTCTTACAGTGGGGAGGAAGTGAGCAGTGTCTCTGTTACAGTGGGGTGGGAGTGATCAGTGTCTCTGTTACAGTGGGGAAGGAATGATCAGTGTCTCTGTTACATTGGGGAGGGAGTGATCAGTGTCTCTCTTACAGTGTGGAGGGAGTGTTCAATGTCTCTGTTACAGTGGGGAGGGAGTGATCAGTGTCTCTGTTACATTGGGGAGGGAGTGTTCAATGTCTCTGTTACAGTGGGGAGGGAGTGATCAGTGTCTCTGTTACAGTGGGGAGGGAGTGAGCAGTGTCTCTGTTACAGTGGGGAGGAAGTGATCAGTGTCTCTGTTACAGTGGGGAGGGAGTGATCCGTGTCTCTGTTACAGTGGGGAGGATGTGATCAGTGTCTCTGTTACAGTGGGGAGGAAGTGATCAGTGTCTCTGTTACAGTGGGGAGGGTGTGATCAGTGTCTCTGTTACAGTGGGGAGGAAGTGATCAGTGTCTCTGTTACAGTGGGGAGGATGTGATCAGTGTCTCTGTTACAGTGGGGAGGGAGTGGTCATTGTCTCTGTTACAGTGGGGAGGGTGTGATCAGTGTCTCTTTTACAGTGGGGAGGAAGTGATCAGTGCCTCTGTTTCAGTGGGGAGGATGTGATCAGTGTCTCTGTTACAGTGGGGCGGAAGTGATCAGTGTCTCTCTTACAGTGGGGAGCGAATGATCAGTGTCTCTGTTACAGTGGGGAGGGTATGAGCAGTGTCTCTGTTACAGTGGGGAGGGTATGAGCAGTGTCTCTGTTACAGTGGGGAGGATGTGATCAGTGTCTCTGTTACAGTGGGGAGGGTATGAGCAGTGTCTCTGTTACAGTGAGGAGGGAGTGAGCAGTGTCTCTGTTACATTGAGGAGGGAGTGAGCAGTGTCTCTATTTCAGTGGGGAGGGTGTGATCAGTGTCTCTGTTGCAGTGGGAGGGTGTGGGCAGTGTCTCTGTTACAGTGGGGAGGGAGTGATCAGTGTCTCTGTTGCAGTGGGAGGGTGTGGGCAGTGTCTCTGTTACAGTGGGGAGGGAGTGATCAGTGTCTCTCTTACAGTGGGGAGGAAGTGAGCAGTGTCTCTGTTACAGTGGGGTGGGAGTGATCAGTGTCTCTGTTACAGTGGGGAAGGAATGATCAGTGTCTCTGTTACATTGGGGAGGGAGTGATCAGTGTCTCTCTTACAGTGTGGAGGGAGTGTTCAATGTCTCTGTTACAGTGGGGAGGGAGTGATCAGTGTCTCTGTTACATTGGGGAGGGAGTGTTCAATGTCTCTGTTACAGTGGGGAGGGAGTGATAAGTGTCTCTGTTACAGTGGGGAGGGAGTCATCAGGGTCTCTCTTACAGTGGGGAGGGAGTGACCAGTGTCTCTCTTACAGTGGGGAGGGAGTGTTCAGTGTCTCTGTTACAGTGGGGAGGGCGTGATCAGTGTCTCTGTTACAATGGGGAGGGAGTGAGCAGTGTCTCTGTTACAGTGGGGCGGGGGTGAGCTGTGTCTCTGTTACAGTGGGGAGTGAGTGATCAGTGTCTCTGTTACAGTGGGGAGGATGTGATCAGTGTCTCTGTTACAGTGGGGAGGGAGTGGTCATTGTCTCTGTTACAGTGGGGAGGGTGTGATCAGTGTCTCTGTTACAGTGGGGAGGAAGTGATCAGTGTCTCTGTTACAGTGGGGAGGATGTGATCAGTGTCTCTGTTACAGTGGGGCGGAAGTGATCAGTGTCTCTCTTACAGTGGGGAGCGAATGATCAGTGTCTCTGTTACAGTGGGGAGGGTATGAGCAGTGTCTCTGTTACAGTGGGGAGGGTATGAGCAGTGTCTCTGTTACAGTGGGGAGGATGTGATCAGTGTCTCTGTTACAGTGGGGAGGGTATGAGCAGTGTCTCTGTTACAGTGAGGAGGGAGTGAGCAGTGTCTCTGTTACAGTGGGGAGGGAGTGATCAGTGTCTCTGTTGCAGTGGGAGGGTGTGGGCAGTGTCTCTGTTACAGTGGGGAGGGAGTGATCAGTGTCTCTCTTACAGTGGGGAGGAAGTGAGCAGTGTCTCTGTTACAGTGGGGTGGGAGTGATCAGTGTCTCTGTTACAGTGGGGAGGGTGTGAGCAGTGTCTCTGTTACAGTGGGGAGGGAATGATCAGTGTCTCTGTTACATTGGGGAGGGAGTGATCAGTGTCTCTCTTACAGTGGGGAGGGAGTGTTCAATGTCTCTGTTACAGTGGGGAGGGAGTGATCAGTGTCTCTGTTACATTGGGGAGGGAGTGTTCAATGTCTCTGTTACAGTGGGGAGGGAGTGATCAGTTTCTCTGTTACAGTGGGGAGGGAGTCATCAGGGTCTCTCTTACAGTGGGGAGGGAGTGATCAGTGTCTCTCTTACAGTGGGGAGGGAGTGTTCAGTGTCTCTGTTACAGTGGGGAGGGCGTGATCAGTGTCTCTGTTACAATGGGGAGGGAGTGAGCAGTGTCTCTGTTACAGTGGGGCGGGGGTGAGCTGTGTCTCTGTTACAGTGGGGAGTGAGTGAGCAGTGTCTCTGTTACAGTGGGGAGGGAGTGATCAGTGTCTCTGTTACAGTGGGCGGGGGTGAGCTGTGTCTCTGTTACAGTGGGGAGGGAGTGAGCAGTGTCTCTGTTACAGTGGGAGGGTGTGAGCAGTGTCTCTGTTACAGTGGAGCGTGGGTGAGCAGTGTCTCTGTTACAGTGAGGAGGGAGTGATCAGTGTCTCTGTTGCAGTGGGGAGGGGGTGGGCAGTGTCTCTGTTACAGTGGGGAGGGAGTGATCAGTGTCTCTGTTACAGTGGGGAGGAAGTGATCAGTGTCTCTGTTACAGTGGGGAGGGAGTGAGCAGTGTCTCTGTTACAGTGGGTTGGGAGTGATCAGTGTCTCTGTTACAGTGGGGAGGAAGTGATCAGTGTCTCTGTTACAGTGGGGAGGGAGTGAGCAGTGTCTCTGTTACAGTGGGGTGGGAGTGAGCAGTGTCTCTGTTACAGTGGGGAGGGAGTGTTCAATGTCTCTGTTACAGTGGGGAGGGAGTGATCAGTGTCTCTGTTACATTGGGGAGGGAGTGTTCAATGTCTCTGTTACAGTGGGGATGGAGTGATCAGTGTCTCTGTTACAATGGGGAGGGAGTGATCAGGGTCTCTCTTACAGTGGGGAGGGAGTGATCAGTGTCTCTGTTACAGTGGGGAGGGAGTGATCAGTGTCTCTCTTACAGTGGGGAGGGAGTGTTCAGTGTCTCTGTTACAGTGGGGAGAGAGTGATCAGTGTCTCTGTTACAATGGGGAGGGAGTGAGCAGTGTCTCTGTTACAGTGGGGCGGGGGTGAGCTGTGTCTCTGTTACAGTGGGGAGTGAGTGAGCAGTGTCTCTGTTCCCGTGGGGACGGAGTGAGCAGTGTCTCTGTTACAGTGGGGAGGGAGAGAGCAGTGTCTCTGTTACAGTGGGGTGGGCATGATCAGTGACTCTTTTACAGTTGGGAGGTAGTGAGCAGTGTCTCTGTTACAGTGGGGAGGGAGTGAGCAATGTCTCTGTTACAGTGGGGAGGGAGTGGGCAGTGTCTCTGTTACAGTGGGGAGGGAGAGAGCAATGTCTCTGTTTCAGTGGGTAGGGAGTGAGCAATGTCTCTGTTACAGTGGGAAGGGAGTGAGCAGTGTCTCTGATACAGTGGGGAGGGAGTGATCACTGGCTGTGCTACAGTGGAGAGGGAGTGATCAATGTCTGTGTTACAGTGGGGAGGATGTGATCAGTGTCTCTGTTACAGTGGGTAGGAAGTGATCAGTGTCTCTGTTACAGTGGGGAGGGAGTGATCAGTGTCTCTGTTACAGTGGGGAGGATGTGATCAGTGTCTCTGTTACAGTGGGGAGGGAGTGGTCAGTGTCTCTGTTACAGTGGGGCGGGTGTGATCAGTGTCTCTGTTACAGTGGGGAGGATGTGATCAGTGTCTCTGTTACAGTGGGGAGGAAGTGAGCAGTGTCTCTGTTACAGTGGGGAGGGAGTGATCAGAGTCCCTGTTCCAGTAGGGAGGGAGTGAGCAGTGTCTTTGTTACAGTGGGGAGGGCATGATCAGTATCTCTTTTTCAGTGGGGAGGGAGTGATCAGTGTCTCTGTTACAGTGGGGAGGGAGAGAGCAATGTCTCTGTTACAGTGGGGAGGGCATGATCAGTGACACTTTTACAGTTGGGAGGTAGTGAGCAGTGTCTCTGTTACAGTGGGGAGGAAGTGAGCAATGTCTCTGTTACAGTGGGGAGGGAGTGGGCAGTGTCTCTGTTACAGTGGGGAGGGAGAGAGCAATGTCTCTGTTACAGTGGGGAGGGAGTGAGCAATGTCTCTGTTACAGTGGGGAGGGAGTGAGCAGTGTCTCTGATCCAGTGAGGAGGGAGTGATCACTGGCTGTGCTACAGTGGAGAGGGAGTGATCAATGTCTGTGTTACAGTGGGTAGGAAGTGATCAGTGTCTCTGTTACAGTGGGGAGGGAGTGATCCGTGTCTCTGTTACAGTGGGGAGGGAGTGAGCAGTGTCTCTGTTACAGTGGGGAGGGAGTGGTCAGTGTCTCTGTTACAGTGGGGCGGGTGTGATCAGTGTCTCTGTTACAGTGGGTAGGAAGTGATCAGTGTCTCTGTTACAGTGGGGAGTGAATGATCAGTGTCTCTGTTACATTGAGGAGGGAGTGAGCATTGTCTCTGTTACAGTGGGGAGGGAGTGAGCAATGTCTCTATTACAGTGGGGAGGGAGTGATCAGTGTCTCTGTTGCAGTGGGAGGATGTGGGCAGTGTCTCTGTTACAGTGGGGAGGGAGTGATCAGTGTCTCTCTTACAGTGGGGAGGAAGTGAGCAGTATCTCTGTCACAGTGGGAGGGTGTGAGCAGTGTCTCTGTTACAGTGGGGCGGGGGTGAGCAGTGTCTCTGTTACAGTGGGGAGGGAATGATCAGTGTCTCTGTTACATTGGGGAGGGAGTGATCAGTGTCTCTCTTACAGTGGGGAGGGAGTGTTCAATGTCTCTGTTACAGTGGGGAGGGAGTGATCAGTGTCTCTGTTACATTGGGGAGGGAGTGTTCAATGTCTCTGTTACAGTGGGGAGGGAGTGATCCGTGTCTCTGTTACAATGGGGAGGGAGTCATCAGGGTCTCTCTTACAGTGGGGAGGGAGTGATCAGTGTCTCTCTTACAGTGGGGAGGGAGTGTTCAGTGTCTCTGTTACAGTGGGGAGGGAGTGATCAGTGTCTCTGTTACAATGGGGAGGGAGTGAGCAGTGTCTCTGTTACAGTGGGGCGGGGGTGAGCTGTGTCTCTGTTACAGTGGGGAGTGAGTGAGCAGTGTCTCTGTTACAGTGGGGAGGGAGTGATCAGTGTCTCTGTTACAGTGGGTGGGGGTGAGCTGTGTCTCTGTTACAGTGGGGAGGGAGTGAGCAGTGTCTCTGATACAGTGGGAGGGTGTGAGCAGTGTCTCTGTTACAGTGGAGCGTGGTTGAGCAGTGTCTCTGTTACAGTGAGGAGGGAGTGATCAGTGTCTCTGTTGCAGTGGGGAGGGGGTGGGCAGTGTCTCTGTTACAGTGGGGAGGGAGTGATCAGTGTCTCTGTTACAGTGGGGAGGAATTGAGCAGTGTCTCTGTCACAGTGGGAGGGTGTGAGCAGTGTCTCTGTTACAGTGGGGCGGGGGTGAGCAGTGTCTCTGTTACAGTGGGGAGGGAATGATCAGTGTCTCTGTTACATTGGGGAGGGAGTGATCAGTGTCTCTCTTACAGTGGGGAGGGAGTGATCAGTGTCTCTGTTACAGTGGGGAGGAATTGAGCAGTGTCTCTGTCACAGTGGGAGGGTGTGAGCAGTGTCTCTGTTACAGTGGGGAGGGAGTGGTCATTGTCTCTGTTACAGTGGGGAGGGTGTGATCAGTGTCTCTGTTACAGTGGGGAGGAAGTGATCAGTGTCTTTGTTACAGTGGGGAGGATGTGATCAGTGTCTCTGTTACAGTGGGGCGGAAGTGATCAGTGTCTCTCTTACAGTGGGGAGCGAATGATCAGTGTCTCTGTTACAGTGGGGAGGGTATGAGCAGTGTCTCTGTTACAGTGGGGAGGGTATGAGCAGTGTCTCTGTTACAGTGGGGAGGATGTGATCAGTGTCTCTGTTACAGTGGGGAGGGTATGAGCAGTGTCTCTGTTACAGTGAGGAGGGAGTGAGCATTGTCTCTGTTACAGTGGGGAGGGAGTGATCAGTGTCTCTGTTGCAGTGGGAGGGTGTGGGCAGTGTCTCTGTTACAGTGGGGAGGGAGTGATCAGTGTCTCTCTTACAGTGGGGAGGAAGTGAGCAGTGTCTCTGTTACAGTGGGGTGGGAGTGATCAGTGTCTCTGTTACAGTGGGGAGGGTGTGAGCAGTGTCTCTGTTACAGTGGGGAGGGAATGATCAGTGTCTCTGTTACATTGGGGAGGGAGTGATCAGTGTCTCTCTTACAGTGGGGAGGGAGTGTTCAATGTCTCTGTTACAGTGGGGAGGGAGTGATCAGTGTCTCTGTTACATTGGGGAGGGAGTGTTCAATGTCTCTGTTACAGTGGGGAGGGAGTGATCAGTGTCTCTGTTACAGTGGGGAGGGAGTCATCAGGGTCTCTCTTACAGTGGGGAGGGAGTGATCAGTGTCTCTCTTACAGTGGGGAGGGAGTGTTCAGTGTCTCTGTTACAGTGGGGAGGGCGTGATCAGTGTCTCTGTTACAATGGGGAGGGAGTGAGCAGTGTCTCTGTTACAGTGGGGCGGGGGTGAGCTGTGTCTCTGTTACAGTGGGGAGTGAGTGAGCAGTGTCTCTGTTACAGTGGGGAGGGAGTGATCAGTGTCTCTGTTACAGTGGGCGGGGGTGAGCTGTGTCTCTGTTACAGTGGGGAGGGTATGAGCAGTGTCTCTGTTACAGTGGGGAGGATGTGATCAGTGTCTCTGTTACAGTGGGGAGGGTATGAGCAGTGTCTCTGTTACAGTGAGGAGGGAGTGAGCAGTGTCTCTGTTACAGTGGGGAGGGAGTGATCAGTGTCTCGGTTGCAGTGGGAGGGTGTGGGCAGTGTCTCTGTTACAGTGGGGAGGGAGTGATCAGTGTCTCTCTTACAGTGGGGAGGAAGTGAGCAGTGTCTCTGTTACAGTGGGGTGGGAGTGATCAGTGTCTCTGTTACAGTGGGGAGGGTGTGAGCAGTGTCTCTGTTACAGTGGGGAGGGAATGATCAGTGTCTCTGTTACATTGGGGAGGGAGTGATCAGTGTCTCTCTTACAGTGGGGAGGGAGTGTTCAATGTCTCTGTTACAGTGGGGAGGGAGTGATCAGTGTCTCTGTTACATTGGGGAGGGAGTGTTCAATGTCTCTGTTACAGTGGGGAGGGAGTGATCAGTTTCTCTGTTACAGTGGGGAGGGAGTCATCAGGGTCTCTCTTACAGTGGGGAGGGAGTGATCAGTGTCTCTCTTACAGTGGGGAGGGAGTGTTCAGTGTCTCTGTTACAGTGGGGAGGGCGTGATCAGTGTCTCTGTTACAATGGGGAGGGAGTGAGCAGTGTCTCTGTTACAGTGGGGCGGGGGTGAGCTGTGTCTCTGTTACAGTGGGGAGTGAGTGAGCAGTGTCTCTGTTACAGTGGGGAGGGAGTGATCAGTGTCTCTGTTACAGTGGGCGGGGGTGAGCTGTGTCTCTGTTACAGTGGGGAGGGAGTGAGCAGTGTCTCTGTTACAGTGGGAGGGTGTGAGCAGTGTCTCTGTTACAGTGGAGCGTGGGTGAGCAGTGTCTCTGTTACAGTGAGGAGGGAGTGATCAGTGTCTCTGTTGCAGTGGGGAGGGGGTGGGCAGTGTCTCTGTTACAGTGGGGAGGGAGTGATCAGTGTCTCTGTTACAGTGGGGAGGAAGTGATCAGTGTCTCTGTTACAGTGGGGAGGGAGTGAGCAGTGTCTCTGTTACAGTGGGTTGGGAGTGATCAGTGTCTCTGTTACAGTGGGGAGGAAGTGATCAGTGTCTCTGTTACAGTGGGGAGGGAGTGAGCAGTGTCTCTGTTACAGTGGGGTGGGAGTGAGCAGTGTCTCTGTTACAGTGGGGAGGGAGTGTTCAATGTCTCTGTTACAGTGGGGAGGGAGTGATCAGTGTCTCTGTTACATTGGGGAGGGAGTGTTCAATGTCTCTGTTACAGTGGGGATGGAGTGATCAGTGTCTCTGTTACAATGGGGAGGGAGTGATCAGGGTCTCTCTTACAGTGGGGAGGGAGTGATCAGTGTCTCTGTTACAGTGGGGAGGGAGTGATCAGTGTCTCTCTTACAGTGGGGAGGGAGTGTTCAGTGTCTCTGTTACAGTGGGGAGAGAGTGATCAGTGTCTCTGTTACAATGGGGAGGGAGTGAGCAGTGTCTCTGTTACAGTGGGGCGGGGGTGAGCTGTGTCTCTGTTACAGTGGGGAGTGAGTGAGCAGTGTCTCTGTTCCCGTGGGGACGGAGTGAGCAGTGTCTCTGTTACAGTGGGGAGGGAGAGAGCAGTGTCTCTGTTACAGTGGGGTGGGCATGATCAGTGACTCTTTTACAGTTGGGAGGTAGTGAGCAGTGTCTCTGTTACAGTGGGGAGGGAGTGAGCAATGTCTCTGTTACAGTGGGGAGGGAGTGGGCAGTGTCTCTGTTACAGTGGGGAGGGAGAGAGCAATGTCTCTGTTTCAGTGGGTAGGGAGTGAGCAATGTCTCTGTTACAGTGGGAAGGGAGTGAGCAGTGTCTCTGATACAGTGGGGAGGGAGTGATCACTGGCTGTGCTACAGTGGAGAGGGAGTGATCAATGTCTGTGTTACAGTGGGGAGGATGTGATCAGTGTCTCTGTTACAGTGGGTAGGAAGTGATCAGTGTCTCTGTTACAGTGGGGAGGGAGTGATCAGTGTCTCTGTTACAGTGGGGAGGATGTGATCAGTGTCTCTGTTACAGTGGGGAGGGAGTGGTCAGTGTCTCTGTTACAGTGGGGCGGGTGTGATCAGTGTCTCTGTTACAGTGGGGAGGATGTGATCAGTGTCTCTGTTACAGTGGGGAGGAAGTGAGCAGTGTCTCTGTTACAGTGGGGAGGGAGTGATCAGAGTCCCTGTTCCAGTAGGGAGGGAGTGAGCAGTGTCTTTGTTACAGTGGGGAGGGCATGATCAGTATCTCTTTTTCAGTGGGGAGGGAGTGATCAGTGTCTCTGTTACAGTGGGGAGGGAGAGAGCAATGTCTCTGTTACAGTGGGGAGGGCATGATCAGTGACACTTTTACAGTTGGGAGGTAGTGAGCAGTGTCTCTGTTACAGTGGGGAGGAAGTGAGCAATGTCTCTGTTACAGTGGGGAGGGAGTGGGCAGTGTCTCTGTTACAGTGGGGAGGGAGAGAGCAATGTCTCTGTTACAGTGGGGAGGGAGTGAGCAATGTCTCTGTTACAGTGGGGAGGGAGTGAGCAGTGTCTCTGATCCAGTGAGGAGGGAGTGATCACTGGCTGTGCTACAGTGGAGAGGGAGTGATCAATGTCTGTGTTACAGTGGGTAGGAAGTGATCAGTGTCTCTGTTACAGTGGGGAGGGAGTGATCCGTGTCTCTGTTACAGTGGGGAGGGAGTGAGCAGTGTCTCTGTTACAGTGGGGAGGGAGTGGTCAGTGTCTCTGTTACAGTGGGGCGGGTGTGATCAGTGTCTCTGTTACAGTGGGTAGGAAGTGATCAGTGTCTCTGTTACAGTGGGGAGTGAATGATCAGTGTCTCTGTTACATTGAGGAGGGAGTGAGCATTGTCTCTGTTACAGTGGGGAGGGAGTGAGCAATGTCTCTATTACAGTGGGGAGGGAGTGATCAGTGTCTCTGTTGCAGTGGGAGGATGTGGGCAGTGTCTCTGTTACAGTGGGGAGGGAGTGATCAGTGTCTCTCTTACAGTGGGGAGGAAGTGAGCAGTATCTCTGTCACAGTGGGAGGGTGTGAGCAGTGTCTCTGTTACAGTGGGGCGGGGGTGAGCAGTGTCTCTGTTACAGTGGGGAGGGAATGATCAGTGTCTCTGTTACATTGGGGAGGGAGTGATCAGTGTCTCTCTTACAGTGGGGAGGGAGTGTTCAATGTCTCTGTTACAGTGGGGAGGGAGTGATCAGTGTCTCTGTTACATTGGGGAGGGAGTGTTCAATGTCTCTGTTACAGTGGGGAGGGAGTGATCCGTGTCTCTGTTACAATGGGGAGGGAGTCATCAGGGTCTCTCTTACAGTGGGGAGGGAGTGATCAGTGTCTCTCTTACAGTGGGGAGGGAGTGTTCAGTGTCTCTGTTACAGTGGGGAGGGAGTGATCAGTGTCTCTGTTACAATGGGGAGGGAGTGAGCAGTGTCTCTGTTACAGTGGGGCGGGGGTGAGCTGTGTCTCTGTTACAGTGGGGAGTGAGTGAGCAGTGTCTCTGTTACAGTGGGGAGGGAGTGATCAGTGTCTCTGTTACAGTGGGTGGGGGTGGGCAGTGTCTCTGTTACAGTGGGGAGGGAGTGAGCAGTGTCTCTGATACAGTGGGAGGGTGTGAGCAGTGTCTCTGTTACAGTGGAGCGTGGTTGAGCAGTGTCTCTGTTACAGTGAGGAGGGAGTGATCAGTGTCTCTGTTGCAGTGGGGAGGGGGTGGGCAGTGTCTCTGTTACAGTGGGGAGGAATTGAGCAGTGTCTCTGTCACAGTGGGAGGGTGTGAGCAGTGTCTCTGTTACAGTGGGGCGGGGGTGAGCAGTGTCTCTGTTACAGTGGGGAGGGAATGATCAGTGTCTCTGTTACATTGGGGAGGGAGTGATCAGTGTCTCTCTTACAGTGGGGAGGGAGTGATCAGTGTCTCTGTTACAGTGGGGAGGAATTGAGCAGTGTCTCTGTCACAGTGGGAGGGTGTGAGCAGTGTCTCTGTTACAGTGGGGAGGGAGTGGTCATTGTCTCTGTTACAGTGGGGAGGGTGTGATCAGTGTCTCTGTTACAGTGGGGAGGAAGTGATCAGTGTCTTTGTTACAGTGGGGAGGATGTGATCAGTGTCTCTGTTACAGTGGGGCGGAAGTGATCAGTGTCTCTCTTACAGTGGGGAGCGAATGATCAGTGTCTCTGTTACAGTGGGGAGGGTATGAGCAGTGTCTCTGTTACAGTGGGGAGGGTATGAGCAGTGTCTCTGTTACAGTGGGGAGGATGTGATCAGTGTCTCTGTTACAGTGGGGAGGGTATGAGCAGTGTCTCTGTTACAGTGAGGAGGGAGTGAGCAGTGTCTCTGTTACAGTGGGGAGGGAGTGATCAGTGTCTCTGTTGCAGTGGGAGGGTGTGGGCAGTGTCTCTGTTACAGTGGGGAGGGAGTGATCAGTGTCTCTCTTACAGTGGGGAGGAAGTGAGCAGTGTCTCTGTTACAGTGGGGTGGGAGTGATCAGTGTCTCTGTTACAGTGGGGAGGGTGTGAGCAGTGTCTCTGTTACAGTGGGGAGGGAATGATCAGTGTCTCTGTTACATTGGGGAGGGAGTGATCAGTGTCTCTCTTACAGTGGGGAGGGAGTGTTCAATGTCTCTGTTACAGTGGGGAGGGAGTGATCAGTGTCTCTGTTACATTGGGGAGGGAGTGTTCAATGTCTCTGTTACAGTGGGGAGGGAGTGATCAGTGTCTCTGTTACAGTGGGGAGGGAGTCATCAGGGTCTCTCTTACAGTGGGGAGGGAGTGATCAGTGTCTCTCTTACAGTGGGGAGGGAGTGTTCAGTGTCTCTGTTACAGTGGGGAGGGCGTGATCAGTGTCTCTGTTACAATGGGGAGGGAGTGAGCAGTGTCTCTGTTACAGTGGGGCGGGGGTGAGCTGTGTCTCTGTTACAGTGGGGAGTGAGTGAGCAGTGTCTCTGTTACAGTGGGGAGGGAGTGATCAGTGTCTCTGTTACAGTGGGCGGGGGTGAGCTGTGTCTCTGTTACAGTGGGGAGGGAGTGAGCAGTGTCTCTGTTACAGTGGGAGGGTGTGAGCAGTGTCTCTGTTACAGTGGAGCGTGGGTGAGCAGTGTCTCTGTTACAGTGAGGAGGGAGTGATCAGTGTCTCTGTTGCAGTGGGGAGGGGGTGGGCAGTGTCTCTGTTACAGTGGGGAGGGAGTGATCAGTGTCTCTGTTACAGTGGGGAGGAAGTGATCAGTGTCTCTGTTACAGTGGGGAGGGAGTGAGCAGTGTCTCTGTTACAGTGGGTTGGGAGTGATCAGTGTCTCTGTTACAGTGGGGAGGAAGTGATCAGTGTCTCCGTTACAGTGGGGAGGGAGTGAGCAGTGTCTCTGTTACAGTGGGGTGGGAGTGAGCAGTGTCTCTGTTACAGTGGGGAGGGAGTGTTCAATGTCTCTGTTACAGTGGGGAGGGAGTGATCAGTGTCTCTGTTACATTGGGGAGGGAGTGTTCAATGTCTCTGTTACAGTGGGGATGGAGTGTTCAATGTCTCTGTTACAGTGGGGAGGGTGTGATCAGTGTCTCTGTTACAGTGGGGAGGGAGTGATCAGGGTCTCTCTTACAGTGGGGAGGGAGTGATCAGTGTCTCTGTTACAGTGGGGAGGGAGTGATCAGTGTCTCTCTTACAGTGGGGAGGGAGTGTTCAGTGTCTCTGTTACAGTGGGGAGAGAGTGATCAGTGTCTCTGTTACAATGGGGAGGGAGTGAGCAGTGTCTCTGTTACAGTGGGGCGGGGGTGAGCTGTGTCTCTGTTACAGTGGGGAGTGAGTGAGCAGTGTCTCTGTTCCAGTGGGGACGGAGTGAGCAGTGTCTCTGTTACAGTGGGGAGGGAGAGAGCAATGTCTCTGTTACAGTGGGGAGGGCATGATCAGTGACTCTTTTACAGTTGGGAGGTAGTGAGCAGTGTCTCTGTTACAGTGGGGAGGGAGTGAGCAATGTCTCTGTTACAGTGGGGAGGGAGTGGGCAGTGTCTCTGTTACAGTGGGGAGGGAGAGAGCAATGTCTCTGTTTCAGTGGGTAGGGAGTGAGCAATGTCTCTGTTACAGTGGGGAGGGAGTGAGCAGTGTCTCTGATACAGTGGGGAGGGAGTGATCACTGGCTGTGCTACAGTGGAGAGGGAGTGATCAATGTCTGTGTTACAGTGGGGAGGATGTGATCAGTGTCTCTGTTACAGTGGGTAGGAAGTGATCAGTGTCTCTGTTACAGTGGGGAGGGAGTGATCAGTGTCTCTGTTACAGTGGGGAGGATGTGATCAGTGTCTCTGTTACAGTGGGGAGGGAGTGGTCAGTGTCTCTGTTACAGTGGGGCGGGTGTGATCAGTGTCTCTGTTACAGTGGGGAGGATGCGATCAGTGTCTCTGTTACAGTGGGGAGGAAGTGAGCAGTGTCTCTGTTACAGTGGGGAGGGAGTGATCAGAATCCCTGTTCCAGTAGGGAGGGAGTGAGCAGTGTCTTTGTTACAGTGGGGAGGGCATGATCAGTATCTCTTTTTCAGTGGGGAGGGAGTGATCAGTGTCTCTGTTACAGTGGGGAGGGAGAGAGCAATGTCTCTGTTACAGTGGGGAGGGCATGATCAGTGACACTTTTACAGTTGGGAGGTAGTGAGCAGTGTCTCTGTTACAGTGGGGAGGAAGTGAGCAATGTCTCTGTTACAGTGGGGAGGGAGTGGGCAGTGTCTCTGTTACAGTGTGGAGGGAGAGAGCAATGTCTCTGTTACAGTTGGGAGGGAGTGAGCAATGTCTCTGTTACAGTGGGGAGGGAGTGAGCAGTGTCTCTGATCCAGTGAGGAGGGAGTGATCACTGGCTGTGCTACAGTGGAGAGGGAGTGATCAATGTCTGTGTTACAGTGGGTAGGAAGTGATCAGTGTCTCTGTTACAGTGGGGAGGGAGTGATCCGTGTCTCTGTTACAGTGGGGACGGAGTGAGCAGTGTCTCTGTTACAGTGGGGAGGGAGTGGTCAGTGTCTCTGTTACAGTGGGGCGGGTGTGATCAGTGTCTCTGTTACAGTGGGTAGGAAGTGATCAGTGTCTCTGTTACAGTGGGGCGGAAGTGATCAGTGACTCTCTTACAGTGGGGAGGATGTGATCAGTGTCTCTGTTACATTGAGGAGGGAGTGAGCAGTGTCTCTGTTACAGTGGGGAGGGAGTGAGCAATGTCTCTATTACAGTGGGGAGGGAGTGATCAGTGTCTCTGTTACAGTGGGGTGGGAGTGATCAGTGTCTCTGTTACAGTGGGGAGGGAGTGATCAGTGTCTCTGTTGCAGTGGGAGGATGTGGGCAGTGTCTCTGTTACAGTGGGGAGGGAGTGATCAGTGTCTCTGTTACAATGGGGAGGGAGTCATCAGGGTCTCTCTTACAGTGGGGAGGGAGTGATCAGTGTCTCTCTTACAGTGGGGAGGGAGTGTTCAGTGTCTCTGTCACAGTGGGAGGGTGTGAGCAGTGTCTCTGTTACAGTGGGGAGGGAGTGATCAGTGTCTCTGTTACAATGGGGAGGGAGTCATCAGGGTCTCTCTTACAGTGGGGAGGGAGTGATCAGTGTCTCTCTTACAGTGGGGAGGAAGTGAGCAGTATCTCTGTCACAGTGGGAGTGTGTGAGCAGTGTCTCTGTTACAGTGGGGAGGGAGTGATCAGTGTCTCTGTTACAATGGGGAGGGAGTCATCAGGGTCTCTCTTACAGTGGGGAGGGAGTGATCAGTGTCTCTCTTACAGTGGGGAGGGAGTGTTCAGTGTCTCTGTTACAGTGGGGAGGGAGTGATCAGTGTCTCTGTTACAATGGGGAGGGAGTGAGCAGTGTCTCTGTTACAGTGGGGCGGGGGTGAGCTGTGTCTCTGTTACAGTGGGGAGTGAGTGAGCAGTGTCTCTGTTACAGTGGGGAGGGAGTGATCAGTGTCTCTGTTACAGTGGGTGGGGGTGAGCTGTGTCTCTGTTACAGTGGGGAGGGAGTGAGCAGTGTCTCTGATACAGTGGGAGGGTGTGAGCAGTGTCTCTGTTACAGTGGAGCGTGGGTGAGCAGTGTCTCTGTTACAGTGAGGAGGGAATGATCAGTGTCTCTGTTACATTGGGGAGGGAGTGATCAGTGTCTCTCTTACAGTGGGGAGGGAGTGATCAGTGTCTCTGTTACAGTGGGGAGGAATTGAGCAGTGTCTCTGTCACAGTGGGAGGGTGTGAGCAGTGTCTCTGTTACAGTGGGGCGGGGGTGAGCAGTGTCTCTGTTACAGTGGGGAGGGAATGATCAGTGTCTCTGTTACATTGGGGAGGGAGTGATCAGTGTCTCTCTTACAGTGGGGAGGGAGTGATCAGTGTCTCTGTTACAGTGGGGAGGAATTGAGCAGTGTCTCTGTCACAGTGGGAGGGTGTGAGCAGTGTCTCTGTTACAGTGGGGCGGGGGTGAGCAGTGTCTCTGTTACAGTGGGGAGGGAATGATCAGTGTCTCTGTTACAGTGGGGAGGGAGTGATCAGTGTCTCTGTTACATTGGGGAGGGAGTGTTCAATGTCTCTGTTACAGTGGGGATGGAGTGATCAGTGTCTCTGTTACAATGGGGAGGGAGTGATCAGGGTCTCTCATACAGTGGGGAGGGAGTGATCAGTGTCTCTGTTACAGTGGGGAGGGAGTGATCAGTGTCTCTCTTACAGTGGGGAGGGAGTGTTCAGTGTCTCTGTTACAGTGGGGAGAGAGTGATCAGTGTCTCTGTTACAATGGGGAGGGAGGGAGCAGTGTCTCTGTTACAGTGGGGCGGGGGTGAGCTGTGTCTCTGTTACAGTGGGGAGTGAGTGAGCAGTGTCTCTGTTCCAGTGGGGACGGAGTGAGCAGTGTCTCTGTTACAGTGGGGAGCGAGAGAGCAATGTCTCTGTTACAGTGGGGAGGGCATGATCAGTGACTCTTTTACAGTTGGGAGGTAGTGAGCAGTGTCTCTGTTACAGTGGGGAGGGAGTGAGCAATGTCTCTGTTACAGTGGGGAGGGAGTGGGCAGTGTCTCTGTTACAGTGGGGAGGGAGAGAGCAATGTCTCTGTTACAGTGGGGAGGGAGTGAGCAATGTCTCTGTTACAGTGGGGAGGGAGTGAACAGTGTCTCTGATATAGTGGGGAGGGAGTGATCACTGGCTGTGCTACAGTGGAGAGGGAGTGATCAATGTCTGTGTTACAGTGGGGAGGATGTGATCAGTGTCTCTGTTACAGTGGGTAGGAAGTGATCAGTGTCTCTGTTACAGTGGGGAGGGAGTGATCAGTGTCTCTGTTACAGTGGGGAGGATGTGATCAGTGTCTCTGTTACAGTGGGGAGGGAGTGGTCAGTGTCTCTGTTACAGTGGGGCGGAAGTGATCAGTGTCTCTGTTACAGTGGGGAGGATGTGATCAGTGTCTCTGTTACAGTGGGGAGCGAATGATCAGTGTCTCTGTTACAGTGGGGAGGGTATGAGCAGTGTCTCTGTTACAGTGGGGAGGGAGTGATCTGTGTCTCTGTTACAATGGGGAGGGAGTGAGCAATGTCTCTATTACAGTGGGGAGGGAGTGATCAGTGTCTCTGTTACAGTGGGGTGGGAGTGATCAGTGTCTCTGTTACAGTGGGGAGGGAGTGATCAGTGTCTCTGTTGCAGTGGGGAGGGTGTGGGCAGTGTCTCTGTTACAGTGTGGAGGGAGTGATCAGTGTCTCTCTTACAGTGGGGAGGATGTGATCAGTGTCTCTGTTACAGTGGGGAGGGAGTGGTCAATGTCTCTGTTACAGTGGGGAGGGTGTGATCAGTGTCTCTGTTACAGTGGGGAGGAAGTGATCAGTGTCTCTGTTACAGTGGGGAGGATGTGATCAGTGTCTCTGTTACAGTGGGGCGGAAGTGATCAGTGACTCTCTTACAGTGGGGAGGATGTGATCAGTGTCTCTGTTACAGTGGGGAGTGAATGATCAGTGTCTCTGTTACATTGAGGAGGGAGTGAGCAGTGTCTCTATTTCAGTGGGGAGGGAGTGATCTGTGTCTCTGTTACAGTGGGGAGGGAGTGAGCAATGTCTCTATTACAGTGGGGAGGGAGTGATCAGTGTCTCTGTTACAGTGGGGAGGGAGTGATCAGTGTCTCTGTTGCAGTGGGAGGGTGTGGGCAGTGTCTCTGTTACAGTGGGGAGGGAGTGATCAGTGTCTCTGTTACAGTGGGGAGGAAGTGAGCAGTGTCTCTGTCACAGTGGGAGGGTGTGAGCAGTGTCTCTGTTACAGTGGGGCAGGGGTGGGCAGTGTCTCTGTTACAGTGGGGAGGGAGAGAGCAATGTCTCTGTTACAGTGGGGAGGGAGTGAGCAATGTCTCTGTTACAGTGGGGAGGGAGTGAACAGTGTCTCTGATATAGTGGGGAGGGAGTGATCACTGGCTGTGCTACAGTGGAGAGGGAGTGATCAATGTCTGTGTTACAGTGGGGAGGATGTGATCAGTGTCTCTGTTACAGTGGGTAGGAAGTGATCAGTGTCTCTGTTACAGTGGGGAGGGAGTGATCAGTGTCTCTGTTACAGTGGGGAGGATGTGATCAGTGTCTCTGTTACAGTGGGGAGGGAGTGGTCAGTGTCTCTGTTACAGTGGGGCGGAAGTGATCAGTGTCTCTGTTACAGTGGGGAGGATGTGATCAGTGTCTCTGTTACAGTGGGGAGCGAATGATCAGTGTCTCTGTTACAGTGGGGAGGGTATGAGCAGTGTCTCTGTTACAGTGGGGAGGGAGTGATCTGTGTCTCTGTTACAATGGGGAGGGAGTGAGCAATGTCTCTATTACAGTGGGGAGGGAGTGATCAGTGTCTCTGTTACAGTGGGGTGGGAGTGATCAGTGTCTCTGTTACAGTGGGGAGGGAGTGATCAGTGTCTCTGTTGCAGTGGGGAGGGTGTGGGCAGTGTCTCTGTTACAGTGTGGAGGGAGTGATCAGTGTCTCTCTTACAGTGGGGAGGATGTGATCAGTGTCTCTGTTACAGTGGGGAGGGAGTGGTCAATGTCTCTGTTACAGTGGGGAGGGTGTGATCAGTGTCTCTGTTACAGTGGGGAGGAAGTGATCAGTGTCTCTGTTACAGTGGGGAGGATGTGATCAGTGTCTCTGTTACAGTGGGGCGGAAGTGATCAATGACTCTCTTACAGTGGGGAGGATGTGATCAGTGTCTCTGTTACAGTGGGGAGTGAATGATCAGTGTCTCTGTTACATTGAGGAGGGAGTGAGCAGTGTCTCTATTTCAGTGGGGAGGGAGTGATCTGTGTCTCTGTTACAGTGGGGAGGGAGTGAGCAATGTCTCTATTACAGTGGGGAGGGAGTGATCAGTGTCTCTGTTACAGTGGGGTGGGAGTGATCAGTGACTCTGTTACAGTGGGGAGGGAGTGATCAGTGTCTCTGTTGCAGTGGGAGGGTGTGGGCAGTGTCTCTGTTACAGTGGGGAGGGAGTGATCAGTGTCTCTCTTACAGTGGGGAGGAAGTGAGCAGTGTCTCTGTCACAGTGGGAGGGTGTGAGCAGTGTCTCTGTTACAGTGGGGCGGGGGTGAGCAGTGTCTCTGTTACAGTGGGGAGGGAATGATCAGTGTCTCTGTTACATTGGGGAGGGAGTGATCAGTGTCTCTCTTACAGTGGGGAGGGAGTGTTCAATGTCTCTGTTACAGTGGGGAGGGAGTGATCAGTGTCTCTGTTACATTGGGGAGGGAGTGTTCAATGTCTCTGTTACAGTGGGGAGGGAGTGATCCGTGTCTCTGTTACAATGGGGAGGGAGTCATAAGGGTCTCTCTTACAGTGGGGAGGGAGTGATCTGTGTCTCTCTTACAGTGGGGAGGGAGTGTTCAGTGTCTCTGTTACAGTGGGGAGGGAGTGATCAGTGTCTCTGTTACAATGGGGAGGGAGTGAGCAGTGTCTCTGTTACAGTGGGGCGGGGGTGAGCTGTGTCTCTGTTACAGTGGGGAGTGAGTGAGCAGTGTCTCTGTTACAGTGGGGAGGGAGTGATCAGTGTCTCTGTTACAGTGGGTGGGGGTGAGCTGTGTCTCTGTTACAGTGGGGAGGGAGTGAGCAGTGTCTCTGATACAGTGGGAGGGTGTGAGCAGTGTCTCTGTTACAGTGGAGCGTGGGTGAGCAGTGTCTCTGTTACAGTGAGGAGGGAGTGATCAGTGTCTCTGTTGCAGTGGGGAGGGGGTGGGCAGTGTCTCTGTTACAGTGGGGAGGGAGTGATCAGTGTCTCTGTTACAGTGGGGAGGAATTGAGCAGTGTCTCTGTCACAGTGGGAGGGTGTGAGCAGTGTCTCTGTTACAGTGGGGCGGGGGTGAGCAGTGTCTCTGTTACAGTGGGGAGGGAATGATCAGTGTCTCTGTTACATTGGGGAGGGAGTGATCAGTGTCTCTCTTACAGTGGGGAGGGAGTGATCAGTGTCTCTGTTACAGTGGGGAGGAATTGAGCAGTGTCTCTGTCACAGTAGGAGGGTGTGAGCAGTGTCTCTGTTACAGTGGGGCGGGGGTGAGCAGTGTTTCTGTTACAGTGGGGAGGGAATGATCAGTGTCTCTGTTACAGTGGGGAGGGAGTGATCAGTGTCTCTGTAACATTGGGGAGGGAGTGTTCAATGTCTCTGTTACAGTGGGGATGGAGTGATCAGTGTCTCTGTTACAATGGGGAGGGAGTGATCAGGGTCTCTCATACAGTGGGGAGGGAGTGATCAGTGTCTCTGTTACAGTGGGGAGGGAGTGATCAGTGTCTCTCTTACAGTGGGGAGGGAGTGTTCAGTGTCTCTGTTACAGTGGGGAGAGAGTGATCAGTGTCTCTGTTACAATGGGGAGGGAGGGAGCAGTGTCTCTGTTACAGTGGGGCGGGGGTGAGCTGTGTCTCTGTTACAGTGGGGAGTGAGTGAGCAGTGTCTCTGTTACAGTGGGGAGCGAGAGAGCAATGTCTCTGTTACAGTGGGGAGGGCATGATCAGTGACTCTTTTACAGTTGGGAGGTAGTGAGCAGTGTCTCTGTTACAGTGGGGAGGGAGTGAGCAATGTCTCTGTTACAGTGGGGAGGGAGTGGGCAGTGTCTCTGTTACAGTGGGGAGGGAGAGAGCAATGTCTCTGTTACAGTGGGGAGGGAGTGAGCAATGTCTGTGTTACAGTGGGGAGGATGTGATCAGTGTCTCTGTTACAGTGGGTAGGAAGTGATCAGTGTCTCTGTTACAGTGGGGAGGGAGTGATCAGTGTCTCTGTGCAGTGGGGAGGGTGTGGGCAGTGTCTCTGTTACAGTGTGGAGGGAGTGATCTGTGTCTCTCTTACAGTGGGGAGGGAGTGTTCAGTGTCTCTGTTACAGTGGGGAGGGAGTGATCAGTGTCTCTGTTACAATGGGGAGGGAGTGAGCAGTGTCTCTGTTACAGTGGGGCGGGGGTGAGCTGTGTCTCTGTTACAGTGGGGAGTGAGTGAGCAGTGTCTCTGTTACATTGGGGAGGGAGTGATCAGTGTCTCTGTTACATTGGGCGGGGGTGAGCTGTGTCTCTGTTACAGTGGGGAGGGAGTGAGCAGTGTCTCTGTTACAGTGGGGCGGGGGTGAGCTGTGTCTCTGTTACAGTGGGGAGTGAGTGAGCAGTGTCTCTGTTACATTGGGGAGGGAGTGATCAGTGTCTCTGTTACATTGGGCGGGGGTGAGCTGTGTCTCTGTTACAATGGGGAGGGAGTGATCAGGGTCTCTCATACAGTGGGGAGGGAGTGATCAGGGTCTCTGTTACAGTGGGGAGGGAGTGATCAGTGTCTCTCTTACAGTGGGGAGGGAGTGTTCAGTGTCTCTGTTACAGTGGGGAGAGAGTGATCAGTGTCTCTGTTACAATGGGGAGGGAGGGAGCAGTGTCTCTGTTACAGTGGGGCGGGGGTGAGCTGTGTCTCTGTTACAGTGGGGAGTGAGTGAGCAGTGTCTCTGTTACAGTGGGGAGCGAGAGAGCAATGTCTCTGTTACAGTGGGGAGGGCATGATCAGTGACTCTTTTACAGTTGGGAGGTAGTGAGCAGTGTCTCTGTTACAGTGGGGAGGGAGTGAGCAATGTCTCTGTTACAGTGGGGAGGGAGTGGGCAGTGTCTCTGTTACAGTGGGGAGGGAGAGAGCAATGTCTCTGTTACAGTGGGGAGGGAGTGAGCAATGTCTCTGTTACAGTGGGGAGGGAGTGAACAGTGTCTCTGATATAGTGGGGAGGGAGTGATCACTGGCTGTGCTACAGTGGAGAGGGAGTGATCAATGTCTGTGTTACAGTGGGGAGGATGTGATCAGTGTCTCTGTTACAGTGGGTAGGAAGTGATCAGTGTCTCTGTTACAGTGGGGAGGGAGTGATCAGTGTCTCTGTTACAGTGGGGAGGATGTGATCAGTGTCTCTGTTACAGTGGGGAGGGAGTGGTCAGTGTCTCTGTTACAGTGGGGCGGAAGTGATCAGTGTCTCTGTTACACTGGGGAGGATGTGATCAGTGTCTCTGTTACAGTGGGGAGCGAATGATCAGTGTCTCTGTTACAGTGGGGAGGGTATGAGCAGTGTCTCTGTTACAGTGGGGAGGGAGTGATCTGTGTCTCTGTTACAGTGGGGAGGGAGTGATCTGTGTCTCTGTTACAGTGGGGAGGGAGTGAGCAATGTCTCTATTACAGTGGGGAGGGAGTGATCAGTGTCTCTGTTACAGTGGGGTTGGAGTGATCAGTGTCTCTGTTACAGTGGGGAGGGAGTGATCAGTGTCTCTGTGCAGTGGGGAGGGTGTGGGCAGTGTCTCTGTTACAGTGTGGAGGGAGTGATCAGTGTCTCTCTTACAGTGGGGAGGGAGTGTTCAGTGTCTCTGTTACAGTGGGGAGGGAGTGATCAGTGTCTCTGTTACAATGGGGAGGGAGTGAGCAGTGTCTCTGTTACAGTGGGGCGGGGGTGAGCTGTGTCTCTGTTACAGTGGGGAGTGAGTGAGCAGTGTCTCTGTTACATTGGGGAGGGAGTGATCAGTGTCTCTGTTACATTGGGCGGGGGTGAGCTGTGTCTCTGTTACAGTGGGGAGGGAGTGAGCAGTGTCTCTGTTACAGTGGGAGTGTGTGAGCAGTGTCTCTGTTACAATGGGGCGTGGGTGAGCAGTGTCTCTGTTACAGTGAGGAGGGAGTGATCAGTGTCTCTGTTGCAGTGGGGAGGGGGTGGGCAGTGTCTCTGTTACAGTGGGGAGGGAGTGATCAGTGTCTCTGTTACAGTGGGGAGGAAGTGAGCAGTGTCTCTCTTACAGTGGGGAGGGAGTGATCAGTGTCTCTGTTACAGTGGGGAGGAATTGAGCAGTGTCTCTGTCACAGTAGGAGGGTGTGAGCAGTGTCTCTGTTACAGTGGGGCGGGGGTGAGCAGTGTTTCTGTTACAGTGGGGAGGGAATGATCAGTGTCTCTGTTACAGTGGGGAGGGAGTGATCAGTGTCTCTGTAACATTGGGGAGGGAGTGTTCAATGTCTCTGTTACAGTGGGGATGGAGTGATCAGTGTCTCTGTTACAATGGGGAGGGAGTGATCAGGGTCTCTCATACAGTGGGGAGGGAGTGATCAGTGTCTCTGTTACAGTGGGGAGGGAGTGATCAGTGTCTCTCTTACAGTGGGGAGGGAGTGTTCAGTGTCTCTGTTACAGTGGGGAGAGAGTGATCAGTGTCTCTGTTACAATGGGGAGGGAGGGAGCAGTGTCTCTGTTACAGTGGGGCGGGGGTGAGCTGTGTCTCTGTTACAGTGGGGAGTGAGTGAGCAGTGTCTCTGTTACAGTGGGGAGCGAGAGAGCAATGTCTCTGTTACAGTGGGGAGGGCATGATCAGTGACTCTTTTACAGTTGGGAGGTAGTGAGCAGTGTCTCTGTTACAGTGGGGAGGGAGTGAGCAATGTCTCTGTTACAGTGGGGAGGGAGTGGGCAGTGTCTCTGTTACAGTGGGGAGGGAGAGAGCAATGTCTCTGTTACAGTGGGGAGGGAGTGAGCAATGTCTGTGTTACAGTGGGGAGGATGTGATCAGTGTCTCTGTTACAGTGGGTAGGAAGTGATCAGTGTCTCTGTTACAGTGGGGAGGGAGTGATCAGTGTCTCTGTGCAGTGGGGAGGGTGTGGGCAGTGTCTCTGTTACAGTGTGGAGGGAGTGATCTGTGTCTCTCTTACAGTGGGGAGGGAGTGTTCAGTGTCTCTGTTACAGTGGGGAGGGAGTGATCAGTGTCTCTGTTACAATGGGGAGGGAGTGAGCAGTGTCTCTGTTACAGTGGGGCGGGGGTGAGCTGTGTCTCTGTTACAGTGGGGAGTGAGTGAGCAGTGTCTCTGTTACATTGGGGAGGGAGTGATCAGTGTCTCTGTTACATTGGGCGGGGGTGAGCTGTGTCTCTGTTACAGTGGGGAGGGAGTGAGCAGTGTCTCTGTTACAGTGGGGCGGGGGTGAGCTGTGTCTCTGTTACAGTGGGGAGTGAGTGAGCAGTGTCTCTGTTACATTGGGGAGGGAGTGATCAGTGTCTCTGTTACATTGGGCGGGGGTGAGCTGTGTCTCTGTTACAATGGGGAGGGAGTGATCAGGGTCTCTCATACAGTGGGGAGGGAGTGATCAGGGTCTCTGTTACAGTGGGGAGGGAGTGATCAGTGTCTCTCTTACAGTGGGGAGGGAGTGTTCAGTGTCTCTGTTACAGTGGGGAGAGAGTGATCAGTGTCTCTGTTACAATGGGGAGGGAGGGAGCAGTGTCTCTGTTACAGTGGGGCGGGGGTGAGCTGTGTCTCTGTTACAGTGGGGAGTGAGTGAGCAGTGTCTCTGTTACAGTGGGGAGCGAGAGAGCAATGTCTCTGTTACAGTGGGGAGGGCATGATCAGTGACTCTTTTACAGTTGGGAGGTAGTGAGCAGTGTCTCTGTTACAGTGGGGAGGGAGTGAGCAATGTCTCTGTTACAGTGGGGAGGGAGTGGGCAGTGTCTCTGTTACAGTGGGGAGGGAGAGAGCAATGTCTCTGTTACAGTGGGGAGGGAGTGAGCAATGTCTCTGTTACAGTGGGGAGGGAGTGAACAGTGTCTCTGATATAGTGGGGAGGGAGTGATCACTGGCTGTGCTACAGTGGAGAGGGAGTGATCAATGTCTGTGTTACAGTGGGGAGGATGTGATCAGTGTCTCTGTTACAGTGGGTAGGAAGTGATCAGTGTCTCTGTTACAGTGGGGAGGGAGTGATCAGTGTCTCTGTTACAGTGGGGAGGATGTGATCAGTGTCTCTGTTACAGTGGGGAGGGAGTGGTCAGTGTCTCTGTTACAGTGGGGCGGAAGTGATCAGTGTCTCTGTTACACTGGGGAGGATGTGATCAGTGTCTCTGTTACAGTGGGGAGCGAATGATCAGTGTCTCTGTTACAGTGGGGAGGGTATGAGCAGTGTCTCTGTTACAGTGGGGAGGGAGTGATCTGTGTCTCTGTTACAGTGGGGAGGGAGTGATCTGTGTCTCTGTTACAGTGGGGAGGGAGTGAGCAATGTCTCTATTACAGTGGGGAGGGAGTGATCAGTGTCTCTGTTACAGTGGGGTTGGAGTGATCAGTGTCTCTGTTACAGTGGGGAGGGAGTGATCAGTGTCTCTGTGCAGTGGGGAGGGTGTGGGCAGTGTCTCTGTTACAGTGTGGAGGGAGTGATCAGTGTCTCTCTTACAGTGGGGAGGGAGTGTTCAGTGTCTCTGTTACAGTGGGGAGGGAGTGATCAGTGTCTCTGTTACAATGGGGAGGGAGTGAGCAGTGTCTCTGTTACAGTGGGGCGGGGGTGAGCTGTGTCTCTGTTACAGTGGGGAGTGAGTGAGCAGTGTCTCTGTTACATTGGGGAGGGAGTGATCAGTGTCTCTGTTACATTGGGCGGGGGTGAGCTGTGTCTCTGTTACAGTGGGGAGGGAGTGAGCAGTGTCTCTGTTACAGTGGGAGTGTGTGAGCAGTGTCTCTGTTACAATGGGGCGTGGGTGAGCAGTGTCTCTGTTACAGTGAGGAGGGAGTGATCAGTGTCTCTGTTGCAGTGGGGAGGGGGTGGGCAGTGTCTCTGTTACAGTGGGGAGGGAGTGATCAGTGTCTCTGTTACAGTGGGGAGGAAGTGAGCAGTGTCTCTGTTACAGTGGGGTGGGAGTGATCAGTGTCTCTGTTACAGTGGGGAGGAAGTGAGCAGTGTCTCTGTCACAGTGGGAGGGTGTGAGCAGTGTCTCTGTTACAGTGGGGCAGGGGTGAGCAGTGTCTCTGTTACAGTGGGGAGGGAATGATCAGTGTCTCTGTTACATTGGGGAGGGAGTGATCAGTGTCTCTCTTACAGTGGGGAGGGAGTGTTCAATGTCTCTGTTACAGTGGGGAGGGAGTGATCAGTGTCTCTGTTACATTGGGGAGGGAGTGTTCAATGTCTCTGTTACAGTGGGGATGGAGTGATCAGTGTCTCTGTTACAATGGGGAGGGAGTGATCAGGGTCTCTCATACAGTGGGGAGGGAGTGATCAGTGTCTCTGTTACAGTGGGGAGGGAGTGATCAGTGTCTCTCTTACAGTGGGGAGGGAGTGTTCAGTGTCTCTGTTACAGTGGGGAGAGAGTGATCAGTGTCTCTGTTACAATGGGGAGGGAGGGAGCAGTGTCTCTGTTACAGTGGGGCGGGGGTGAGCTGTGTCTCTGTTACAGTGGGGAGTGAGTGAGCAGTGTCTCTGTTACAGTGGGGAGCGAGAGAGCAATGTCTCTGTTACAGTGGGGAGGGCATGATCAGTGACTCTTTTACAGTTGGGAGGTAGTGAGCAGTGTCTCTGTTACAGTGGGGAGGGAGTGAGCAATGTCTCTGTTACAGTGGGGAGGGAGTGGGCAGTGTCTCTGTTACAGTGGGGAGGGAGAGAGCAATGTCTCTGTTACAGTGGGGAGGGAGTGAGCAATGTCTCTGTTACAGTGGGGAGGGAGTGAACAGTGTCTCTGATATAGTGGGGAGGGAGTGATCACTGGCTGTGCTACAGTGGAGAGGGAGTGATCAATGTCTGTGTTACAGTGGGGAGGATGTGATCAGTGTCTCTGTTACAGTGGGTAGGAAGTGATCAGTGTCTCTGTTACAGTGGGGAGGGAGTGATCAGTGTCTCTGTTACAGTGGGGAGGATGTGATCAGTGTCTCTGTTACAGTGGGGAGGGAGTGGTCAGTGTCTCTGTTACAGTGGGGCGGAAGTGATCAGTGTCTCTGTTACAGTGGGGAGGATGTGATCAGTGTCTCTGTTACAGTGGGGAGGGAGTGATCAGTGTCTGTGTTACAGTGGGGAGCGAATGATCAGTGTCTCTGTTACAGTGGGGAGGGTATGAGCAGTGTCTCTGTTACAGTGGGGAGGGAGTGATCTGTGTCTCTGTTACAGTGGGGAGGGAGTGATCTGTGTCTCTGTTACAGTGGGGAGGGAGTGAGCAATGTCTCTATTACAGTGGGGAGGGAGTGTTCAGTGTCTCTGTTACAGTGGGGTGGGAGTGATCAGTGTCTCTGTTACAGTGGGGAGGGAGTGATCAGTGTCTCTGTGCAGTGGGGAGGGTGTGGGCAGTGTCTCTGTTACAGTGTGGAGGGAGTGATCTGTGTCTCTCTTACAGTGGGGAGGGAGTGTTCAGTGTCTCTGTTACAGTGGGGAGGGAGTGATCAGTGTCTCTGTTACAATGGGGAGGGAGTGAGCAGTGTCTCTGTTACAGTGGGGCGGGGGTGAGCTGTGTCTCTGTTACAGTGGGGAGTGAGTGAGCAGTGTCTCTGTTACATTGGGGAGGGAGTGATCAGTGTCTCTGTTACATTGGGCGGGGGTGAGCTGTGTCTCTGTTACAGTGGGGAGGGAGTGAGCAGTGTCTCTGTTACAGTGGGGCGGGGGTGAGCTGTGTCTCTGTTACAGTGGGGAGTGAGTGAGCAGTGTCTCTGTTACATTGGGGAGGGAGTGATCAGTGTCTCTGTTACATTGTGCGGGGGTGAGCTGTGTCTCTGTTACAATGGGGAGGGAGTGATCAGGGTCTCTCATACAGTGGGGAGGGAGTGATCAGGGTCTCTGTTACAGTGGGGAGGGAGTGATCAGTGTCTCTCTTACAGTGGGGAGGGAGTGTTCAGTGTCTCTGTTACAGTGGGGAGGGAGTGATCAGTGTCTCTGTTACAATGGGGAGGGAGGGAGCAGTGTCTCTGTTACAGTGGGGCGGGGGTGAGCTGTGTCTCTGTTACAGTGGGGAGTGAGTGAGCAGTGTCTCTGTTACAGTGGGGAGCGAGAGAGCAATGTCTCTGTTACAGTGGGGAGGGCATGATCAGTGACTCTTTTACAGTTGGGAGGTAGTGAGCAGTGTCTCTGTTACAGTGGGGAGGGAGTGAGCAATGTCTCTGTTACAGTGGGGAGGGAGTGGGCAGTGTCTCTGTTACAGTGGGGAGGGAGAGAGCAATGTCTCTGTTACAGTGGGGAGGGAGTGAGCAATGTCTCTGTTACAGTGGGGAGGGAGTGAACAGTGTCTCTGATATAGTGGGGAGGGAGTGATCACTGGCTGTGCTACAGTGGAGAGGGAGTGATCAATGTCTGTGTTACAGTGGGGAGGATGTGATCAGTGTCTCTGTTACAGTGGGTAGGAAGTGATCAGTGTCTCTGTTACAGTGGGGAGGGAGTGATCAGTGTCTCTGTTACAGTGGGGAGGATGTGATCAGTGTCTCTGTTACAGTGGGGAGGGAGTGGTCAGTGTCTCTGTTACAGTGGGGCGGAAGTGATCAGTGTCTCTGTTACAGTGGGGAGGATGTGATCAGTGTCTCTGTTACTGTGGGGAGCGAATGATCAGTGTCTCTGTTACAGTGGGGAGGGTATGAGCAGTGTCTCTGTTACAGTGGGGAGGGAGTGATCTGTGTCTCTGTTACAGTGGGGAGGGAGTGATCTGTGTCTCTGTTACAGTGGGGAGGGAGTGAGCAATGTCTCTATTACAGTGGGGAGGGAGTGATCAGTGTCTCTGTTACAGTGGGGTTGGAGTGATCAGTGTCTCTGTTACAGTGGGGAGGGAGTGATCAGTGTCTCTGTGCAGTGGGGAGGGTGTGGGCAGTGTCTCTGTTACAGTGTGGAGGGAGTGATCAGTGTCTCTCTTACAGTGGGGAGGGAGTGTTCAGTGTCTCTGTTACAGTGGGGAGGGAGTGATCAGTGTCTCTGTTACAATGGGGAGGGAGTGAGCAGTGTCTCTGTTACAGTGGGGCGGGGGTGAGCTGTGTCTCTGTTACAGTGGGGAGTGAGTGAGCAGTGTCTCTGTTACATTGGGGAGGGAGTGATCAGTGTCTCTGTTACATTGGGCGGGGGTGAGCTGTGTCTCTGTTACAGTGGGGAGGGAGTGAGCAGTGTCTCTGTTACAGTGGGAGTGTGTGAGCAGTGTCTCTGTTACAATGGGGCGTGGGTGAGCAGTGTCTCTGTTACAGTGAGGAGGGAGTGATCAGTGTCTCTGTTGCAGTGGGGAGGGGGTGGGCAGTGTCTCTGTTACAGTGGGGAGGGAGTGATCAGTGTCTCTGTTACAGTGGGGAGGAAGTGAGCAGTGTCTCTGTTACAGTGGGGTGGGAGTGATCAGTGTCTCTGTTACAGTGGGGAGGAAGTGAGCAGTGTCTCTGTCACAGTGGGAGGGTGTGAGCAGTGTCTCTGTTACAGTGGGGCAGGGGTGAGCAGTGTCTCTGTTACAGTGGGGAGGGAATGATCAGTGTCTCTGTTACATTGGGGAGGGAGTGATCAGTGTCTCTCTTACAGTGGGGAGGGAGTGTTCAATGTCTCTGTTACAGTGGGGAGGGAGTGATCAGTGTCTCTGTTACATTGGGGAGGGAGTGTTCAATGTCTCTGTTACAGTGGGGATGGAGTGATCAGTGTCTCTGTTACAATGTGGAGGGAGTCATCAGGGTCTCTCTTACAGTGGGGAGGGAGTGATCAGTGTCTCTCTTACAGTGGGGAGGGAGTGTTCAGTGTCTCTGTTACAGTGGGGAGGGAGTGATCAGTGTCTCTGTTACAATGGGGAGGGAGTGAGCAGTGTCTCTGTTACAGTGGGGAGGGAGTGAGCAGTGTCTCTATTTCAGTGGGGAGGGAGTGATCTGTGTCTCTGTTACAGTGGGGAGGGAGTGAGCAATGTCTCTATTACAGTGGGGAGGGAGAGAGCAATGTCTCTGTTACAGTGGGGAGGGCATGATCAGTGACTCTTTTACAGTTGGGAGGTAGTGAGCAGTGTCTCTGTTGCAGTGGGGAGGGAGTGAGCAATGTCTCTGTTACAGTGGGGAGGGAGTGGGCAGTGTCTCTGTTACAGTGGGGAGGGAGAGAGCAATGTCTCTGTTACAGTGGGGAGGGAGTGAGCAATGTCTCTGTTACAGTGGGGAGGGAGTGAACAGTGTCTCTGATATAGTGGGGAGGGAGTGATCACTGGCTGTGCTACAGTGGAGAGGGAGTGATCAATGTCTGTGTTACAGTGGGGAGGATGTGATCAGTGTCTCTGTTACAGTGGGTAGGAAGTGATCAGTGTCTCTGTTACAGTGGGGAGGGAGTGATCAGTGTCTCTGTTACAGTGGGGAGGATGTGATCAGTGTCTCTGTTACAGTGGGGAGGGAGTGGTCAGTGTCTCTGTTACAGTGGGGCGGAAGTGATCAGTGTCTCTGTTACAGTGGGGAGGATGTGATCAGTGTCTCTGTTACAGTGGGGAGCGAATGATCAGTGTCTCTGTTACAGTGGGGAGGGTATGAGCAGTGTCTCTGTTACAGTGGGGAGGGAGTGATCTGTGTCTCTGTTACAGTGGGGAGGGAGTGATCTGTGTCTCTGTTACAGTGGGGAGGGAGTGAGCAATGTCTCTATTACAGTGGGGAGGGAGTGATCAGTGTCTCTGTTACAGTGGGGTGGGAGTGATCAGTGTCTCTGTGCAGTGGGGAGGGTGTGGGCAGTGTCTCTGTTACAGTGTGGAGGGAGTGATCTGTGTCTCTCTTACAGTGGGGAGGGAGTGTTCAGTGTCTCTGTTACAGTGGGGAGGGAGTGATCAGTGTCTCTGTTACAATGGGGAGGGAGTGAGCAGTGTCTCTGTTACAGTGGGGCGGGGGTGAGCTGTGTCTCTGTTACAGTGGGGAGTGAGTGAGCAGTGTCTCTGTTACATTGGGGAGGGAGTGATCAGTGTCTCTGTTACATTGGGCGGGGGTGAGCTGTGTCTCTGTTACAGTGGGGAGGGAGTGAGCAGTGTCTCTGTTACAGTGGGGCGGGGGTGAGCTGTGTCTCTGTTACAGTGGGGAGTGAGTGAGCAGTGTCTCTGTTACATTGGGGAGGGAGTGATCAGTGTCTCTGTTACATTGGGCGGGGGTGAGCTGTGTCTCTGTTACAATGGGGAGGGAGTGATCAGGGTCTCTCATACAGTGGGGAGGGAGTGATCAGGGTCTCTGTTACAGTGGGGAGGGAGTGATCAGTGTCTCTCTTACAGTGGGGAGGGAGTGTTCAGTGTCTCTGTTACAGTGGGGAGAGAGTGATCAGTGTCTCTGTTACAATGGGGAGGGAGGGAGCAGTGTCTCTGTTACAGTGGGGCGGGGGTGAGCTGTGTCTCTGTTACAGTGGGGAGTGAGTGAGCAGTGTCTCTGTTACAGTGGGGAGCGAGAGAGCAATGTCTCTGTTACAGTGGGGAGGGCATGATCAGTGACTCTTTTACAGTTGGGAGGTAGTGAGCAGTGTCTCTGTTACAGTGGGGAGGGAGTGAGCAATGTCTCTGTTACAGTGGGGAGGGAGTGGGCAGTGTCTCTGTTACAGTGGGGAGGGAGAGAGCAATGTCTCTGTTACAGTGGGGAGGGAGTGAGCAATGTCTCTGTTACAGTGGGGAGGGAGTGAACAGTGTCTCTGATATAGTGGGGAGGGAGTGATCACTGGCTGTGCTACAGTGGAGAGGGAGTGATCAATGTCTGTGTTACAGTGGGGAGGATGTGATCAGTGTCTCTGTTACAGTGGGTAGGAAGTGATCAGTGTCTCTGTTACAGTGGGGAGCGAATGATCAGTGTCTCTGTTACAGTGGGGAGGGTATGAGCAGTGTCTCTGTTACAGTGGGGAGGGAGTGATCTGTGTCTCTGTTACAGTGGGGAGGGAGTGATCTGTGTCTCTGTTACAGTGGGGAGGGAGTGAGCAATGTCTCTATTACAGTGGGGAGGGAGTGATCAGTGTCTCTGTTACAGTGGGGTTGGAGTGATCAGTGTCTCTGTTACAGTGGGGAGGGAGTGATCAGTGTCTCTGTGCAGTGGGGAGGGTGTGGGCAGTGTCTCTGTTACAGTGTGGAGGGAGTGATCAGTGTCTCTCTTACAGTGGGGAGGGAGTGTTCAGTGTCTCTGTTACAGTGGGGAGGGAGTGATCAGTGTCTCTGTTACAATGGGGAGGGAGTGAGCAGTGTCTCTGTTACAGTGGGGCGGGGGTGAGCTGTGTCTCTGTTACAGTGGGGAGTGAGTGAGCAGTGTCTCTGTTACATTGGGGAGGGAGTGATCAGTGTCTCTGTTACATTGGGCGGGGGTGAGCTGTGTCTCTGTTACAGTGGGGAGGGAGTGAGCAGTGTCTCTGTTACAGTGGGAGTGTGTGAGCAGTGTCTCTGTTACAATGGGGCGTGGGTGAGCAGTGTCTCTGTTACAGTGAGGAGGGAGTGATCAGTGTCTCTGTTGCAGTGGGGAGGGGGTGGGCAGTGTCTCTGTTACAGTGGGGAGGGAGTGATCAGTGTCTCTGTTACAGTGGGGAGGAAGTGAGCAGTGTCTCTGTTACAGTGGGGTGGGAGTGATCAGTGTCTCTGTTACAGTGGGGAGGAAGTGAGCAGTGTCTCTGTCACAGTGGGAGGGTGTGAGCAGTGTCTCTGTTACAGTGGGGCAGGGGTGAGCAGTGTCTCTGTTACAGTGGGGAGGGAATGATCAGTGTCTCTGTTACATTGGGGAGGGAGTGATCAGTGTCTCTGTTACAGTGGGGAGGGAGTGTTCAATGTCTCTGTTACAGTGGGGAGGGAGTGATCAGTGTCTCTGTTACATTGGGGAGGGAGTGTTCAATGTCTCTGTTACAGTGGGGATGGAGTGATCAGTGTCTCTGTTACAATGTGGAGGGAGTCATCAGGGTCTCTCTTACAGTGGGGAGGGAGTGATCAGTGTCTCTCTTACAGTGGGGAGGGAGTGTTCAGTGTCTCTGTTACAGTGGGGAGGGAGTGATCAGTGTCTCTGTTACAATGGGGAGGGAGTGAGCAGTGTCTCTGTTACAGTGGGGAGGGAGTGAGCAGTGTCTCTGTTACAGTGGGGAGGGAGTGAGCAGTGTCTCTGTTACAGTGGGCGGGGGTGCGCTGTGTCTCTGTTACAGTGGGGAGGGAGTAAGCAGTGTCTCTGTTACAGTGGGAGGGTGTGAGCAGTGTCTCTGTTACAGTGAGGAGGGAGTGATCAGTGACTCTGTTACATTGGGGAGGGAGTGATCAGTGTCTCTGTTACAGTGGGGAGGGAATGTTCAGTGTCTCTGTTACAGTGGGGAGGGAGTGATCATTGTCTCTGTTACAGTGGGGAGGAAGTGAGCAGTGTCTCTGTTACAGTGGGAGGGTGTGAGCAGTGTCTCTGTTACAGTGTGGCGGGGGTGAGCAGTGTCTCTGTTACAGTGGGGAGGGAGTGATCAGTCTCTCTTTTACAGTGAGGAGGGAGTGAGCAGTGTCTCTGTTACATTGGGGAGGGAATGATCAGTGTCTCTGTTACAGTGGGGAGTGAGTGAGCAATGTCTCTGTTACAGTGGGGAGGGAGTGAGCAGTGTCTCTGTTACAGTGGGGAGTGAGTGATCAGTGTCTCTCTTACAGTGGGGAGGGAGCGTTCAGTGTCTCTGTTACAGTGGGGAGGGAGTGATCAGTGTCTCTCTTCCAGTGGGGAGGGAGTGTTCAGTGTCTCTGTTACAGTGGGGAGGGAGTGTTCAGTGTCTCTGTTACAGTGGGGAGGGAGTGATCAGTGTCTCTCTTACAGTGGGGAGGGAGTGTTCAGTGTCTCTGTTACAGTGGGGAGGAAGTGAGCAGTGTCTCTGTTACAGTGGGAGGGTGTGAGCAGTGTCTCTGTTACAGTGGGGCGGGGGTGAGCTGTGTCTCTGTTACAGTGGGGAGGGAGTGATCAGTGTCTCTGTTACAGTGGGGAGGGAGTGATCAGTGTCTCTGTTACAGTGGGGAGGGAATGTTCAGTGTCTCTGTTACAGTGGGGAGGGAGTGATCAGTGTCTCGGTTACAGTGGGGAGGAAGTGATCAGTGTCTCTGTTACAGTGGGGAGGGGGTGATCAGTGTCTGTGTTACAGTGGGAAGGGAGTGATCAGTGTCTCTGTTACAGGGGGGAGGGAGTGAGCAGTGTCGCTGTTACAGTGGGGAGGGAGGGACTGATCAGTGTCTCTGTTACAGTGGGGAGGGAGTGAGCAGTGTCTCTGTTACAGTGGGGAGGGAGTGAGCAGTGTCTCTGTTACGGTGCGGAGGGAGTGATCAGTGTCTCTGTTACAGTGGGGACGGAGTGAGCAGTGTCTCTGTTACAGTGGGAACGGAGTGAGCAGTGTCTCTGTTACAGTGGGGAGGGAGTGATCAGTGTCTCTGTTACAGTGGGGAGGGAGTGAGCAGTGTCTCTGATACAGTGGGTAGGGAGTGAGCAGTGTCGCTGTTACAGTGGGGAGGGAGTGAGCAGTGTCTGTGTTACAGTGGGAAGGGAGTGAGCAGTGTCTCTGTTACAGTGGGGAGGGAGTGAGCAGTGTCTGTGATACAGTGGGTGGGGAGTGAGCAGTGTCGCTGTTACAGTGGGATGGGAGTGAGCAGTGTCGCTGTTACAGTGGGGACGGAGTGGGCAGTGTCTCTGTTACAGTGGGGTGGGGTGAGCAGTGTCTTTGTTACAGTGGGGAGGGGTGAGCCGTGTCTCTGTTGCAGTGGGGAAGGGGTAGGCAGTGTCTCTGTTACAATGGGAACAGAGTGAGCAGTGTCTCTGTTACAGTGGGGCGGGAGAAATCAATGTCTCAGTTACAGTCGGGAGGGAGTGATCAGTGTCTCTCTTACAGTGGGGAGGGACTGATCAGCGTCTGTGTTGTAGTGAGGAGTCAGTGAGCAGTGTCTCTGTTATAGTGGGGCGGGAGAAATCAATGTCTCAGTTACAGTCGGGAGGGAGTGATCAGTGTCTCTCTTACGGGGTGGTTAGTAATCAGTGTCGGTGCTACAGTGGGGAGGGAGAGAACAGTGTCTCTGTTACAGTGGGGAGGGAGTGAGCAGTGTCTCTGTTACAGTGGGGAGGGAGTGAGCAGTGTCTCTGTTACAGTGGGGCGGAAGTGATCAGTGTCTCTGTTACAGTGGGGAGGATGTGATCAGTGTCTCTGTTACAGTGGGGAGCGAATGATCAGTGTCTCTGTTACAGTGGGGAGGGTATGAGCAGTGTCTCTGTTACAGTGAGGAGGGAGTGAGCAGTGTCTCTGTTACATTGAGGAGGGAGTAAGCAGTGTCTCTGTTACAGTGGGGAGGGAGTGATCTGTGTCTCTGTTACAGTGGAGAGGGAGTGAGCAATGTCTCTATTACAGTGGGGAGGGAGTGATCAGTGTCTCTGTTACAGTGGGGTGGGAGTGATCAGTGTCTCTGTTACAGTGGGGAGGGAGTGATCAGTGTCTCTGTTGCAGTGGGGAGGGGGTGGGCAGTGTCTCTGTTACAGTGGGGAGGGAGTGATCAGTGTCTCTGTTACAGTGGGGAGGAAGTGAGCAGTGTCTCTGTCACAGTGGGAGGGTGTGAGCAGTGTCTCTGTTACATTGGGGCGGGGGTGAGCAGTGTCTCTGTTATAGTGGGGAGGGAATGATCAGTGTCTCTGTTACATTGGGGAGGGAGTGATCAGTGTCTCTCTTACAGTGGGGAGGGAGTGTTCAATGTCTCTGTTACAGTGGGGAGGGAGTGATCAGTGTCTCTGTTATATTGGAGAGGGAGTGTTCAATGTCTCTGTTACAGTGGGGAGGGAGTGATCAGTGTCTCTGTTACAATGGGGAGGGAGTGATCAGGGTCTCTCTTACAGTGGGGAGGGAGTGATCAGTGTCTCTGTTACAGTGGGGAGGGAGTGATCAGTGTCTCGGTTACAATGGGGAGGGAGTGATCAGGGTCTCTCTTACAGTGGGGAGGGAGTGATCAGTGTCTCTGTTACAGTGGGGAGGGAGTGATCAGTGTCTCTCTTACAGTGGGGAGGGAGTGTTCAGTGTCTCTGTTACAGTGGGGAGGGAGTGATCAGTGTCTCTGTTACATTGGGGAGGGAGTGAGCAGTGTCTCTGTTACAGTGGGAGGGTGTGAGCAGTGTCTCTGTTACAGTGGGGCGGGGGTGAGCAGTGTCTCTGTTACAGTGGGGAGGGAGTGATCAGTCTCTCTTTTACAGTGAGGAGGGAGTGAGCAGTGTCTCTGTTACATTGGGGAGGGAATGATCAGTGTCTCTGTTACAGTGGGGAGTGAGTTAGCAGTGTCTCTGTTACAGTGGGGAGGGCAAGATCAGTATCTCTTTTTCAGTGGGGAGGGAGTGATCAGTGTCTCTGTTACAGTGGGGAGGGCATGATCAGTGTCTCTATTCCAGTTGGGAGGTAGTGAGCAGTGTCCCTGATGCAGTGGGGAGGGAGTGGTCAGTGTCTCTGTTACAGTGGGGAGGGAGTGGGCAGTGTCTCTGTTACAGTGGGGATGGAGTGATCACTGGCTGTGCTCCAGTGGAGAAGGAGTGATCAATGTCTCTGTTACAGTGGGGTGGGAGTGGGCAGTGTCTCTGTTACAGTGGGTTGGGAGTGATCAGTGTCTCTGTTACAGTGGGAAGGGAGTGAGCAGTGTCTCTATTACAGTGGGAACGGAGTGAGCAGTGTCTCTGTTACAGTGGGGAGGATGTGATCAGTGTCTTTGTTACAGTGGGGAGGGAGTGAGCAGTGTCTCTGTTACAGTGGGGAGGGAGTGAGCAGTGTCTCTGATACAGTGGGGAGGATGTGATCAGTGTCTCTGTTACAGTGGGGAGGGAGTGGTCATTGTCTCTGTTACAGTGGGGAGGAAGTGAGCAGTGTCTCTGTTACAGTGGGAGGGTGTGAGCAGTGTCTCTGTTACAGTGGGGCGGGGGTGAGCTGTGTCTCTGTTACAGTGGGGAGGGAGTGATCAGTGTCTCTGTTACAGTGGGGAGGGAGTGATCAGTGTCTCTGTTACAGTGGGGAGGGAATGTTCAGTTTCTCTGTTACAGTGGGGAGGGAGTGATCAGTGTCTCGGTTACAGTGGGGAGGAAGTGATCAGTGTCTCTGTTACAGTGGGGAGGGGGTGATCAGTGTCTGTGTTACAGTGGGAAGGGAGTGATCAGTGTCTCTGTTACAGGGGGGAGGGAGTGAGCAGTGTCGCTGTTACAGTGGGGAGGGAGGGACTGATCAGTGTCTCTGTTACAGTGGGGAGGGAGTGAGCAGTGTCTCTGTTACAGTGGGGAGTGATCAGTGTCTCTGTTACAGTGGGGACGGAGTGAGCAGTGTCTCTGTTACAGTGGGAACGGAGTGAGCAGTGTCTCTGTTACAGTGGGGAGGGAGTGATCAGTGTCTCTGTTACAGTGGGGAGGGAGTGAGCAGTGTCTCTGATACAGTGGGTAGGGAGTGAGCAGTGTCGCTGTTACAGTGGGGAGGGAGTGAGCAGTGTCTGTGTTACAGTGGGAAGGGAGTGAGCAGTGTCTCTGTTACAGTGGGGAGGGAGTGAGCAGTGTCTGTGATACAGTGGGTGGGGAGTGAGCAGTGTCGCTGTTACAGTGGGATGGGAGTGAGCAGTGTCGCTGTTACAGTGGGGACGGAGTGGGCAGTGTCTCTGTTACAGTGGGGTGGGGTGAGCAGTGTCTTTGTTACAGTGGGGAGGGGTGAGCCGTGTCTCTGTTGCAGTGGGGAAGGGGTGGGCAGTGTCTCTGTTACAATGGGAACAGAGTGAGCAGTGTCTCTGTTACAGTGGGGCGGGAGAAATCAATGTCTCAGTTACAGTCGGGAGGGAGTGATCAGTGTCTCTCTTACAGTGGGGAGGGACTGATCAGCGTCTGTGTTGTAGTGAGGAGTCAGTGAGCAGTGTCTCTGTTATAGTGGGGCGGGAGAAATCAATGTCTCAGTTACAGTCGGGAGGGAGTGATCAGTGTCTCTCTTACGGGGTGGTTAGTAATCAGTGTCGGTGCTACAGTGGGGAGGGAGAGAACAGTGTCTCTGTTACAGTGGGGAGGGAGTGAGCAGTGTCTCTGTTACAGTGGGGAGGGAGTGAGCAGTGTCTCTGTTACAGTGGGGCGGAAGTGATCAGTGTCTCTGTTACAGTGGGGAGGATGTGATCAGTGTCTCTGTTACAGTGGGGAGCGAATGATCAGTGTCTCTGTTACAGTGGGGAGGGTATGAGCAGTGTCTCTGTTACAGTGAGGAGGGAGTGAGCAGTGTCTCTGTTACATTGAGGAGGGAGTAAGCAGTGTCTCTGTTACAGTGGGGAGGGAGTGATCTGTGTCTCTGTTACAGTGGAGAGGGAGTGAGCAATGTCTCTATTACAGTGGGGAGGGAGTGATCAGTGTCTCTGTTACAGTGGGGTGGGAGTGATCAGTGTCTCTGTTACAGTGGGGAGGGAGTGATCAGTGTCTCTGTTGCAGTGGGGAGGGGGTGGGCAGTGTCTCTGTTACAGTGGGGAGGGAGTGATCAGTGTCTCTGTTACAGTGGGGAGGAAGTGAGCAGTGTCTCTGTCACAGTGGGAGGGTGTGAGCAGTGTCTCTGTTACATTGGGGCGGGGGTGAGCAGTGTCTCTGTTATAGTGGGGAGGGAATGATCAGTGTCTCTGTTACATTGGGGAGGGAGTGATCAGTGTCTCTCTTACAGTGGGGAGGGAGTGTTCAATGTCTCTGTTACAGTGGGGAGGGAGTGATCAGTGTCTCTGTTATATTGGGGAGGGAGTGTTCAATGTCTCTGTTACAGTGGGGAGGGAGTGATCAGTGTCTCTGTTACAATGGGGAGGGAGTGATCAGGGTCTCTCTTACAGTGGGGAGGGAGTGATCAGTGTCTCTGTTACAGTGGGGAGGGAGTGATCAGTGTCTCGGTTACAATGGGGAGGGAGTGATCAGGGTCTCTCTTACAGTGGGGAGGGAGTGATCAGTGTCTCTGTTACAGTGGGGAGGGAGTGATCAGTGTCTCTCTTACAGTGGGGAGGGAGTGTTCAGTGTCTCTGTTACAGTGGGGAGGGAGTGATCAGTGTCTCTGTTACATTGGGGAGGGAGTGAGCAGTGTCTCTGTTACAGTGGGAGGGTGTGAGCAGTGTCTCTGTTACAGTGGGGCGGGGGTGAGCAGTGTCTCTGTTACAGTGGGGAGGGAGTGATCAGTCTCTCTTTTACAGTGAGGAGGGAGTGAGCAGTGTCTCTGTTACATTGGGGAGGGAATGATCAGTGTCTCTGTTACAGTGGGGAGTGAGTTAGCAGTGTCTCTGTTACAGTGGGGAGGGCAAGATCAGTATCTCTTTTTCAGTGGGGAGGGAGTGATCAGTGTCTCTGTTACAGTGGGGAGGGCATGATCAGTGTCTCTATTCCAGTTGGGAGGTAGTGAGCAGTGTCCCTGATGCAGTGGGGAGGGAGTGGTCAGTGTCTCTGTTACAGTGGGGAGGGAGTGGGCAGTGTCTCTGTTACAGTGGGGATGGAGTGATCACTGGCTGTGCTCCAGTGGAGAAGGAGTGATCAATGTCTCTGTTACAGTGGGGTGGGAGTGGGCAGTGTCTCTGTTACAGTGGGTTGGGAGTGATCAGTGTCTCTGTTACAGTGGGAAGGGAGTGAGCAGTGTCTCTATTACAGTGGGAACGGAGTGAGCAGTGTCTCTGTTACAGTGGGGAGGATGTGATCAGTGTCTTTGTTACAGTGGGGAGGGAGTGAGCAGTGTCTCTGTTACAGTGGGGAGGGAGTGAGCAGTGTCTCTGATACAGTGGGTAGGGAGTGAGCAGTGTCGCTGTTACAGTGGGGAGGGAGTGTTCAGTGTCTCTGTTACAGTGGGGAGGGAGTGATCAGTGTCTCTCTTACAGTGGGGAGGGAGTGTTCAGTGTCTCTGTTACAGTGGGGAGGGAGTGATCAGTGTCTCTCTTCCAGTGGGGAGGGAGTGTTCAGTGTCTCTGTTACAGTGGGGAGGGAGTGTTCAGTGTCTCTATTACAGTGGGGAGGGAGTGATCAGTGTCTCTCTTACAGTGGGGAGGGAGTGTTCAGTGTCTCTGTTACAGTGGGGAGGAAGTGAGCATTGTCTCTGTTACAGTGGGAGGGTGTGAGCAGTGTCTCTGTTATAGTGGGGCGGGGGTGAGCTGTGTCTCTGTTACAGTGGGGAGGGAGTGATCAGTGTCTCTGTTACAGTGGGGAGGGAGTGATCAGTGTCTCTGTTACAGTGGGGAGGGAATGTTCAGTGTCTCTGTTACAGTGGGGAGGGAGTGATCAGTGTCTCTGTTACAGTGGGGAGGAAGTGAGCAGTGTCTCTGTTACAGTGGGGAGGGGTTGATCAGTTTCTGTGTTACAGTGGGAAGGGAGTGATCAGTGTCTCTGTTGCAGTGGGGAGGGAGTGAGCAGTGTCGCTGTTACAGTGGGGAGGGAGGGACTGATCAGTGTCTCTGTTACAGTGGGGAGGGAGTGAGCAGTGTCTCTGTTACAGTGGGGAGGGTGTGATCAGTGTCTCTGTTACAGTGGGGAGGCAGTGACCAGTGTCTCTGATACAGTGGGTCGGGAGTGAGCAGTGTCGCTGTTACAGTGGGTAGGGAGTGAGCAGTGTCTCTGTTACAGTGGGGAGGGAGTGAGCAGTGTCTCTGTTACAGTGGGGAGGGAGTGAGCAGTGTCTCTGATACAGTGGGTGGGGAGTGAGCAGTGTCGCTGTTACAGTGGGAAGGGAGTGAGCAGTGTCGCTGTTACAGTGGGGACGGAGTGGGCAGTGTCTCTGTTACAGTGGGGTGGGGTGAGCAGTGTCTCTGTTGCAGTGGGGAGGGGGTGGGCAGTGTCTCTGTTACAATGGGAACAGAGTGAGCAGTGTCTCTGTTACAGTGGGGCGGGAGAAATCAATGTCTCAGTTACAGTCGGGAGGGAGTGATCAGTGTCTCTCTTACAGTGGGGAGGGACTGATCAGCGTCTGTGTTGCAGTGAGGAGTCAGTGAGCAGTGTCTCTGTTATAGTGGGGCGGGGGAAATCAATGTCTCAGTTACAGTCGGGAGGGAGTGATCAGTGTCTCTCTTACGGGGGGGTTAGTCATCAGTGTCTGTGCAACAGTGGGGAGGGAGTGAGCAGTGTCTCTGTTACAGTGGGGAGGGAGTGAGCAGTGTCTCTGTTACAGTGGGGAGGGAGTGAGCAGTGTCGCTGTTACAGTGGGGAGGGAGTGAGCAGTGTCTCTGTTACAGTGGGGAGGGAGTGAGCAGTGTCGCTGTTACAGTGGGGAGGGAGTGAGCAGTGTCTCTGATACAGTGGGAACGGAGTGAGCAGTGTCTCTCTTACAGTGGGGAGGTAGTGAGCAGTGTCTCTGATACAGTGGGAAAGGAGTGAGCAGTGTCTCTGTTACAGTGAGGAGGGTGTGAGCAGTGTCTCTGTTACAGTGGGGAGGGAGTGATCAGTGTCTCTGTTACAGTGGGGAGGGAGTGATCAGTGTCTCTGTTACAGTGGGGAGGGAGTGATCAGTGTCTCTGTTGCAGTGGGTAGGGGTGAGCACTGTCTTTGTTTCAGTGGGGAGGGGTGAGCAGTGTCTTTGTTTCAGTGGGGAGGGAGTGAGCAGTGTCTCTGTTACAGTGGGGAGGGGGTGAGCAGTGTCTCTGTTACAGTGGGGAGGGAGTGAGCAGTGTCTCTGTTACAGTGGGGAGGGTGTGAGCAGTGTCTCTGTAACAGTGGGGAGGGAGTGAGCAGTGTCTCTGTTACAGTGGGGAGGGCATGATCAGTATCTCTTTTTCAGTGGGGAGGGAGTGATCAGTGTCTCTGTTACAGTGGGGAGGGAGTGAGCAGTGTCTCTGTTACAGTGGGGAGTGAGTGAGCAGTGTCTCTGTTACAGTGAGGATGGAGGGAGCAGTGTCTCTGTTACAGTGGGGAGGGAGTGAGCAGTGTCTCTGTTACAGTGGGTAGGGAGTGATCAGTGTCTCTGTTACAGAGGGGAGGGAGTGAGCAGTGTCTCTATTACAGTGGGGAGTGAGTGAGCAGTGTCTCTGTTACAGTGAGGAGGGAGTGAGCAGTGTCACTGTTACAGTGGGGAGGGAATGATCAGTGTCTCTGTTACAGTGGGGAGGGAGTGAGCAGTGTCTCTGTTACAGTGGGGAGGGAGTGAGCAGTGTCTCTGTTACAGTGGGGAGGGCATGATCAGTATCTTTTTTTCAGTGGGGAGGGAGAGATCAGTGTCTCTGTTACAGTGGGGACGGAGTGAGCAGTGTCTCTGTTATAGTGTGGAGGGAGTGATCAGTGTCTCTGTTACAATGGGGAGGGAGTGAGCAATGTCTCTGTTACAGTTGCGACGGAGTGGGCAGTGTCTCTGTTTCAGTGGAGAGGGAGTGATCAATGTCTCTGTTACAGTGAGGAGGGAGTGATCAGTGTCTCTGTTACAGTGGGGAGGGACTGATCAGCGTCTGTGTTGCAGTGAGGAGTCAGTGAGCAGTGTCTCTGTTATAGTGGGGCGGGGGAAATCAATGTCTCTGTTACAGTCGGGAGGGAGTGATCAGTGTCTCTCTTACGGGGGGGTTAGTAATCAGTGTCTGTGCAACAGTGGGGAGGGAGAGAACAGTGTCTCTGTTACAGTGGGGAGGGAGTGAGCAGTGTCTCTGTTACAGTGGGGAGGGAGTGAGCAGTGTCGCTGTTACAGTGGGGAGGGAGTGAGCAGTGTCTCTGTTACAGTGGGGAGGGAGCGAGCAGTGTCGCTGTTACAGTGGGGAGGGAGTGAGCAGTGTCTCTGATACAGTGGGAACGGAGTGAGCAGTGTCTCTCTTACAGTGGGGAGGTAGTGAGCAGTGTCTCTGATACAGTGGGAAGGGAGTGAGCAGTGTCTCTGTTACAGTGAGGAGGGTGTGAGCAGTGTCTCTGTTACAGTGGGGAGGGAGTGATCAGTGTCTCTGTTACAGTGGGGAGGGAGTGATCAGTGTCTCTGTTACAGTGGGGAGGGAGTGATCAGTGTCTCTGTTGCAGTGGGTAGGGGTGAGCACTGTCTTTGTTTCAGTGGGGAGGGGTGAGCAGTGTCTTTGTTTCAGTGGGGAGGGAGTGAGCAGTGTCTCAGTTACAGTGGGGAGGGGGTGAGCAGTGTCTCTGTTACAGTGGGGAGGGAGTGAGCAGTGTATTTGTTACAGTGGGGAGGGTGTGAGCAGTGTCTCTGTTACAGTGGGGAGGGAGTGAGCAGTGTCTCTGTTACAGTGGGGAGGGCATGATCAGTATCTCTTTTTCAGTGGGGAGGGAGTGATCAGTGTCTCTGTTACAGTGGGGAGGGAATGAGCAGTGTCTCTGTTACAGTGGGGAGTGAGTGAGCAGTGTCTCTGTTACAGTGAGGATGGAGGGAGCAGTGTCTCTGTTACAGTGGGGAGGGAGTGAGCGGTGTCTCTGTTACAGTGGGTAGGGAGTGATCAGTGTCTCTGTTACAGAGGGGAGGGAGTGAGCAGTGTCTCTATTACAGTGGGGAGTGAGTGAGCAGTGTCTCTGTTACAGTGAGGAGGGAGTGAGCAGTGTCACTGTTACAGTGGGGAGGGAATGATCAGTGTCTCTGTTACAGTGGGGAGGGAGTGAGCAGTGTCTCTGTTACAGTGGGGAGGGAGTGAGCAGTGTCTCTGTTACAGTGGGGAGGGCATGATCAGTATCTCTTTTTCAGTGGGGAGGGAGAGATCAGTGTCTCTGTTACAGTGGGGACGGAGTGAGCAGTGTCTCTGTTATAGTGTGGAGGGAGTGTTCAGTGTCTCTGTTACAATGGGGAGGGAGTGAGCAATGTCTCTGTTACAGTTGCGAGGGAGTGGGCAGTGTCTCTGTTTCAGTGGAGAGGGAGTGATCAATGTCTCTGTTACAGTGAGGAGGGAGTGATCAGTGTCTCTGTTACAGTGGGGAGGGAGTGATCAGTGTCTCTGTTACAGTGGGGAGGATGTGATCAGTGTCTCTGTTACAGTGGGGACGGAGTGAGCAGTGTCTCTGTTATAGTGTGGAGGGAGTGATCAGTGTCTCTGTTACAATGGGGAGGGAGTGAGCAATGTCTCTGTTACAGTTGCGACGGAGTGGGCAGTGTCTCTGTTTCAGTGGAGAGGGAGTGATCAATGTCTCTGTTACAGTGAGGAGGGAGTGATCAGTGTCTCTGTTACAGTGGGGAGGGACTGATCAGCGTCTGTGTTGCAGTGAGGAGTCAGTGAGCAGTGTCTCTGTTATAGTGGGGCGGGGGAAATCAATGTCTCTGTTACAGTCGGGAGGGAGTGATCAGTGTCTCTCTTACGGGGGGGTTAGTAATCAGTGTCTGTGCAACAGTGGGGAGGGAGAGAACAGTGTCTCTGTTACAGTGGGGAGGGAGTGAGCAGTGTCTCTGTTACAGTGGGGAGGGAGTGAGCAGTGTCGCTGTTACAGTGGGGAGGGAGTGAGCAGTGTCTCTGTTACAGTGGGGAGGGAGCGAGCAGTGTCGCTGTTACAGTGGGGAGGGAGTGAGCAGTGTCTCTGATACAGTGGGAACGGAGTGAGCAGTGTCTCTCTTACAGTGGGGAGGTAGTGAGCAGTGTCTCTGATACAGTGGGAAGGGAGTGAGCAGTGTCTCTGTTACAGTGAGGAGGGTGTGAGCAGTGTCTCTGTTACAGTGGGGAGGGAGTGATCAGTGTCTCTGTTACAGTGGGGAGGGAGTGATCAGTGTCTCTGTTACAGTGGGGAGGGAGTGATCAGTGTCTCTGTTGCAGTGGGTAGGGGTGAGCACTGTCTTTGTTTCAGTGGGGAGGGGTGAGCAGTGTCTTTGTTTCAGTGGGGAGGGAGTGAGCAGTGTCTCAGTTACAGTGGGGAGGGGGTGAGCAGTGTCTCTGTTACAGTGGGGAGGGAGTGAGCAGTGTATTTGTTACAGTGGGGAGGGTGTGAGCAGTGTCTCTGTTACAGTGGGGAGGGAGTGAGCAGTGTCTCTGTTACAGTGGGGAGGGCATGATCAGTATCTCTTTTTCAGTGGGGAGGGAGTGATCAGTGTCTCTGTTACAGTGGGGAGGGAATGAGCAGTGTCTCTGTTACAGTGGGGAGTGAGTGAGCAGTGTCTCTGTTACAGTGAGGATGGAGGGAGCAGTGTCTCTGTTACAGTGGGGAGGGAGTGAGCGGTGTCTCTGTTACAGTGGGTAGGGAGTGATCAGTGTCTCTGTTACAGAGGGGAGGGAGTGAGCAGTGTCTCTATTACAGTGGGGAGTGAGTGAGCAGTGTCTCTGTTACAGTGAGGAGGGAGTGAGCAGTGTCACTGTTACAGTGGGGAGGGAATGATCAGTGTCTCTGTTACAGTGGGGAGGGAGTGAGCAGTGTCTCTGTTACAGTGGGGAGGGAGTGAGCAGTGTCTCTGTTACAGTGGGGAGGGCATGATCAGTATCTCTTTTTCAGTGGGGAGGGAGAGATCAGTGTCTCTGTTACAGTGGGGACGGAGTGAGCAGTGTCTCTGTTATAGTGTGGAGGGAGTGTTCAGTGTCTCTGTTACAATGGGGAGGGAGTGAGCAATGTCTCTGTTACAGTTGCGAGGGAGTGGGCAGTGTCTCTGTTTCAGTGGAGAGGGAGTGATCAATGTCTCTGTTACAGTGAGGAGGGAGTGATCAGTGTCTCTGTTACAGTGGGGAGGGAGTGATCAGTGTCTCTGTTACAGTGGGGAGGATGTGATCAGTGTCTCTGTTACAGTGGGGAGGAAGTGATCAGTGTCTCTGTTACAGTGAGGAGGAAGTCATCAGTGTCTCCGTTACAGTGGGGAGGGAGTGTTCAGTGTCTCTGTTACAGTGGGGAGGGAGTGATCAGTGTCTCTGTTACAGTGTGGAGGGAGTGATCAGTGTCTCTGTTACAGTGGGGAGGAAGTGAGCAGTGTCTCTGTTACAGTGGGGAGGGTGTGAGCAGTGTCTCTGTTACAGTGGGGAGGGAATGATCAGTGTCTCTGTTACAGTGGGGAGGGAGTTATCAATGTTTCTGTTACAGTGGGGAGGGTGTGAGCAGTGTCTCTGTTACAGTTGGGCGGGGGTGAGCAGTGTCTCTGTTACAGTGGAGAGGGAGTGATCAGTGTCTCTGTTACAGTGGGGAGGGAGTGTTCAGTGTCTCTGTTACAGTGGTGAGGGAGTGATCAGTGTCTCTGTTACAGTGGGGAGGAAGTGAGCAGTGTCTCTGTTACAGTGGGGAGGGTGTGAGCAGTGTCTCTGTTACAGTGGGGCGGGGGTGAGCAGGGTCTCTGTTACAGTGGGGAGGGAGTGATCAGTCTCTCTTTTACAGTGAGGAGGGAGTGAGCAGTGTCACTGTTACAGTGGGGAGGGAGTGATCAGTGTCTCTGTTACAGTGTGGAGGGAATGATCAGTGCCTCTGTTACAGTGGGGAGGGAGTGATCAGTGTCTCTGTTACAGTGGGGAGTGAGTGAGCAGTGTCTCTGTTACAGTGGGGAGGGAGTGAGCAGTGTCTTTGTTACAGTGGGGAGGGAGTGAGCAGTGTCTCTGTTACACTGTAGAGAGTGTGAGCAGTGTCTCTGTTAAAGTGGGGAGGGCATGATCTGTGTCTCTTTTACAGTTGGGAGGAAGTGAGCAGTGTCTCTGTTACAGTGGGGAGGGAGTGAGCAATGTCTCTGTTACAGTGGGGAGGGAGTGAGCTATGTCTCTGTTACAGTGGGGAGGGTGTGGGCAGTGTCTCTGTTACAGTGGGGAGGGAGTGATCACTGGCTGTGCTACAGTGGAGAGGGAGTGATCAATGTCTCTGTTACAGTGGAGTGGATGTGATCAGTGTCTCTGTTACTGTGGGTAGGAAGTGATCAGTGTCTCTGTTACAGTGGGGAGGATGTGATCACTGTCTCTGTTACAGTTGCGAGGGAGTGGTCAGTGTCTCTGTTACAGTGGGGAGGGAGTGGTCAGTGTCTCTGTTACAGTGGGGAGGGAGTGAGCAATGTCTCTGTTACACTTGCGAGGGAGTGGGCATTATCTCTGTTACAGTGGGGATGGAGTGAGCAATGTCTCTGTTACAGTTGCGAGGGAGTGGGCAGTGTCTCTGTTACAGTGAAGAGGGAGTGATCAGTGTCTCTGTTACAGTGGGGAGGATGTGATCAGTGTCTCTGTTACAGTGGGGAGGGAGTGAGCAGTGTCTCTGTTACAGTGGGGAGTGAGTGATCTGGGCCTGATTTACAGTGGGGAGGAAGTGAGCAGTGTCTCTGTTACAGTGGGGAGGGAATGATCAGTGTCTCTGTTACAGTGGGGAGGGAGTGAGCAGTGTCTCTGTTACAGTGGGGAGGGAGTGATCAGTGTCTCTGTTACAGTGGGGAGGGAGTGATCTGGGCCTGATTTACAGTGGGGAGGAAGTGAGCAGTGTCTCTGTTACAGTGGGGAGGGAATGATCAGTGTCTCTGTTACAGTGGGTAGGGAGTGAGCAGTGCCTGTGTTACAGTGGGGAGGGAGTTATCAATGTTTCTGTTACAGTGGGGAGGGTGTGAGCAGTGTCTCTGTTACAGTGGTGCGGGGGTGAGCAGTGTCTCTGTTACAGTGGGGAGGGAGTGTTCAGTGTCTCTTTTACAGTGGTGAGGGAGTGATCAGTGTCTCTGTTACCGTGGGGAGTAAGTGAGCAGTGTCTCTGTTACAGTGGGGAGGGTGTGAGCAGTGTCTCTGTTACAGTGGGGCGGGGGTGAGCAGTGTCTCTGTGCTACAGTGGGGAGGGAGTGATCAGTGTCTCTGTTACAGTGGGGAGGGAGTGAGCAGTGTCTCTGTTACAGTGGGGAGGGAATGATCGGTTTCTCTCTTACAGTGGGGAGGGAGTGATCAGTGTCTCTGTTACAGTGGGGAGGGAGTGATCAGTGTCTCTGTTACAGTGGGGAGGGAATGATCGGTTTCTCTGTTACAGTGGGGAGGGAGTGATCAGTGTCTCTGTTACAGTGGGGAGTGAGTGAGCAGTGTCTCTGTTACAGTGGGGAGGGAGTGAGCAGTGTCTTTGTTACAGTGGGGAGGGAGTGAGCAGTGTCTCTGTTACAGTGGGGAGTGCATGATCAGTATCTCTTTTTCAGTGGGGAGGGAGTGATCAGTGTCTCTGTTACAGTGGGGACGGAGTGAGCAGTGTCTCTGTTACACTGTAGAGAGTGTGAGCAGTGTCTCTGTTACAGTGGGGAGGGAGTGAGCAGTGTCTCTGTTACAGTGGGGAGTGATAAGTGTCTCTGTTACAGTGGGGAGGGAGTGATCAGTGTCTCTGTTACAGTGGGGAGGGAGTGAGCAGTGTCTCTGTTACAGTGGGGAGGGAGTGAGCAGTGTCTTTGTTACAGTGGGGAGGGAGTGAGCAGTGTCTCTGTTACAGTGGGGAGTGCATGATCAGTATCTCTTTTTCAGTGGGGAGGGAGTGATCAGTGTCTCTGTTACAGTGGGGAGGGAGTGAGCAGTGTCTCTGTTACAGTGGGGAGTGCATGATCAGTATCTCTTTTTCAGTGGGGAGGGAGTGATCAGTGTCTCTGTTACAGTGGGGAGGGAGTGAGCAGTGTCTCTGTTACAGTGGGGAGTGCATGATCAGTATCTCTTTTTCAGTGAGGAGGGAGTGAGCAGTGTCTCTGTTACACTGGGGAGGGAGTGAGCAGTGTCTCTGTTACAGTGGGGAGTGATCAGTGTCTCTGTTACAGTGGGGAGGATGTGATCACTGTCTCTGTTACAGTTGCGAGGGAGTGGTCAGTGTCTCTGTTACAGTGGGGAGGGAGTGAGCAATGTCTCTGTTACACTTGCGAGGGAGTGGGCATTATCTCTGTTACAGTGGGGATGGAGTGAGCAATGTCTCTGTTACAGTTGCGAGGGAGTGGGCAGTGTCTCTGTTACAGTGGAGAGGGAGTGATCAATGTCTCTGTTACAGTGGGGAGGATGTGATCAGTGTCTCTGTTACAGTGGGGAGGAAGTGATCAGTGTCTCTGTTACAGTAGGGAGGATGTGATCAGTGTCTCTGTTACAGTGGGGAGGGAGTGATCAGTGTCTCTGTTACAGTGGGGAGGGAGTGACCTGGGCCTGATTAACAGTGGGGAGGGTGTGAGCAGTGTCTCTGTTACAGTGGGGAGGGAATGATCAGTGTCTCTGTTACAGTGGGGAGGGAGTGAGCAGTGTCTCTGTTACAGTGGGGAGGACGTGAGCAGTGCCTGTGTTACAGTGGGGAGGGAGTTATCAATGTTTCTGTTACAGTGGGGAGGGTGTGAGCAGTGTCTCTGTTACAGTGGGGCGGGGGTGAGCAGTGTCTCTGTTACAGTGGGGAGGGAGTGTTCAGTGTCTCTTTTACAGTGGTGAGGGAGTGATCAGTGTCTCTGTTACCGTGGGGAGGAAGTGAGCAGTGTCTCTGTTACAGTGGGGAGGGTGTGAGCAGTGTCTCTGTTACAGTGGGGCGGGGGTGAGCAGTGTCTCTGTGCTACAGTGGGGAGGGAGTGATCAGTGTCTCTGTTACAGTGGGGAGGGAGTGAGCAGTGTCTCTGTTACAGTGGGGAGGGAATGATCGGTTTCTCTCTTACAGTGGGGAGGGAGTGATCAGTGTCTCTGTTACAGTGGGGAGGGAGTGATCAGTGTCTCTGTTACAGTGGGGAGGGAATGATCGGTTTCTCTGTTACAGTGGGGAGGGAGTGATCAGTGTCTCTGTTACAGTGGGGAGTGAGTGAGCAGTGTCTCTGTTACAGTGGGGAGGGAGTGAGCAGTGTCTCTGTTACAGTGGGGAGTGCATGATCAGTATCTCTTTTTCAGTGGGGAGGGAGTGATCAGTGTCTCTGTTACAGTGGGGACGGAGTGAGCAGTGTCTCTGTTACACTGTAGAGAGTGTGAGCAGTGTCTCTGTTACAGTGGGGAGGGAGTGAGCAGTGTCTCTGTTACAGTGGGGAGTGATCAGTGTCTCTGTTACAGTGGGGAGGGAGTGATCAGTGTCTGTGTTACAATGGTGAGGGAGTGATCAGTGTCTCTGTTACAGTGGGGAGGGAGTGATCAGTGTCTCTGTTACAGTGGGGAGGGAGTGATCAGTGTCTCTGTTACAGTGGGGAGGGAGTGATCAGTGTCTGTGTTACAGTGGGAATGGAGTGATCAGTGTCTCTGTTACAGGGGGGAGGGAGTGAGCAGTGTCTGTGTTACAGTGGGGAGGGAATGATCAGTGTCTCTGTTACAGTGGGGAGGGAGTGATCAGTGTCTGTGTTACAGTGGGGAGGGAGTGATCAATGTCTCTGTTACAGTGGGGAGGGAGTGATCAATGTCTCTGTTACAGTGGGGAGCGAGTGATCAATGTCTCTGTTACAGTGGGGAAGGAGTGATCAGTGTCTCTGTTACAGTGGGGAGAGAGTGATCAGTGTCTCTGTTACCGTTGGGATGGAGTCATCAGTCTCTCTTTTACATTGAGGAGGGAGTGAGCAGTGTCAATTTTACAGTGTGGTGTGAGTGATCAGTGTCTCTGTTACAGTGGGGAGGGAGTGAGCAGTGTCTCTGTTACAGTGGGGAGGGCATGATCAGTATCTCTTTTTCAGTGGGGAGGGAGAGATCAGTGTCTCTGTTACAGTGGGGACGGAGTGAGCAGTGTCTCTGTTATAGTGTGGAGGGAGTGTTCAGTGTCTCTGTTACAATGGGGAGGGAGTGAGCAATGTCTCTGTTACAGTTGCGAGGGAGTGGGCAGTGTCTCTGTTTCAGTGGAGAGGGAGTGATCAATGTCTCTGTTACAGTGAGGAGGGAGTGATCAGTGTCTCTGTTACAGTGGGGAGGGACTGATCAGCGTCTGTGTTGCAGTGAGGAGTCAGTGAGCAGTGTCTCTGTTATAGTGGGGCGGGGGAAATCAATGTCTCTGTTACAGTCGGGAGGGAGTGATCAGTGTCTCTCTTACGGGGGGGTTAGTAATCAGTGTCTGTGCAACAGTGGGGAGGGAGAGAACAGTGTCTCTGTTACAGTGGGGAGGGAGTGAGCAGTGTCTCTGTTACAGTGGGGAGGGAGTGAGCAGTGTCGCTGTTACAGTGGGGAGGGAGTGAGCAGTGTCTCTGTTACAGTGGGGAGGGAGCGAGCAGTGTCGCTGTTACAGTGGGGAGGGAGTGAGCAGTGTCTCTGATACAGTGGGAACGGAGTGAGCAGTGTCTCTCTTACAGTGGGGAGGTAGTGAGCAGTGTCTCTGATACAGTGGGAAGGGAGTGAGCAGTGTCTCTGTTACAGTGAGGAGGGTGTGAGCAGTGTCTCTGTTACAGTGGGGAGGGAGTGATCAGTGTCTCTGTTACAGTGGGGAGGGAGTGATCAGTGTCTCTGTTACAGTGGGGAGGGAGTGATCAGTGTCTCTGTTGCAGTGGGTAGGGGTGAGCACTGTCTTTGTTTCAGTGGGGAGGGGTGAGCAGTGTCTTTGTTTCAGTGGGGAGGGAGTGAGCAGTGTCTCTGTTACAGTGGGGAGGGGGTGAGCAGTGTCTCTGTTACAGTGGGGAGGGAGTGAGCAGTGTCTCTGTTACAGTGGGGAGGGTGTGAGCAGTGTCTCTGTTACAGTGGGGAGGGAGTGAGCAGTGTCTCTGTTTCAGTGGGGAGGGCATGATCAGTATCTCTTTTTCAGTGGGGAGGGAGTGATCAGTGTCTCTGTTACAGTGGGGAGGGAGTGAGCAGTGTCTCTGTTACAGTGGGGAGTGAGTGAGCAGTGTCTCTGTTACAGTGAGGATGGAGGGAGCAGTGTCTCTGTTACAGTGGGGAGGGAGTGAGCAGTGTCTCTGTTACAGTGGGTAGGGAGTGATCAGTGTCTCTGTTACAGAGGGGAGGGAGTGAGCAGTGTCTCTATTACAGTGGGGAGTGAGTGAGCAGTGTCTCTGTTACAGTGAGGAGGGAGTGAGCAGTGTCACTGTTACAGTGGGGAGGGAATGATCAGTGTCTCTGTTACAGTGGGGAGGGAGTGAGCAGTGTCTCTGTTACAGTGGGGAGGGAGTGAGCAGTGTCTCTGTCACAGTGGGGAGGGCATGATCAGTATCTCTTTTTCAGTGGGGAGGGAGAGATCAGTGTCTCTGTTACAGTGGGGACGGAGTGAGCAGTGTCTCTGTTATAGTGTGGAGGGAGTGTTCAGTGTCTCTGTTACAATGGGGAGGGAGTGAGCAATGTCTCTGTTACAGTTGCGAGGGAGTGGGCAGTGTCTCTGTTTCAGTGGAGAGGGAGTGATCAATGTCTCTGTTACAGTGAGGAGGGAGTGATCAGTGTCTCTGTTACAGTGGGGAGGGAGTGATCAGTGTCTCTGTTACAGTGGGGAGGATGTGATCAGTGTCTCTGTTACAGTGGGGAGGAAGTGATCAGTGTCTCTGTTACAGTGGGGAGGAAGTCATCAGTGTCTCCGTTACAGTGGGGAGGGAGTGTTCAGTGTCTCTGTTACAGTGGGGAGGGAGTGATCAGTGTCTCTGTTACAGTGGGGAGGGAGTGATCAGTGTCTCTGTTACAGTGGGGAGGAAGTGAGCAGTGTCTCTGTTACAGTGGGGAGGGTGTGAGCAGTGCCTCTGTTACAGTGGGGAGGGAATGATCAGTGTCTCTGTTACAGTGGGGAGGGAGTTATCAATGTTTCTGTTACAGTGGGGAGGGTGTGAGCAGTGTCTCTGTTACAGTTGGGCGGGGGTGAGCAGTGTCTCTGTTACAGTGGAGAGGGAGTGATCAGTGTCTCTGTTACAGTGGGGAGGGAGTGTTCAGTGTCTCTGTTACAGTGGTGAGGGAGTGATCAGTGTCTCTGTTACAGTGGGGAGGAAGTGAGCAGTGTCTCTGTTACAGTGGGGAGGGTGTGAGCAGTGTCTCTGTTACAGTGGGGCGGGGGTGAGCAGGGTCTCTGTTACAGTGGGGAGGGAGTGATCAGTCTCTCTTTTACAGTGAGGAGGGAGTGAGCAGTGTCACTGTTACAGTGGGGAGGGAGTGATCAGTGTCTCTGTTACAGTGTGGAGGGAATGATCAGTGCCTCTGTTACAGTGGGGAGGGAGTGATCAGTGTCTCTGTTACAGTGGGGAGTGAGTGAGCAGTGTCTCTGTTACAGTGGGGAGGGAGTGAGCAGTGCCTTTGTTACAGTGGGGAGGGAGTGAGCAGTGTCTCTGTTACACTGTAGAGAGTGTGAGCAGTGTCTCTGTTAAAGTGGGGAGGGCATGATCTGTGTCTCTTTTAAAGTTGGGAGGTAGTGAGCAGTGTCTCTGTTACAGTGGGGAGGGAGTGAGCAATGTCTCTGTTACAGTGGGGAGGGAGTGAGCAATGTCTCTGTTACAGTGGGGAGGGTGTGGGCAGTGTCTCTGTTACAGTGGGGAGGGAGTGATCACTGGCTGTGCTACAGTGGAGAGGGAGTGATCAATGTCTCTGTTACAGTGGAGTGGATGTGATCAGTGTCTCTGTTCCTGTGGGTAGGAAGTGATCAGTGTCTCTGTTACAGTGGGCAGGATGTGATCACTGTCTCTGTTACAGTTGCGAGGGAGTGGTCAGTGTCTCTGTTACAGTGGGGAGGGAGTGGTCAGTGTCTCTGTTACAGTGGGGAGGGAGTGAGCAATGTCTCTGTTACACTTGCGAGGGAGTGGGCATTATCTCTGTTACAGTGGGGATGGAGTGAGCAATGTCTCTGTTACAGTTGCGAGGGAGTGGGCAGTGTCTCTGTTACAGTGAAGAGGGAGTGATCAGTGTCTCTGTTACAGTGGGGAGGATGTGATCAGTGTCTCTGTTACAGTGGGGAGGGAGTGAGCAGTGTCTCTGTTACAGTGGGGAGGGAGTGATCTGGGCCTGATTTACAGTGGGGAGGAAGTGAGCAGTGTCTCTGTTACAGTGGGGAGGGAATGATCAGTGTCTCTGTTACAGTGGGGAGGGAGTGAGCAGTGTCTCTGTTACAGTGGGGAGGGAGTGATCAGTGTCTCTGTTACAGTGGGGAGGGAGTGATCTGGGCCTGATTTACAGTGGGGAGGAAGTGAGCAGTGTCTCTGTTACAGTGGGGAGGGAATGATCAGTGTCTCTGTTACAGTGGGGAGGGAGTGAGCAGTGCCTGTGTTACAGTGGTGCGGGGGTGAGCAGTGTCTCTGTTACAGTGGGGAGGGAGTGTTCAGTGTCTCTTTTACAGTGGTGAGGGAGTGATCAGTGTCTCTGTTACCGTGGGGAGGAAGTGAGCAGTGTCTCTGTTACAGTGGGGAGGGTGTGAGCAGTGTCTCTGTTACAGTGGGGCGGGGGTGAGCAGTGTCTCTGTGCTACAGTGGGGAGGGAGTGATCAGTGTCTCTGTTACAGTGGGGAGGGAGTGAGCAGTGTCTCTGTTACAGTGGGGAGGGAATGATCGGTTTCTCTCTTACAGTGGGGAGGGAGTGATCAGTGTCTCTCTTACAGTGGGGAGGGAGTGATCAGTGTCTCTGTTACAGTGGGGAGTGAGTGAGCAGTGTCTCTGTTACAGTGGGGAGTGAGTGAGCAGTGTCTCTGTTACAGTGGGGAGGGAGTGAGCAGTGTCTTTGTTACAGTGGGGAGGGAGTGAGCAGTGTCTCTGTTACAGTGGGGAGTGCATGATCAGTATCTCTTTTTCAGTGGGGAGGGAGTGATCAGTGTCTCTGTTACAGTGGGGACGGAGTGAGCAGTGTCTCTGTTACACTGTAGAGAGTGTGAGCAGTGTCTCTGTTACAGTGGGGAGGGAGTGAGCAGTGTCTCTGTTACAGTGGGGAGTGATCAGTGTCTCTGTTACAGTGGGGAGGGAGTGATCAGTGTCTCTGTTACAGTGGGGAGGGAGTGAGCAGTGTCTCTGTTACAGTGGGGAGGGAGTGAGCAGTGTCTTTGTTACAGTGGGGAGGGAGTGAGCAGTGTCTCTGTTACAGTGGGGAGTGCATGATCAGTATCTCTTTTTCAGTGGGGAGGGAGTGATCAGTGTCTCTGTTACAGTGGGGAGGGAGTGAGCAGTGTCTCTGTTACAGTGGGGAGTGCATGATCAGTATCTCTTTTTCAGTGGGGAGGGAGTGATCAGTGTCTCTGTTACAGTGGGGAGGGAGTGAGCAGTGTCTCTGTTACAGTGGGGAGTGCATGATCAGTATCTCTTTTTCAGTGAGGAGGGAGTGAGCAGTGTCTCTGTTACACTGGGGAGGGAGTGAGCAGTGTCTCTGTTACAGTGGGGAGTGATCAGTGTCTCTGTTACAGTGGGGAGGATGTGATCACTGTCTCTGTTACAGTTGCGAGGGAGTGGTCAGTGTCTCTGTTACAGTGGGGAGGGAGTGAGCAATGTCTCTGTTACACTTGCGAGGGAGTGGGCATTATCTCTGTTACAGTGGGGATGGAGTGAGCAATGTCTCTGTTACAGTTGCGAGGGAGTGGGCAGTGTCTCTGTTACAGTGGAGAGGGAGTGATCAATGTCTCTGTTACAGTGGGGAGGATGTGATCAGTGTCTCTGTTACAGTGGGGAGGAAGTGATCAGTGTCTCTGTTACAGTAGGGAGGATGTGATCAGTGTCTCTGTTACAGTGGGGAGGGAGTGATCAGTGTCTCTGTTACAGTGGGGAGGGAGTGAGCAGTGTCTCTGTTACAGTGGGGAGGACGTGAGCAGTGCCTGTGTTACAGTGGGGAGGGAGTTATCAATGTTTCTGTTACAGTGGGGAGGGTGTGAGCAGTGTCTCTGTTACAGTGGGGCGGGGGTGAGCAGTGTCTCTGTTACAGTGGGGAGGGAGTGTTCAGTGTCTCTTTTACAGTGGTGAGGGAGTGATCAGTGTCTCTGTTACCGTGGGGAGGAAGTGAGCAGTGTCTCTGTTACAGTGGGGAGGGTGTGAGCAGTGTCTCTGTTACAGTGGGGCGGGGGTGAGCAGTGTCTCTGTGCTACAGTGGGGAGGGAGTGATCAGTGTCTCTGTTACAGTGGGGAGGGAGTGAGCAGTGTCTCTGTTACAGTGGGGAGGGAATGATCGGTTTCTCTCTTACAGTGGGGAGGGAGTGATCAGTGTCTCTGTTACAGTGGGGAGGGAGTGATCAGTGTCTCTGTTACAGTGGGGAGGGAATGATCGGTTTCTCTGTTACAGTGGGGAGGGAGTGATCAGTGTCTCTGTTACAGTGGGGAGTGAGTGAGCAGTGTCTCTGTTACAGTGGGGAGGGAGTGAGCAGTGTCTCTGTTACAGTGGGGAGTGCATGATCAGTATCTCTTTTTCAGTGGGGAGGGAGTGATCAGTGTCTCTGTTACAGTGGGGACGGAGTGAGCAGTGTCTCTGTTACACTGTAGAGAGTGTGAGCAGTGTCTCTGTTACAGTGGGGAGGGAGTGAGCAGTGTCTCTGTTACAGTGGGGAGTGATCAGTGTCTCTGTTACAGTGGGGAGGGAGTGATCAGTGTCTGTGTTACAATGGTGAGGGAGTGATCAGTGTCTCTGTTACAGTGAGGAGGGAGTGATCAGTGTCTCTGTTACAGTGGGGAGGGAGTGATCAGTGTCTGTGTTACAGTGGGAATGGAGTGATCAGTGTCTCTGTTACAGGGGGGAGGGAGTGCGCAGTGTCTGTGTTACAGTGGGGAGGGAATGATCAGTGTCTCTGTTACAGTGGGGAGGGAGTGATCAGTGTCTGTGTTACAGTGGGGAGGGAGTGATCAATGTCTCTGTTACAGTGGGGAGGGAGTGATCAATGTCTCTGTTACAGTGGGGAGCGAGTGATCAATGTCTCTGTTACAGTGGGGAAGGAGTGATCAGTGTCTCTGTTACAGTGGGGAGAGAGTGATCAGTGTCTCTGTTACCGTTGGGATGGAGTCATCAGTCTCTCTTTTACATTGAGGAGGGAGTGAGCAGTGTCAATTTTACAGTGTGGTGTGAGTGATCAGTGTCTCTGTTACAGTGGGGAGGGAGTGAGCAGTGTCTCTGTTACAGTGGGGTGGGAGTGAGCAGTGTCTGTGTTACAGTGGGGAGGGACTGATCAGTGTCTCTGTTGCAATGTGGAGGGAGTGGGCAGGGTCTCTGTTACAATCGGGAGGGAGTGATAAGTGTCTCTTTTACAGTGGGGAGGGAGTGATAAGTGTCTCTGTTACAGTGGCGAGGGAGTGGGCAGTGTCTCTGTTACAGTGGGGAGGGAGTGATTATTGGCTGTGTTACAGTGGGGAAGGAGTGATCAGTGTCTCTGTTACAGTGGGGAGGGAGTGATCAGTGTCTCTCTTCCAGAGGGGAGGGACTGATCAGTGTCTCTGTTACAGTGGGGAGGGAGTGAGCAGTGTCTCTGTTACAGTGGGGAGGGAGTGATCAGTGTCTCTGTTACAGTGGGGAGGGAGTGATCACTGTCTGTGTTACAGTGGTGAGGGAGTGATCAGTGCCTCTGTTACAGTGGGGAGGGAGTGATCAGTGTCTCTGTTACAGTGGGGAGGGGGTGATCAGTGTCTGTGTTACAGTGGGAAGGGAGTGATCAGTGTCTCTGTTACAGTGGGGAGGGAGTGAACAGTGTCTCCGTTACAGTTGGGAGGACGTGAGCAGTGCCTGTGTTACAGTGGGGAGGGAGTTATCAATGTTTCTGTTACAGTGGGGAGGGTGTGAGCAGTGTCTCTGTTACAGTGGGGCGGGGGTGAGCAGTGTCTCTGTTACAGTGGGGAGGGAGTGTTCAGTGTCTCTTTTACAGTGGTGAGGGAGTGATCAGTGTCTCTGTTACCGTGGGGAGGAAGTGAGCAGTGTCTCTGTTACAGTGGGGAGGGTGTGAGCAGTGTCTCTGTTACAGTGGGGCGGGGGTGAGCAGTGTCTCTGTGCTACAGTGGGGAGGGAGTGATCAGTGTCTCTGTTACAGTGGGGAGGGAGTGAGCAGTGTCTCTGTTACAGTGGGGAGGGAATGATCGGTTTCTCTGTTACAGTGGGGAGGGAGTGATCAGTGTCTCTGTTACAGTGGGGAGTGAGTGAGCAGTGTCTCTGTTACAGTGGGGAGGGAGTGAGCAGTGTCTTTGTTACAGTGGGGAGGGAGTGAGCAGTGTCTCTGTTACAGTGGGGAGTGCATGATCAGTATCTCTTTTTCAGTGGGGAGGGAGTGAGCAGTGTCTCTGTTACAGTGGGGAGTGATCAGTGTCTCTGTTACAGTGGGGAGGCAGTGATCAGTGTCTGTGTTACAGTGGTGAGGGAGTGATCAGTGTCTCTGTTACAGTGGGGAGGGATTGATCAGTGTCTCGGTTACAGTGGGGAGGGAGTGATCAGTGTCTCTGTTACAGTGGGGAGGGGGTGATCAGTGTCTGTGTTACAGTGGTGTGGGAGTGATCAGTGTCTCTGTTACAGGGGGGAGGGAGTGAGCAGTGTCTGTGTTACAGTGGGGAGGGAATGATCAGTGTCTCTGTTACAGTGGGGAGGGAGTGATCAGTGTCTGTGTTACAGTGGGGAGGGAGTGATCAATGTCTCTGTTACAGTGGGGAGGGAGTGATCAATGTCTCTGTTACAGTGGGGAGCGAGTGATCAATGTCTCTGTTACAGTGGGGAAGGAGTGATCAGTGTCTCTGTTACCGTTGGGATGGAGTCATCAGTCTCTCTTTTACATTGAGGAGGGAGTGAGCAGTGTCAATTTTACAGTGTGGTGTGAGTGATCAGTGTCTCTGTTACAGTGGGGAGGGAGTGAGCAGTGTCTCTGTTACAGTGGGGCGGGAGTGAGCAGTGTCTGTGTTACAGTGGGGAGGGACTGATCAGTGTCTCTGTTGCAATGTGGAGGGAGTGGGCAGTGTCTCTGTTACAATCGGGAGGGAGTGATAAGTGTCTCTTTTACAGTGGGGAGGGAGTGATAAGTGTCTCTGTTACAGTGGCGAGGGAGTGGGCAGTGTCTCTGTTACAGTGGGGAGGGAGTGATTATTGGCTGTGTTACAGTGGGGAAGGAGTGATCAGTGTCTCTGTTACAGTGGGGAGGGAGTGATCAGTGTCTCTCTTCCAGAGGGGAGGGACTGATCAGTGTCTCTGTTACAGTGGGGAGGGAGTGAGCAGTGTCTCTGTTACAGTGGGGAGGGAGTGATCAGTGTCTCTGTTACAGTGGGGAGGGAGTGATCAGTGTCTGTGTTACAGTGGTGAGGGAGTGATCAGTGCCTCTGTTACAGTGGGGAGGGAGTGATCAGTGTCTCTGTTACAGTGGGGAGGGGGTGATCAGTGTCTGTGTTACAGTGGGAAGGGAGTGATCAGTGTCTCTGTTACAGTGGGGAGGGAGTGAACAGTGTCTCCGTTACAGTTGGGAGGACGTGAGCAGTGCCTGTGTTACAGTGGGGAGGGAGTTATCAATGTTTCTGTTACAGTGGGGAGGGTGTGAGCAGTGTCTCTGTTACAGTGGGGCGGGGGTGAGCAGTGTCTCTGTTACAGTGGGGAGGGAGTGTTCAGTGTCTCTTTTACAGTGGTGAGGGAGTGATCAGTGTCTCTGTTACCGTGGGGAGGAAGTGAGCAGTGTCTCTGTTACAGTGGGGATGGTGTGAGCAGTGTCTCTGTTACAGTGGGGCGGGGGTGAGCAGTGTCTCTGTGCTACAGTGGGGAGGGAGTGATCAGTGTCTCTGTTACAGTGGGGAGGGAGTGAGCAGTGTCTCTGTTACAGTGGGGAGGGAATGATCGGTTTCTCTGTTACAGTGGGGAGGGAGTGATCAGTGTCTCTGTTACAGTGGGGAGTGAGTGAGCAGTGTCTCTGTTACAGTGGGGAGGGAGTGAGCAGTGTCTTTGTTACAGTGGGGAGGGAGTGAGCAGTGTCTCTGTTACAGTGGGGAGTGCATGATCAGTATCTCTTTTTCAGTGGGGAGGGAGTGATCAGTGTCTCTGTTACAGTGGGGACGGAGTGAGCAGTGTCTCTGTTACACTGTCGAGAGTGTGAGCAGTGTCTCTGTTACAGTGGGGAGGGAGTGAGCAGTGTCTCTGTTACAGTGGGGAGTGATCAGTGTCTCTGTTACAGTGGGGAGGGAGTGATCAGTGTCTGTGTTACAGTGGTGAGGGAGTGATCAGTGTCTCTGTTACAGTGGGGAGGGATTGATCAGTGTCTCTGTTACAGTGGGGAGGGAGTGATCAGTGTCTCTGTTACAGTGGGGAGGGGGTGATCAGTGTCTGTGTTACAGTGGTGTGGGAGTGATCAGTGTCTCTGTTACAGGGGGGAGGGAGTGAGCATTGTCTGTGTTACAGTGGAGAGGGAGTGATCAGTGTCTCTGTTACAGTGGGGAGGGAGTCATCAGTGTCTGTGTTACAGTGGGGAGCGAGTGATCAATGTCTCTGTTACAGTGGGGAAGGGGTGATCAGTGTCTCTGTTACAGTGGGGAGAGAGTGATCCGTGTCTCTGTTACCGTTGGGATGGAGTCATCAGTCTCTCTTTTACATTGAGGAGGGAGTGAGCAGTGTCAATTTTACAGTGGGGTGGGAGTGATCAGTGTCTCTGTTACAGTGGGGAGGGAGTGAGCAGTGTCTCTGTTACAGTGGGGAGGGACTGATCAGTGTCTCTGTTGCAATGTGGAGGGAGTGGGCAGTGTCTTTGTTACAGTCGGGAGGGAGTGATAAGTGTCTCTGTTACAGTGGGGAGGGAGTGATAAGTGTCTCTGTTACAGTGGCGAGGGAGTGGGCAGTGTCTCTGTTACAGTGGGGAGGGAGTGATTATTGGCTGTGTTACAGTGGGGAAGGAGTGATCAGTGTCTCTGTTACAGTGGGGAGGGAGTGATCAGTGTCTCTCTTCCAGAGGGGAGGGACTGATCAGTGTCTCTGTACAGTGGGGAGGGACTGATCAGTGTCTCTGTTACAGTGGGGAGGGAGTGAGCAGTGTCTCTGTTACAGTGGGGAGGGAGTGATCAGTGTCTCTGTTACAGTGGGGAGGGAGTGATCAGTGTCTGTGTTACAGTGGTGAGGGAGTGATCAGTGTCTCTGTTACAGTGGGGAGGGAGTGATCAGTGTCTCTGTTACAGTGGGGAGGGAGTGATCAGTGTCTCTGTTACAGTGGGGAGGGGGTGATCAGTGTCTGTTTTACAGTGGGAAGGGAGTGATCAGTGTCTCTGTTACAGTGGGGAGGGAGTGAACAGTGTCTCCGTTACAGAGAGGGGGGAGGGAGCAGTGTCTTTGTTACAGTGGGGAGGGAGTGATCAATGTCTCAGTTACAGTGGGGAGGGAGTGAGCAGTGTCTCTGTTACAGTGGGGAGGATGTGATCAGTGTCTGTGTTGCAATGTGGAGGGAGTGGGCAGTGTCTCTTACAGTAGGGAGGGAGTGATAAGTGTCTCTGTTACAGTGGCGAGGGAGTGGGCAGTGTCTCTGTTACAGTGGGGAGGGAGTGATTATTGGCTGTGTTACAGTGGGGAGGGAGTGATCAGTGTCTCTGTTACAGTGGGGAGGGAGTGATCAGTGTCTCTCTTCCAGAGGGGAGGGACTGATCAGTGTCTCTGTACAGTGGGGAGGGACTGATCAGTGTCTCTGTTACAGTGGGGAGGGAGTGAGCAGTGTCTCTGTTACAGTGGGGAGGGAGTGAGCAGTGTCTCTGTTACAGTGGTGAGGGAGTGATCAGTGTCTCTGTTACAGTGGGGAGGGAGTGATCAGTGTCTCTGTTACAGTGGGGAGGGAGTGATCAGTGTCTCTGTTACAGTGGGGAGGGAGTGAGCAGTGTCTCTGTTACAGTGGGGAGGGAGTGATCAGTGTCTCTGTTACAGTGGGGAGGGAGTGATCAGTGTCTCTGTTACAGTGGGGAGGGAGTGAGCAGTGTCTCTGTTACAGTGGGGAGGGGGTGATCAGTGTCTGTGTTATAGTGGGGAGGGGTTGATCAGTGTCTCTGTTACAATGTGGAGGGGGTGATCAGGATTCACTGTTATACTGTGGGCTGCTGAGCAGAGGAAGTGTCTGAGTAAGCATTCTTCGATCCGAATCATTAACACTGATTTCTCCTCATTGGTGCTCCCAGATCTGCTGAGCCTTTCCCAGTAATCTGTATTTTTGTCTCTGCTGACCTGAGTTGGTCATCGTGTCCTGCAGGTGGGTTTCGTTGAAAAATGGAATCTGACAAGGATGAAATTCTGAGCAGCTTTTGTGTCCCTTGGATGTGTTTTGGATCAAATCCAACTTCAGGATGGAATTATAGCAGTGAGTTTAATAACAGGCTTTATTTGTATCTCCAGTTTTATTTCACTTGTTATATGGCAGGCTGCTTTCTTTGTGGCGAGGTTGCTGAGGGATATTTCAGATTGTGGGTTACAGTGAGCGAGCCCAGACTGCGAGTTGGAACATGAACGTTGCATATCTGCTGTCTTGACTCAGGCACTTCACTGCCAAGACTGGCATGGTTCGAGCTCTCAGCAGTCTAAAACAGAGCTGAATAATTTGTTTCGATAATTTGATTTCTTTGTTTCATGAGCCTCGCTGATTTGCTGATGACTCTGATGTCAATCAGTGAAGTGGTAAAGTGGGTGGTACAGACAGATCGACACTTCCCCAGGTTCAGCAGCTCCAGATCTATGTCCTACAAACAGAAGTGCACAGAAATGGACTCAGGAAGCTCCAGCTCACACAGTGACATCAGAATGCTGAACATAGATATTAAGTAGCATGTCTGTCAATGACCGATGAGAGTGAAACAGATTATCTGCCTGACAGCACATTCCATCGTCAGAATTCTCCCTGCGAATTTAGAAAACACCGAGAAATCTGCCTGCAGGCGCCTGTGTTTCTCAGACTGCTTTCACATTCTCATGATTCGGTGATGCCGGTGTTGGACTGGGGTGTACAAAGTTAAAAATCACACAACACCACCTTATAGTCCAACAGGTTTAATTGGAAGCACACTAGCTTTCGGAGCGTCGCTCCTTCATCTTGACTACCACCTAGTGTGCTTCCAATTAAACCTGTTGGACTATAACCTGATGTTGTGTGATTTTTAACTTCACATTCTCAGGATCTCTCAAAGGACTTTAGATTAGATTACTTACAGTGTGGAAACAGGCCCTTCGGCCTAACAAGTCCACACCAACCTGCTGAGCGCAACCCACAGAGACCTATTCCCCTTCACCTAATACGGGCAATTTAGCACGGCCAATTTACCTAACCTGCACATTTTTGGACTGTGGGAGGAAACTGGAGCACCCGGAGAAAACCCACGCAGACACGGGGAGAATGTGCAAACTCCACACAGACTGAGGTGGGAATTGAACCTGGGTCTCTGGCGCTGTGAGGCAGCAGTGCTAACCACTCTGCCACTGTGCCGCCCACTGAAAAAGTCCTTTTGAAGTGCTCTCACAGTTGAAATGCAGGAAGTACTGTCGTCCATTTGCACCTTGGGCAAGCTTTAGAAAGCAGCAATGAGATATATATCCAATTTATCAGTTTCATTCAGAGTGAGGGATAGCCACCTCCCAGGCCACTGGACAGAATTCCCGAATTAGTCTGCTGCAAAATAGTGTCGGGGGTCACTGAGCAATCAGACAGCAGCACATGTTCACAGAGTCACTGAAAGACAACAGACCTAACCAAACAGTTCTTCCTCATCATGGCCCTCAGAGTCATACAGCATGGAAACAGACCCTTCAGTCTAACTCAACCATGCTAACCAGGTTTCCTAAACTAAACTCATCCCATTTGCCTGCATTGGTCTGTATCCCTCTAAACCTTTCCACTTCCTGTGCATTTCCAAATGACTTTTAAATCTTGCAATGTATCTGTATCACCCACCTCCTCTGGCAGTTCATTCCACATACACACCACCCTCTACATGGAAAAGCGGCCCTCAGGTCCCTTTTAAATCTTGCCCCTCTCACCTTAAAACTGCACCCTCCAGGTTTGAATTTCCCTACCCTATGAAAAAGGCCTTTACTATTCACCTTATCTCTGCCCCTCATGATTTTATCAACCTCTATAAGGTCACCCCTCAACCTCCCACACTTCAGGGAAAAAACTCTCAACCTATCCAGCCTCTCCATATAACTCCAACCCTCCAGTCCTGTAACATCCTTGTGAATCCTTTCTAAACCCTTCCTAATTTAATAACATCTGTCCTATAGCAGGGCGAGCAGAACCAAATGCAGTACTCCAAAAATAACCTTACCAATATCCTGTGCAGCCATAACATGCTGCCCCAACTACTGAACTCAATACTCAAGCCAATGAAGGCAAACATGCCGAGTGCCTTCTTCACCAGCCTGTCTACCTGTGATACCATTTTCTGTCTTCACCAATACCTGTCACACCTGTGACATCACAACTATGTGCCTGAAAACCGAGGTCACTGCTCAACAACACAACCCAGGGTCCTGCCATTAACTGTGTAAGTCCTGCCTGGTTTGTCTTAACAAAATGCATTACTTTGCATTTATCTAATTAAAGTCCATCTGCCACACCTCTGCTTGCTGTTCCAGTTCATCAAGATCCTGTCTACTGTACCACCAATTTTGGTGTCATCTGCAAATTTACTAACCATGTAGTTCTGCCTCACCACAGCCCTGCAATGTTTCTTTTATGATTAGATTAGATTACAGTGTGGAAACAGGCCCTTCGGCCCAACAAGTCCACACCGACCCGCCAAAGCGCAACCCACCCATACCCCTACCCCTACATTTACCCCTTACCTATCACTACGGGCAATTTAGCATGGCCAATTCACCTAACCTGCACATCTTTGGACTGTGGGAGGAAACCGGAGCACCCGGAGGAAACCCACGCAGACACGGGGAGAACGTGCAAACTCCACACAGTCAGTCGCCTAGAGGCGGGAATTGAACCCGGGTCTCTGGCGCTGTGAGGCAACAGTGCTAACCACTGTGCCACCGTGCCGCCCACCAACTCTGTGTTTAACTGTCAGAAGTGGGACTTGAACCCCCAACGTTCCAGCAACTGGTAGGAGAGCTACCCAGACATCTTACGTCATAAGCTGGAACCGGGACAAAATTTCTCCCATAAACCAGCACCCGGAAATAATTCGGATTAACTGATTTTTTAAAATCTGCTTTTTTTTCAACAGGGATTGCACCTCTGCTGTAATCTTTTGGAATTCTAATTTCTTTTTGAGGAAGAGAGGAGGGGGAATTGTGGTTTTGATAAGGGATAGCATTACAGCTGTACTGAGGGAGGATATTCCCGGAAATACATCCAGGGAAGTTATTTGGGTGGAACTGAGAAATAAGAAAGGGATGATCACCTTATTGGGATTGTATTATAGACCCCCCTAATAGTCAGAGGGAAATTGAGAAATAAATTTGTAAGGAGATCTCAGCTATCTGTAAGAATAATAAGGTGGTTATGGTAGGGGATTTTAACTTTCCAAATATCGACTGGGACTGTCATAATGTTAAGGGTTTAGATGGAGAGGAATTTGTTAAGCATGTACAAGAAAATTTTGTGATTTAGTGTGTGGATGTACCTACCAGAGAAAGTGCAAAACTTGACCTTCTCTTGGGAAATAAGGCAGGGCAGGTGACTGAGGTGTCAGTGGGGGAGCACTTTGGGGCCAGTGACCACAATTCTATTAGATTTAAAATAGTGATGGAATAGGATAGACCTGTTCGAAAAGTTGAAGTTCTAAATTAGAAATTAGAGAAAGGCGAATTTTGACAGTATTAGGCAAGAACTTTTGAAAGCTGATTGGGGGCAGATGTTCACAGGTAAAGGGTCAGCTGGAAAATAGGAAGTCTTCAGAAATGAGATAATGAGAATCCAGAGAAAGTATATTCCTGTCAGGGTGAAAGGAAAGGCTGGTAGGTATAGGGAATGCTGGATGACTAAAGAAATTGAAGTTTTGGTTAAGAAAAAGGAGGCATATGCCTGGTACAGATGAGATAGATTGAGTGAATCCTTAGAAGAGTATAAAGGCAGTCGGAGTATACTTAAGAGGGAAATCAGGAGGGCAAAAAGGGGACATGAGATGGCTTTGGCAAATAGGGTTAAGGTGAATCCAAAGGGTTTTTACAAATACATTAAGGACAAAAGGGTAACTAGGGAGAGAATAGGGCCCCTCAAAGATCAGCAAGGCAGCCTATGTGTAGAGCCGCAGGAGATGGGGGAGATTCTAAACCAAGTATTTTGCATCAGTATTTACTGTGGAAAAGGACATGGAAGATATAGAATGTGGGGAAATAGATGGTGACATCTTGAAAAATGTCCATGTTACAGAGGAGGAAGTGCTGGATGTCTTGAAATGCATAAAAGGTGATAAATCCCCAGGACCGGATCAGGTGTACCCTAGAACTCTGTGGGAAGCTAGAGAAGTAATTGCTGGGCCTCTTGCTGAGATATTTGTATTATCGATAGTCAAAGGTGAGGTGCCTGAAGACTGGAGGTTGGCTAACATGGTGCCACGATTTAAGAAGGACGGTAAGGACAGGCCAGGGAACTATAGACCGGTGAGCCTGATGTCGGTGGTGAGCAAGTTGTTGGAGGGAATCCTGAGGGACAGGATTTACACATATTTGGGAAAGGCAAGGGCTGGTTAGAGATAGTCAACATGGCTTTGTGCGTGGGAAATCATGTCTCACAAACTTGATTGAATTTTTTTGATGAAGTAACAAAGAGGATTGATGAGGGCAGAGCAGTAGATGTGATCTATATGGACTTCAGTAAGGCGTTCGACAAGGTTCCCCATGGGAGTCTGATTAGCAAGGTTAGATCTCATGGAATACAGGGAGAACTAGCCGGTTGGATACAGAGCTGGCCCAAAGGTAGAAGACAGAGGGTGGTGGTGGAGGGTTGTTTTTCAGACTGGAGGCCTGTGACCAGTGGAGTGCCACAAGGATCGGTGCTGGGTCCTCTACTTTTCATCATTTACATAAATGATTTGGATATGAGATTAAGAGGTATAGTTAGTAAGTTTGCAGATGACCCCAAAATTGGAGGTGTAGTGGACAGCTAAGAAAATTGGAGGCATAGTGGACAGTAAAGAAGGTTACCTCAGATTACAACGGGATCTTGATCAGATGGGCCAATGGGCTGAGAAGTGGCAGATGGAGTTTAATTCAGATAAATGTGAGGTGCTACATTTTGGGAAAGCAAATCTTAGCAGGACTTATACACTTAATGGTCAAGTCCTAAGGAGTGTTGCTGAACAAGGAGCCCTTGGAGTGCAGATTCATAACTCCTTGAAAGTGGAGTCGCAGGTAGATAGGATAGTGAAGAAGGTGTTTGGTATGCTTTCTTTTATTGGTCAAAGTATTGAGTACAGGGGCTGGAAAGTCGTGTTGTGGCTGTACAGGACATTGGTTAAGCCACTTTTGGAATATTGTATGCAATTCTGGTCTCCTTCCTATCAGAAGGATTTTGTGTAACTTGAAATGGTTCAGAAAAGATTTACAAGGATGTTGCCAGGGTTGGACAATTTGAGCTACAGGGAGAGGCTGAACAGGCTGGGGCTATTTCCCTGGAGCATCAGAGGCTGGGGGTGACCTTATAGAGGTTTATAAAATCATGAGGGACATGGATAGGATAAATAGACAAGGTATTTTCCCTGGTGTAGTGGAGTCCAGACCTAGAGGGCATAGGTTTAAGGTGAGAGGGGAAAGATTTTAAAGACACCTAAGGAGCAACTTTTTTCACTCAGAGGGTGGTAAGTGTATGGAATGAGCTGCTAGGGAAAGTAGTGGAGGCTGGTACAATTGCAACATTTAAGAGGCATCTGGATGGGTATATGAATAGGAAGGGTTTGGAGGGATATGGGCTGGGTGCTGGCAGGTGGGACTAGGTTGGGTTGGGATATCTGGTCAGCATGGACGGGTTGGACCGAAGGGTCTGTTTCCGTGCTGCACATCCCTATGACGCTATGACTCTATGTTACAGAAACATAAAGCAAGTCCCTTCATCTGAATTGAAGCCTTTATGCTTGCTGCGGAATAGGAATTGGCCAAATGGAGATTCAGCAGGAGATGGGAGGATTTTGTTAAAGGGGTCCAATGAGTAACCACAAGATTCAAATCTTCTTATGACTTGAGAAAAGCTACAACATTCAGCAGCTCACAAAACATCAACTCAGCACAACTAGGAATCCGTACACATCAGGCGGAGAATGTCAGTTCAGGGTAAGGTCAGGTTGATGGTCGTTGGGTCAGGCTGGTGGTAGTTAGATCAGATTGGTGAGGGTTGGGTGAGGTTGGTGGGAATTGGATGAGGTTGGTGGGAGTTGGGTGTGGTTGGTGGGAGATGTCAGCTTGGTGGGAGTTGGGTCAGGTTGGTGGGGTTTGGGTCAGGTTGATGGGAGTTGGGTCAGATTGGTGAGGGTTGGGTGAGGTTGGTGGGGGTTAGATCAGATTGGTAAGAGTTGGGTGAGGTTGGTGGGAGTTGGGTGAGGTTGGTGGGAAATGTCAGGTTGATGGGAGTTGGGCCAGACTGGTGGGAGTTGGGTCAGGTTGGTGGGGGTTGGGTCTGGTTGATGGGAATTGGGTGAGGTTGGTGGGGGTTGGGTGAGGTTGGTGGGGGTTGGGTGAGGTTGGTGGGGGTTGGGTGAGGTTGGTTGAAGTTGGATCAGGTTGGTGGGAGTTGGGTCAGGTTGGTGGGGGTTGGGTCAGATTGGTGGGGTTTGGGTGAGGTTGGTGGGGATTGGATGAGGTTGGTGGAGTTTGGGACAGGTTGGGGAGGGTTAGGTCAGGTTGGTGGGGATTGGGTCAGGCTGGTGGGGGTTGGGTCAGGCGGTGGGGGTTGGGTCAGGTTGGTGGGGGTTGGGTCAGGTTGGTGGAGGTTGGGTCAGGCTGTGGGAGTTGGGTCAGGCTGTGGGGGTTGGGTCAGGCTGTGGGGGTTGGGTCAGGTTGGTGGGGGTTGGGTCAGGTTGGTGGGGGTTGGGTCAGTTTGGTGGGGGTTGGGTCAGTTTGATGGGAGTTGGGTCAGGCTGGTGGGGGTTGGGTCCAGTTGATGGGGGTTGGGTCAGGCTGTGGGAGTTGGGTCAGGCTGTGGGGGTTGGGTCCGGTTGATGGGGGTTGGGTCAGGTTGGTGGGGGTTGGGTCAGGCTGTGGGGGTTGGGTCAGGCTGGTGGGGATTGCGTCAGGCTGGTGGGGGTTGGGTCAGGCTGGTGGGGGTTGGGTCAGGCTGGTGGGGGTTGGGTCAGGCTGTGGGGGTTGGGTCAGGCTGTGGGGGTTGGGTCAGGCTGTGGGGGTTGAGTCAGGCTGTGGGGGTTGAGTCAGGCTGGTGGGAGTTGGGTCAGGTTGATGGGGGTTGGGTCAGGTTGATGGGGGTTGGGTCAGGCTGTGGGGGTTGGGTCAGTTTGATGGGGGTTGAGTCAGGTTGGTGGGGGTTGGGTCAGGCTGTGGGAGTTGGGTCAGGTTGATGGGGGTTGGGTCAGATTGATGGGGGTTGGGTCAGGCTGTGGGGGTTGGGTCAGGTTGATGGGGGTTGGGTCAGGCTGTGGGGGTTGGGTCAGGCTGGTGGGGGTTGGGTCAGGCTGTGGGGGTTGGGTCAGGTTGATGGGGGTTGGGTCAGGTTGATGGGG